>NW_024345861.1:234663-341467 GCF_902729225.1 Pteropus medius | reverse complement strand
ATATCTATACATCTATGTATCTATCTATTGATAGATGATAGATAGATAAATAGATAGGTAGATAGATATGACAGAGATAGAGATAGGAAGAGATATAGAGATACAGATATACATAGTATTTCCCCCATGGGCCCAGCCAGTTATTTGCATTGTTACTTGAATCTCTATTTCTATCAGCCCTAGTTCTCTAGAACAAGGTCAATCCACAGTTCAGAGACTTCAACATTTATAAAATGTTAAATGTTATTGCATTGTATATAAAATATATATATTGTGTGTGTGTTGGTGTGTGTATATATAGAGATAGACAGAGATAGTGAGACACAGAGAAAGACAGACAGAGGCAGAGAGAGATAGGGACACAGAGATATTTTAAGAAATTATCTCACATGATTAAAGCACGTATAATGAATACCCACCCTAAATATAAAAATAATCTCAATCAAATAGACATCAAGAATTCTTACATATGTTTATATGTGGTCTTCTAGTAAGTTTTCTCTCACTAAAGAACAGATCCACTTCTCACATTTATTCTCCTACAGTCCCTAGAACAGTGTGAAATTATTAATAATTTAACTGAATTATTTATACGCAGTGTGGCTGCAAGATATTTGATTAAAACAGGTTGCTGGCACAAGATTACTTCCCCTCAGCATCCCACATGCTATGTATAACAATTTTATGTACATTTTATGGAATCCTCCCTTCGAAACAGATCCTAGTGAGAGTGGAGGGGAAGAAAGAAAGGAGAATTTCAAGGATGATAGGAATCCTTTCATTTGGTTTTATTACAGATTCAGTGTTTAAAAGATGTGAAAAGTAAAAACTGCCTAAACCAAATGAAACAATGTTGTTCTTTTGGTGGTGCTAAATCCCCAAACTCATCAGACCTAACATCTCACTTCTCCTATGCCAAGGGAGAAGGCTCAACAGTGAAGCTGAGCAAGTAGCATAGAGTTTCCTACATCAAAAGATAATTTCCAGCTCTGACGAAGCAAATACTGTGCAGACGTGCAAGTGTGTCTATATTTCCCCCCATAGACCCAGCCAGTTATTTGCATTGTTACTTAAATCTCTATTTCTATCAACCCTAGCTGCTTAATCTGTACTAGCAACTCAGTTCTCTAGAACAGGGTCAATCCACAGTTCAAAAACTTCAACATTTATAAAATGTCAGATGTCATTCCAAATTGCATTGTATTTAAAATTGCTTGGGAGCTTGTTATCACTGCAAATGGATAATACGACGGCTTTGTGCTGAGTGGCATCCTGGGACTATTATCAACTCTATGTTGTAAATTATTTGGGCATAGCTGACATTTGAGTTTTTATTGATCTAATTGTGAATATATTATGTACTGATATCTCAATTTCAATACTGGCCTCCTAGGAGAACTTTTGAAAATAACCCTTCTTCCTTCCAGTGCAGATTTCTTTTGCTCAGCTATCTAAGCTAACTTACCCCTCCGGAAGAGTTTGGAATAAATCCTTGGATTAAACAAAACAAGTTTTCAGAGAGTCTCTATAGCTCTATGGGTAATCCACACTGGTTAGTTCAAGGATTTTGAAATACGGGAGAGGGCATTCTTCCTATCAGTGTTGTCTTGGTGCCACTGCTGGTGAACAGTATTCTTCAGTAGTGCAACACTTGTTATTTATATATATCCAAGAAGATATTTACTTCAAAATACTTAACAAATTTACAAGTTTTCCTATACATATTTAGTAATTATTTCCTCAAGGCTGACAAAATGTCACTACCAGATGAGTGCACGCAGTTATATTCACACAATTCACAGAGATGTCTTAATGCTCTAAATGAAAAGAAAAAAAAATAAAAGTCAGTACTTAAGAATATTCCACGTTGCGTTTGCTACCTGTTACTTTTGAAAAAACACCTTTACATCAACGCACTTAGCAATGCTGAGAAGGCTAATACCATGGAGTGACAAACCATAACTATTTTACCATGGTGTCTAGCCATTTGGACAATAAATATAAATCAATATTCTACCTGTCTATCTGTTGCAAATTGCATCTGCATTTTATATCTACAATGATAATATTACCCTTGTGTTCTTATTTGTTCTATACTACATGACTAAATAACAATATACTTAAAGTTTTGAAGGTATTAAATATAACTTATTATTGAAACCTATAAGTATTAAAAATAGCTTACTTTGTATAGATAGGAGAGTCTACTAATTCTTACCGATAAGTCAGAATACATAGTTAAAACTTTGGTTTAAATATCTAGAATTGGGACAAATATGACCTGAAACATCTGGGACAAAGTTTAAGGTTAATATTAAGATGTTTAGAAACTTTATTTTAAGGTTATTATTAGTAGTAGAAAAACAAATATTTTCAAAGCAGCGAGAAATTTTTGCAGTATATACTGTGTGCATCAGGCTCTGTATATATGGTTAAGGATATATATAATTGATATAATACATGCTTAAAGAATACATAATCTAGTTGTATAAATGTAATATGTATAAATAAATTAAGTTTTATAAATTTATATGGAATGAATTGCACATGTAACGCAATAAAGTGTTTTATAAATCAATAGAGGAAGGCAGTACTCAGTGAAAAATAGTGCACTAAACCAAAAGTCAAGATTCTTCATTCTGATCCCAGGGAGGGTAGATCTCAGTTTCTTCTTATGCAAATAATTATGACATTAGCTATCCTACATTACAAGGTGTTGAAATGATAAAATGGAGTAATATATTTGAAAGTATTTTGAGAAGCATAAAGTGATATAGAAACACAAGAAATTATCACATGGAATACTCAGGAAAAATTAGGTTGACTAGTGTAAAAAATGTGACTCACTAAAACATTAACAAATTAAAAACCATTACCATTGTAGATATTGAACTGTCAAAAGAGAAGTCTTCTTAATAACTTTAATGTCTACATAGTGTTCACAGATATATATCCTAAATAGTTCTGAAGTGAAAAAATATAAATATTATCTAAATTTAGATGTCATAGTGTATGGTTTACAAGGTCTAATTAGATATGCTTTACTTTTGATTTGGTCAGTCTTCCTAAATGATTATTGTTAGATTTGGATGTACATGTTGTAGTGTCATAGAGCAACTTGATTCATTTTAAGTACATCTGTGATCTGTGACACATGATATAGTACCAAATAATATGTTTGTTAAAACCTGACAGCCTAACATAATGTAAGCAGTTCACATTGTGAAAACAATGCAGTAGAGTGTTCTTTACAAAGCAGCAATTTCTTATATATGAAAATATAGAAACAATGGTCATTTGCTAGTTATAATTCATAAGTATTTTAGGCAGGGTTTATGCAGTTTGTTAGTATTTTGATGACTGATAATATTGGTATAAGTCTGATCTAATGGATCATGAAAACGATTAAAGATAACTCCTTATTTGTGCTATTAAATTAAAACTAATTATGTTTATTTATTTAATCAGTTATTTACTTGTGTTTTCAATCATAATTAGAAATATACTTCTAATAGAGTATATTTAATCCTCAAAATATCTAGCTTCATTTTGAAAGACATAAATGGTATGTACCAAAAAGTAATTTCAGACCTGGAAATGTACATTTCATATACAGTTTATTTGTATTTTATATAAACTAGGAAGACTGAATATCAAGTATTTGAAATATAACCTATTAGCCCTTAGACGTTATTTACTTTAAAAAAAAATTTCTTGTTTTTGTTTCTACTTGGACTTTTACTTCCTACTTTAAATGTAAATTTCTGATTGATTAAAGGTATTGACAGGTGAATCAATATCTCAACATTAAAATACGCTAAAGCAATTGTATTACTCACCGTAAAAATGACACTGATAAAGCACTATCTAGGAAAATATGTAAGGGATAAAAATTCATATGGATTTGTGTGGTTTATACTTATTTTATTTTAAAAAAGGAAATTATTTTAATTGCACTGGTAGCTGCTCATACTTGAAATAAAAAGTGCCAATTTTTAATACCAAAGATTATTTTAAAGATTATTCTATTTCTATTAATGTATGGGGAAGATCCTCCATTTTCACTAAGTGAAAATTAATAGTAATAGCCAGGTACATAAAAATTTGTGAACTCTCAAAGATGCACAATTAAAAACAAAATGTTCAAACAAATGCATTCAATGACTAGTGAAGGTCCTTTATTAACCCAGGGATTATCAAAATAATGTTGGAAAGATGGCTGCACAGGATCTTGTCTGACTTACTGTATAGGCATAAAATTTAGTGATTTTGACTGAGCAAAACCAAAAATATAAAATCAAGTAATTCTGTATACCAAATGCTTATTAATCCCCAGTGAATATTCTATGGTCAAGTTCTAATCGTCTTAAGTTTTAGAAATGAATGAATAGGATCATAATATCAATTTTTGAGGGTATATACTCAGAGGTAGGATTGATGAACCATACAATATTTCTATTTTTAATTTTTTGAGGAACTTCCATACTGTTTTTCATAGTGGTTGTACCAGTTTACATTCCACCAAAAGTGCTCAAGTGTTCCTTTTCTCCAAATCCTCACAAACATGTTATCTTTTTTAAAAAAATAATAATCCATTTCAATTGGTGTGAAGTGATATTTCATGGTCATTTTAATTTGCATTTTCATGGTGATTAGTGATTTGAACACCTTTATGTCATTTGTATTTCATCTTTGGGGAAATAACTATTCAGGTCATTTGTACATGTTAATGAATTATTTATTTTGTGTGATTTATTTGTCAGAATTCCTTCTATATTTTGGATGTTAACCCCTAATCAGATATATAGCATGCAAATATTTTCTCCCACAGCATAGGTTGCCTTTTCTTCTTGTCATTTCATTGCTGTGTAGAAGGTTTTTAGTTTGATGTAGGCTTTTCATCTATGTTTTTTAATAGGAGGTGTACAGCCCCAGGACTTACAGGTTTTTAATTCATTTCAATTTAATATCTGTGAGCATTGTGAGATAGAGGTCCAATTTCTTTTTCTTTTTCTTTCTTTCCTTCTTTTTTTTTTTTGCTCGTGGGTATCTAGTTTTCTAATATCATTTATTAGAGAGACTATTTCTTTCTCATTGAGTATTCTTGGTTCAATTGTCAGATATTAGTTGACAGTACACATCAGGGTTTATTTCTAGGCACTTGATTCTATGTGTTAGCTTATATGCCAATACCATGCTCTTTATTATAGCTTTGTAATGTAATTTGAAATCAGAAAGTATGTAGCTTCCAACTCTGTTCTTTTCAGAATTGCTTGGACTATTCAGGTTCTTTTGTGGTTTCATATGAATTTTAGAATTGTTCTTTGTATTTCTATGAAAAACAATATTGAAGTTAAATTGAATGTATAGATGGTTTTGGGTAGTATGTATGTTTAAAATATTAACTTTCTGATCGATGAATATGAGATATTTGAATTTATTTGTGTCTTCTTCAATTTCATCAATGTCTTATAGTTTTCAGTGTATGAATATTTCAACTCTTTGGTTAAATGTATTTCTAAGTTTTTTTTTTTAATTGTTCCTGATGCCATTACATGTGGGATTGCTTTCTATATTTCTTTTTTAGATAGTTCATTGTTAATGTATAAAATTGCAATTTATTATGTATGTTGATTTTGTATTCTGAAACTACTGAATTCATTATTAGTTCTGACAATTTTTGGAAGAATCTTCAGGATTTTCTATACATAAGATCATATCATCTGCAAACAGAGACAATTTTACTTCTTCTATCTGGATGCCTTTTATTTATTTTTCTTACCTAATTGCTCTGGTTAGGACTTCCAACTCTTTGATGAATAAGAGTAGTGAGAGTGGCCACCATATTTTTCTTTTTGGACTTAAAGAGAAAGTTTTCAATATTTAATTCTTAATTATGATACTAGTTGTGGGCTTGCCATGTGTTGAGATGCATTCCATGTACACCAATTTGTTGAATATTTGTATCATAAAAAAGTGTTATATTTTGACAAAAGCTTTGTCTGCTTCTATTGTGATGATCATAATATTTGTATCCATTTTGTTAATATGATGTATCACACTTATTGATTATGTATGTTTAAACTTCCTCGTATCTCAGGAATAAATCCAAATTGATCATAGTGTATGGTTCTTTTAATGTGCTGTTGAACTCAGCTTGCTAGTATTTTGTAGAGAATTTTGTAGAGAATTCATTGGGAATGTTGGCTTGTATTTTTTTTTTCTTATAGTGTCTTTATCTGGCATTGGTGTTAGAGTAATGTTGGTCTTATAAAATAAATTTGGGAGTGTTCTTTCTCTTCAAATTTTTTAGAAGAGTTTGGGAAGGGTTGGTGATAATTCTTTCAATATTTGGTAGATTCACACTTGAAGCGAAGCTATTTGGTTCTTTGGTTCTATAATTCTCTTTCTTGAAAAATTTTTGATTATTGATTTATATGACCTGTCTTACAGTTCACTTATTCTTCCTTCTGTTTGGTCAAGTTGTTATTAAAGTACTAGAATTCTTCAGTACAGTCACTGTATTCTTCAGTTCAAGAATTTTTTCAATGCTTTCTTTTTGTTGTTGAACTTCCCATTTTCATGATATTTTTTTCTAATTTTATTTAGTTGTCTATTTCATTTTCTTGTTGTTCATTGAATTTCCTTTAGAGGATTATTCTAAATTAATTATCAGAAAGTTCATAAATCTCCATTTTTTTAAGGTTCATTATTCGAGCTCTATTAGTTAACTTTAGTGGTATTTTGTTTACCTAATTATGATTTTCATATACTTGCATTTGTATTTGTGAATTTGCAGAAGTTGTCTTCAATTCCAACCTTTATCAACAGTTGGGTGGGGCTAATGACTTGCTTTCCTGCTTGGGTGAGTCATGGTGTGCTTTGTAGCTGCCTTGCCTCTCTGGCATAAAGTTTATGCTCTATCAATAGTTGGGCAGGGCCATTGACTTGCTTTTCTGTCCAAGCAGAGTTTTAAAAAGGACTCCATGCCTGAAACAGTCCACCATCTGGGAACTGACATTGGAAGAAACTGATGACCAAACTCCTTAGCCAGACAGGACCACCAGTTCAGTTCCGTAGGTGAACAGAGCTTCTAGTTGAGATATCTGCTTAAGTGCTGCTACCAGTATAAGCTGCCTACCATAATCCAAAATATAGTTGGTTGAGCCCTATTGCCTTTATCCATCTCTCGATAATTCCCTCAGTGATCCCTATGAGACAATACCTAAGTGGGTCTATTGAGAAGTGTCCCAGAACTATGAGGAAGCTAGATGTTAACCTTGGACTTTCATTTTCCCACTGGAGAAACTGTAAGCCCAGGAGGAATCTCTCAGTGCAGTACTGCACTGATCTGGGGTAGAGGCAATGTGATTAAAGTGAAACCATTCCCCTTACCCTTCTAATGTTTTTTTTTTTTCCTTACTTTTTTTTTGGTCCAAGGGTGTGCTTCAGCCTTACTTCGGTGTTCAGGTATTCAGAATTTTTGAAAAGGTGTTCTGTCTATGAATAGCTGCTAGTTGTTCTTTCTGTGAGAAAGACTGAAGTTAGAAACCAACTATTTTGCCTTATTGCTGATATCATTCTCCTTGGAAAGATCAAACTCTTCAATATGGCACAAAGTCATCATTAAGCCTACTGTTTCTCAAATATGAGGGTAACTCAAGATGACCTGATGGACTTTTTAAATAACAAATCACTAAACCTCCCACCAGAAGATGTCACTTAGATGGACTTTGGTTATTCATCTCAAGTGATCCTGTAGTGACAGAGGGGGCCTGGTGTGGGTTTAAATTTCCATGTCTAACAAGTTTTCAGGTGATGCTACTGTTGGTCTGAAGACCAGACTTTGAGATCCACTTCTTTAAGTCTGTCAGGAGCTCCTTTGCTTGCAGAACAATGTTGATTATTCTGGTTTCAAATATCAATCACCCAGTTTTTAGTCCTCTCACTGAATTCTCACTTTTGGTCTTTCATAATTCTTCTAATCCAGCTTTTCCCTATTTTTTTCCTAAGATAAAAGCATATATTTATGCTTGTTACATTATAGGTTACTAAGCCTCTCTCTCTAATTCAGTAAGTCTAAGAATAGACACAGGGATTTATATTTTTAAAAAGGAATTTAAGTGCTTCTTTTCTTCAGACAATGTTTTTTTTAAGGAAACGCTAAGCAAATTTTAGTTAATTTGAAGAGTAAAGTAATTCCTCTATCCTAAGCGAGGAAGACTTAAGCTGTGGTGAGAACATTTTACTTCTTTCTTTCTCTTTCTACACAGAAAAGATCATAAATATTTTGGCCTACCATTCATTTTTTTTTTTTTGGTCAGTTTGATGAAGACAACAGATTGCTTTACAGAATAACATTTTTAAATTTATAAGATTAAATACAAAGGATTACAGAGAGCCAACTATACTGAAATGTAGTTACAAAAATATTTTTAAAACAAACATGTATTTGGAGGTTTCAGTCAAAATGGTAGCCTAGGTAAATGCTGTGTTTGTCTCCTCCTACGACCACATTAAAATTACAACTAAATTATAGAACAATCAACTTGAAGAACCATCTGAAGACTTGCTGAACACAAGTCCTATAACTAAGGATATAAAAAAAATACAAAAAAACAAAAAAACAAATAAAAACACATCTCGAGGCTGGTAGGAGAGACAAAGGTGTGAAACAGTTTGGCCCCACACCCACGTGTAGTGGTCGAAAATTTGGAGGGATATCTCAGCTCTAGCGGTCCCCCCTGAACAGTGAAAGATGGAAGCTCAACTCTAGGGTAGTCAACCCAAAGCACCAGTGCCAAGAAGAGGAGCCCCTGCAACATCTGGCTGTGAAAATCAGTAAGAATGCTATACATCCTGGAGAGACAGAAGGCAGCTAAAATCTCAGGAATCCTCTTAAAGGGCCCACACAGATTTTCCCGCACCCAGGTAGTACCCCTTAGCTCTGATTAAAAAACAACAGCTTGGGAGTTTTAGAGACAATAGGGAGAGACTGAGTTGACTGGCTTTGGGGTGAGGGCTGGAAGGAAAGTCAGCATTGTTTTTGTGTTGAGCCCTCTCATGTGGCTGGTCAGCAGATGCTATCTTTTCTGTGTTGAGCCATCCTTCCACATGGCGAAAACTGAATTTTTATTGGCCTGGTAAGCTCCACTCACTCCATCCTTGTGACTTCCTGGGTCTCTATTCCATTCAACTTGCATATCTTCAAATGCTTTTTCATGGCTGGCAGACAGCCAGTGTTGGCCCATGCTGCAGTCATTCTTGAAGAACTTTAGGGGTCTGCATGCCCTGGTCAGGAGGTGTCTGCTGTCTGTGTGCAATGAGCCTTTTGAAGAGTGGCCTCAGGCTCATAACTGTCATCAAATCTGAATCGGCATTGACTCATTGAACAACACCTGCCCCATTCTAATGACTTCCTGAGTTCCCACCCCACTCAACGTTTTTACCACGAGAGTATCGTTAAGAGCCTGAGTCCTATGGACATCTGGCAGGCAATGACAGGCCTCAGGATATCCTAGGCCTTTCTCTGAGTATCTTCAAACCCAATAATAATAGCAGCCAGTCTCAATTCAGAGTGTGGCTTCTCCCATGCACCTCCAGGTCCACCACAGGCAGCCTCCAACCTTGGAGAGCTTTGTGGCTCCTTCCAGGTAGCCCCAGACCAGACATAAAAAGTGAATAACCTTGACCTACACAGAAAACCCTCTCAAAAGGCCCCAGAATCGACACAGTTGGCGGCCAGCTTCAAAACATAAAATAACCAACTGATTAAACAGACAACTGGCACACCCAGGGGGTGGTCTTGGCAGGCACCAGAGCCCACTGTGGTAGGTCTCACTTTGTAAGGTGAACCCCACACAGCAGCTTATCCACTGTAGTAATGGCCAATCTCTCAGTCAGTAAGACTCAGGGTAAATTCAGACCACTGAGGCACCAAAAGCCATCCAGGATCAGAAATGGTGGGGAGGCACACATGACACTTGTGGGGAGCACTCCTGAAATACATGTCTTGGGTGACCACAGAGACTGTGCCACTGGGCCTCAGAGGACACCTACTACATAAAGCCACCATTCCAAGATGAGGAGATGTAGCAGATCTACCTAATATAGAGAAACAAACACAGGAAGGCAGCCAAAATAAAAAGACACAAATAAAAAATAAAACATGTCTCAAATAAAAAAAAGAGAAAAAACAAACAAACAAACAAACAAAAAAACAGAGAAAATTCCAGAAGAACTTAATAAAATGGAGGCAAACAATGGACCAGATACTAAGTTCAAAACACTGATTATGAAAGTGCTTAAGGAACTTAGTGAGAGCTTCAAGAAAGAGATAGTAAACATTAAAAAAAAAAGCATATAAATCATTAAAAAGAATGAATCATAAATAAAAAACACAATTGGAATGAAAAATACACCAGAAGGGATCAAAGGAAGATTAAATGAAGCAAAAGATAGAATCAGCAATTTAGAAAATAAGATAGTAATAAAATACCAAATTAGAACAGCGAAAACGTTTTTAAATCCAAAAAATGAGAGTACTTCAAAAAACTTCTAGGACAACATCAAGCATAACAACATTTGCAGTATAGGAATACCAGAAGGAGAAGAAAGAGAACAAGAAATTGAGAACCTATTTGAAAAAAAAAGAAAATAAATGACTGAAAATGTCTCTAACTTGGTGAAGAAAATAGACATACAAGTCCAGGAAGCGTAAAGAGTCTAAAACAAAATAAACCCCCAAAATCCATGCATCATAATTAAAATACCAAAGGTAAAAGACAAAGAAAGAATTCTAAAAACAGCAAGAGAAAAGCAGTTAGTTAACTACAAGGGAGCTCTCATGACTGTCAGCTGATTTCAGAACAGAAACTTTGCAGGCCAGAACCATTTGGCAGAAAATAAAAGAAATAATAAACAACAACAACAACAAAAAACTACAACCAAGACTATTCTACCCAGAAAGGCTATCGTTTAAAATAGAGGTAGAGATGAAGAGCTTCCTAGCCAAGAAAAAGCTAAATGAGTTTATCACCACCAGTTTTACAAGATTACAGTATAACAAGAAAAGTTAAAGAAAGTTCTTCAGGATGAAAAAAAAAAAAGAAAAGAAAGGTAATGTGTATGAATAATAAAATGGCAAGAACTACATATCTAGCAACTATTAGTTTAAATGTAAGTGGATTAATGTTCCAATCGAAAAACAGTATAAATGAATGGATAAGAAAATAAGACCTTTACATATGCTCTCTGGAAGATACTCACTTCAGATGGAAAGACACACGCAGTAAAAGCAAAGGGATAAAAAAGAGATATTTCATAAAAATGGAAATTGAAAAAAAAAGCTGGGGCAGCAATACTAATATTAGATAAAACAGACTTTTAAACAAAGGCTCTAACAAGAGCCAAAGAAGGACCCAGTATTTTCAGTTCTGAGTATTTATATGAAGAAACTCAAAACACTGCTTCAAAGGGACATGCAGATTTATATATTCATTGGAGCACTCTTTACAATAGCCAAGCTATAAAGGCAACCTGTGCGTTTATCAATGGATGAATGTATAGAAAGGTGTGCTATATATATACAAAGGAATATTACTCAGACATAAAAAGAGAATGAAATCTTGCCATCTGCAACAACATGGATGAACCTAGAGGGTACTGTGTTGAGTGAAGTCAGTCAGACAGACAGAGAAAGACAAATTTCATATGATTTCACATATATGTGGAATCTAGATAACAGGATAAACAAACGAACAACAAAAACAAGCTCATAGCTACAGAGAACATTAAGATGTTTGCAAAACTGAAGGATGGGAGATAAATTTGTTCAATATGATTGGGTAGATTTATAAGTCACTCACATAGTAATTCCCAAACAGGTGCACAAAATATAGAATTATGTGAAGTTTTAAAAATAAAAATAGTTTTTAATTCTTAAGAAAAACTATTTATTTTCTAGCTGGCTAGGATCTAGAAATACCCAATGGGAACACCACAAACAAAAAAAAATGATCAATCTTTTGACCCTTAGAATATTGGGTGAAGGTCTGCACAACTCTTCCTAAATGGGTAAGTATTAACCTACCCAATCTTGCCTCTAAATCACCATATTTCTTTAGCTTTATCTTCTTGTGGTAATCTGTTTTGAAAATTTGCAGGAAAAACATCTCAAGCAAAAGTTTATTTTGCTTTCTATTTATTTTTTAATTACAAAAATTCATTTACAGGTGGCATACAATTTTATATTAGTTTCAGGTATACAAATGGTTATTAGACATTTATTTAACTTACAAGGTGATCACCCCCATAAGCCTAGTACCCATCTGACAACTCACATAGTTATTACAATATTATTGACTATATTCATCATGCTATATTTCTCATTTTCATGACTGTTTTGTAGCCACCAATTTGTACTTTACTCTTTCTTCTTTTTCAATCACCCTTCAACATTCTCTCATCTAACAATCAAATAAATGTTCTCTGTATCTATGAGTTGGTTTCCGTTTTGTTCATTTGTTGTTGTTGTTGTTGTTGTTCTTTTTCTTTAGATTCCACATTAATCCATTTATATTTAAACTAATTATTGCTAGATATGTGTTTTCTTCCTAAAGAACTTTCTTTAACATTTTTTGTAATACTGGTTTGGTGGTGATAAACTTGTTTTGCTTTTTCTCGTCTGGGAAGCTCTTTATCTATCCTTCAATTCTAGATGATAGCTTTGCCAAGTAGAGTAAATTTAGATGTAGCTTCTTTTTTTTATATATATATTTTCTGCCATTGCTTCTGGCCTGCAAAGTTTCCGTTGAGAAATCAGCTGACAGTCTTTTGAGAGTTCCCTTGTAGGCAACTAACTTATTTTCTCTTGCTATTTTTAAGATTCTCTCTTTATCTTTAAATTTTGGTATTTTAATTATGATGAGTCTTCATGTGGGTCTCTTTGAGTTCAGCTTGATTGATATTCTCTGTGCTTTCTGGACGTCTACATCTATTTTTTTCTTTGGTTAAGGAAGTTTTTTGTCATTATTTCTTCAAACGGGTTTTCAATTTTTTGATCTCTCTTCTTCTTCAGGTATCCCTATGATATTGATACCCTTGATGTTGTCCAAGAGGCCTCTTAAAGTGTATATATATATTCATATAATATATCTTCATTTCAGTTATTATGTTTCCTATCTCCATTTTTATGTTTCCTATATCTTTGTTGATGTTCTCACTGAGATCAATGAGCATGCTGTAACCATTCTTTTGAACTCTGCATCTGATAGATTGCTTATCTCCATTTTGTTGTTATTTTTCTTGAGTTTTGTTCTGTTCTTTCATTTGGGACATGTTATTTATCTCCCCACTTTAGATACCACCCTTTTTTTGTTTCTGTGTATTAGGTAGAGCTACTGTGGCTCCTTGTCTTAGTTGAGCGACCTTATATAGTAAGTGTTCTATAGGACCCTGTGGCATAATCTCCCTGATCACCTGAGCTGGGTGTTCCAGATGTGGATATTTTTTTTGTGTGTGTGGATTGTATGTGCCCACTTGTAGTTGAGCCTTTGTTACTATTTGCACATCAATGAGAGGAATGAATCTCAGGATGATTGGTTGTGAAGACTGGTAATGACTATTGTGGAGAATCTCTTCTGACCCTACAGAAGAGAATTTGTTTTAGCAAGGTACTGATGATTACTGAGTCTGCCTTTTTGGTCTGTCATTTATGGAGGTAGATGGGGGGTGCTCTGACTCAGTCCCAAGTGGTCACAGTGGGCATGCTACACCCAGAGATTCCTGGAAGGAACCACGAAGCAATTTGCAGATTGTTTTCACTCATGCTGAACTTGGAGGTGCCTTGGAGAGGCTAAGCTGTGATGTGAGGCTGGCTACCAGTAGCGCCGAGCTTAGGGCTACTTCAGAAGAGGTTCAAGATAGGCCTAAGACAAATGCTGCTTGTCTGAGGTTTGTGAATCTTTGAGATATTTTAAGTAATTTTACAGCATGAGCTAAGACAAACTGCTTGTGAGGGAAAAGTCCCTGGAAGTGGCTTGGACGGACTAGCGAGTAGGATAGGGTAGGGTTTCAGGGAATCGCTAGGATGAGGTGAGTGGTGTTTGCCAGACTGATGGAGGCATAGATATGGTGCCCACCTTCGTTTGCACACTGAGATGGGGTAGGGCTCAACAAAGGAACAACGACCTCTGCCAGCACTTTCATCTTGGGAAAGACTGCCCTTAGAGCCTTTGCCCTAAAGCCAGAAAATTCAATTTCTTCCGTATGTCACTGGCAGCTTTCAAACATCTGTCCCAGCACTGGAGTTAGAGTGACTGAGTTCCTTGGTATATAAATTCATGCTGAAGCCCTATAAGAACAATGTCTGAAAAAGAGTTTTGAGGAAACATGGCAGAGTGAGAAACATCCCCAGATCTCTCCCCTTGACACAACAATAAGCTGAAAATCTAAACCTCAACAACAACAACAAAAAACACCCAAACTGCACGCCAGCAGGTCTGAGCACGGAATCTGCTCATAAAAGCTAACACAGGTCAGAACCCCGAGTGTCGAGCAATGGACCGAGAGAAATAAAAAAGCTGCCTATCGCAGATCACGGAGCTCCCTGTAGGAGGAGGGAGAGGGGAGAAAGGGTGGCAGGTTCCCTGAACAGCCCTGCCTGGGAGTGCTGTGAGCTCCACACGCCCAACGGCAAGGCCCAGTCATCAGGGCAGAAAGCAGAAAAGTGAGTATGACAGAGAAACAACAGTTGATTTTACTAGTTGTGGTTGCAAAACCAAGGCAGAGCTGCAGCTCTCAACCACCAACCCAGAGAGGCACTCCCCACATACCTTCCGAGACCGATTACCACAGAGCACCAGGGGAATCTGAGCAAACATCACCGAAATAGTCACTAAAATGAGAAGGACTGACACTGAGAGTAGTAAGCGAGATTAAACGTCTATAACGATAACAAACAAACAAACAAAAAGCATTATCTAAAGCAGGGATTCAAGAGGCTTAGACCACCTACTAGAAACCAAAAGATAAATGTCTTCTTTGCAACAGACTAAGAGAGACCTTTATATAATAAAACTCCTTTCTTGAAAAAAAAAAGCTGAATACATTTCCATTAATACTCAGGCAGAGAAATAGTCCATTAAGCACCAAGAACAACCAAGGTGACAAGGCATCTCAGAAAGGAAAAGAAAAATCACTAGAAAATAAGCTTACAGACATAGAAATATGAAACTTAAATGACAGAGAATTAAGGTACTACTGAACAAAAACTCAGTTGAGTTCTGAAGAGTCATATAAAAAATTTCAGGAATTGAAAAAAAACAACTAGATGATCAGAGCAAAAACACTGAAACCCTCAAAAAAAATGCAAGAGTTGAAAAATGAAGTAACAAGCTTACAAAATAGAGTCAACCAAATGGAGGAAAGAATCAGTGATATCAAAGACAGAAACCTAGAAATAAATCAAAAGGAAGAAGAGAGAAACTGAACAATGAAAAATAATAAAAGAAGTACAAGAACTAGCTGACATCATCAGGAGAGGAAACATATGAATAATGGGCATTATCGAGGCAAGGAAATGGATCAGGGACTAGAAAGCATTTTCAGACAAATAGTTGACAAGAATTTCCCAAATCTAAAGACTGAGCCGGAACATGGAATTCAAGAGGTCAACAGTACACACAATTATGTCAACCCAAAAATGTCTTCACCAAGACACATTGTATTAAAATGATCAAAAATGAATGACAAACAGAGAATACTCAGGGCAGCCAGGGAGAAAAATGGTATCTAATAAAGGAAAATCCATTAGATTATAGTTGGACTTCTTAGGATAAATATTAACAAGCCAGAAAGGAGTGGAATCAAATATTCAAACTATTAACTGAAAGGAACTACCAGCCTAGAATAATGTATCCAGCTAAGCTATCCTTAAATATGAAGGAGAAATTAAGACCTTTCCAGATATAAAAAAAAAAATTGAGGAAATTCTTCACTATGAGGCCTGCACTACAGAAAATAGTGAAAGGAGTCAGCTCACCTAAAACAAAATGATAAAAACAACAACAACAACAACAACAACAACAACAACAACAAACCATAATTAGATAATTAGGAGTAATGAGAATATCAGGCAAATAGAAGTAGAGTTGAGCAACCCTTACTAATAACAGGACATTATAAGCTTACACATTAAGAGAAGAATTGCTGTAGTAAGATACTAATGAATGTTCAGCATACATAGGCACGCAAACTGAGATAACAATGACTGTAAAGGGGCAGATTCAAAGATCCAAATTCATAAAGGGGAATGGAGAAAATGCACTTGCAGAAGATAATGGATGACTGTGTGTATATATAATCTCATTTTCATATTCGTAAAGGTAACCCCACACCGAATATTCAGACTGAATTATATAACATAAAACAAGAAGAACCAGAGGAAAAACCACAAAAGCTAACCAAAGTAAAGAAAATAGAAACCCAGGGACAATGAAGCAATGGAAACACTGAGCTACCAGAAAGCAAAAGATAAAATGGCTATAAAAAGACCTTATATTTCAATAATCACCCTAATGCGAATGGACTGAACTGAACAATAAAAAGGCACGGAGTTGCAGAATGGATCAAAAAAAGAAAACCCAGCCATATGCTACCTTCAGGAGACACATCTCAGCTCCAAAGACATGTAGAGACTAAAAGTGAAATGATATTTCAAGCAAATGGCATTCAGATGAAAGTGGGAGTAGCAGTACTAATATCAGAAGAAAGACATTTTAAAATTAAAAGAAGATAATGAAAGGTAATGAGGGATACTTCATAACGATAAAAAGAATTATTCACCAAGAAGACATAATACTTATTAATATCTATGCTCCCTCAGGGAGACTCGAAATATGTAAAGCAATTACTAACAGAACTTAAGGGAGAAACAGACCAACACACTATTGTACTAGGAGATCTAAATACCCCACTGTTGGATATGGATAGATCATCCAAACAGAAAATCAGTAAGGAAATAACATCCATAATGACACATTAGACCAACTGGACATAATTGACATTTAGAGAGCCTATCATCCCCAAATAGCTGATTATATATTCTCTAATGCACACACAACTTTCTAAAGGATTGACAACATATTAAGGTACAGATCTTCTACAAACATAAAAGTCTTAAAATGATACCAGACATATTCTCTGATCAAAATGCTTTGAAACTGAAGATCAAAGGCAAAAAGAAATCAGGAAGAACCACAAATACATGAAGATTAAACAACATGCTACTGAAGAATAACTGGATCAGAGAAGAAGAAGAAAAAAAAGAGAGATCAAGTGATACATAGAAATGAATGACAGAGTACAACATATCAAAACTTTTGGGACATGGAAAAAGTGATTATAAGAGGAAAGGCCTACCTCCCCCAAAAAAGAACGAGCACAAATAAGCAACCTAATGCTTAATTAAAAAAAAAAAAACTAGAAAAGAAAGAATAACTGTAACCTAAAGTCAGTAAAGGAAAGAAATAATCAAAATTAGAGCAGCAGTAAATGAAATGGAAAACAAAACAAAACAGAAATGAGAGAAAAAAATAAATGCAACGAAGAGCTGTTTTTATGAAAAAGTTAATAAAATTGACAAACCTCTGGCTACACTCACTAAAAAATAGAGAAAGGATATAAATAAAAAAAAATCAGGGATGAATGAGGGGAAATTGAGACTGATGTCTCAAAAATATAAAGTACCATGCAAGAATACTATGAAAATGTATATAACATCAAATTTAATAACCTAGAAGAAATGGACCAGTACTTAGAAAACTACAACCTTTCTAGACTGAATGAGGAAGAAATGGAAAACCTAAATAGACCTATCAACAGTATGGAAATTGAAACAATCATCAAAAACATACCAAAAAGTCCAGGACCAGATGGCTTCAACAGTGAATTCTACCAAATATTCAAAGAAGATTTAATACCTATTCTCCTCAAACTCTTCCAAAAAATCAAAGAAATAGCAATACTTCTCAACTCATTTTATGAGGCCAATATTACCATGATACCAAAATCTGGTAAAGATAACACACATGCAAAAAGAAAACTACAGACTAATATCTCTCATGAACACAGACGCAAAATCCTAAATAAGATACTAGTGAATACTAGCAACATATTAAAAAGGTTATACACCAAGATCAAGTGGGCTTCATCCCTGGGGCATAGAAATGGTTCAACATATGCAAATCGATTAATATGATACACCACATAAGCAAACTAGAAAATAAAAATCATATGATCATATCAATAGACGCAGAATAAAGTCTTCGAGAAGATGCAGCATCCATTTATAGTCAAAACACTTAACAAAACCGGTATAGAAGAAAAGTACCGTAACATAATAAAGGCTATCTATGACAAACCCTCAGCCAACATTATATATAATGGTGAAAAACTAAAAATCTTTCCTTCATGATCAGGAACAAGGTAAGGCTGTCCACTATCACTACTGTTATTCAATATAACATTGGAGATCCTAGCGACTGCAATCAGAAAAGAGAAAGATATAAAAGGTATCCAAATAAGAAACAAAGAAGCCAAACTGTCACAATTTACGGATGGCATGATTCTCTATAAAGAAAACCCTAAGGAATCCATAAGAACACTACTAGAAACTAAAAGCAAATACAATAAAGTCTCTGGATACAAAATCAACGTTCAAAAATCCATAGCGTTCCTATACTCTAATAATGAGGTGTCAGAAAAGAAGTGGAAAAAATAATTCCTTTTGCAATTGCAATAAAAAGAATAAAATATCTAGGAATACATCTAACTAAACATGTTAAGGATCTATATAATGAAAACTATAAGATCCTATTAAAAGAAATTGAAGAAGATATAAAAAAATGGAAAAATATTCCATGTTCTTGGATTGGAAGAATCAACATAGTTAAAATGACCATATTACCTAAAGCATTATACAGATTTAATGCAATCCCCATCAAAATCCCATCAGCATTTTTAAAAGAAACAGAACAAAACATCATCAGATTTGTATGAAGCACAAATAGACCCTGAATTGCCAAAGCCATCCTGGGGGGAGGGGGGGAGGCTGGAGGCATCACTCTGCCTGACTTCAAATTATACTACAAAATGACAGTAATAAATACAGCATGGTATTGGCAGCAAAACAGATACATGGATCAGTGGGGCAGAATTGAGAGTCCAGAAGTAAACCCATATGTATATGGGCAAATAATTTTTGTCAAAAAAGCCAAAAACATACAGTGGAGAAAGGAAAGCCTCTTCAATAAATGGTGCTGGAAAAAAATGGAAAGCCACCTATACAAGAATGAAACTAGACTGTTGTCTATCACTGTACATCAAAATTAACTCAAAATGGATGAAGGACCTGAATATAAGACCTGAAACAATAAAATGCATAGAAGAAAGCATAGAAACTAATCTCAAGGACCTTGGAATTAAAGAGGATTTTATGAATTTGACCTCAAAGGCAAGGGAAGTAAAAGCTAAAATAAATTAATAGGACAGCATCAAACTTAAAAGCTTCTGCTCAGCAAAAGACATTGTCAACAAGGTAAAGAGACAACCATCCAAATGGGAAATATATTTGCCAGCAATACCTCCGATAAGGACCTAATATCCAAAATATATCAATAACTCATATAACTTAATAACAACAAAATATTATCCAATTAAAAAATGGGCAGAGGACCTGAACAGACACTTCTCCCTAGAGGACATACAAATGGCCAAGAAATATATGAAAAGATGCTCAGCATCGCTCACTATTAGGGAAATGCAAATCAAAACCACAATGAGATACCATCTCACACCTATGAGAATAGCTATAATCAACAGGACAAGTAATAACATATGTTGGAGAGGATGCGAAGAAAAAGGAACCCTCATACACTGCTGTTGAGACTGCAAATTGGTACAGCCACTATGGAAAACAGTATGGAGGCTCCTCAAAAAAACTAAGAATGGCTCTAGCATATAATCCAGCAATCTCTCTACTGGGTATTTACCCCCAAAGACTTGAAACCCCATATCCAAAAATATATTAGCATATCAATATTCATAGCAGCATTATTCACAGTGGTCAGGACATGGAAGCAACCGAAGTGTCCTATGATAGATGATTGGCTAAATAAGCAGTGATGCATATATACAATGGAATATTACTCAGCCATAAGGAGAGATGAGATACTTCCATTTGCAACAACATGGATGGATCTCAAGATAATCACGTTAAGCAAAATAAGCCGGACAGAAAAAGTTGAAAATCATATGATATCACTTATATGTGGGATAGAAACCTGAAAGCAACAAATGATAAGGACAAACAGAGATTCATGGACATGAACTATAGGCTAGTGGTTACCAGAGGATTATAAACTAGTGGTTACTAGTGGGATGGAGGAGGAGGGGGAAGGTAGACAGGGTAAAGGGGGTCAAAAATATGAGGATAAGGGGAGAGTGAAGTGGGTAAAGGGGATTAAATATATGGTAGCTGAAGGAGTATGGACTTTGTGTGGTAAACACACAATACAATATATAGATGTCAAATGAAAATGTACACCTGAAAATTACATAATTGTTTTAACCAATGTTACCCCAATAAACTTAATTAAAATTTAAATAAATAAATAAATAGAAATTTAAAAAAGCTAGTTCCTCGTGAAGGTTAATAAAATAACAAACTCCTCTCAACTCAATACAGAAAAAAGGGATATGACACAAATAAACAAAATCAGGGATGAAAGAGGGAAAATTATGACTGATATCATGGAAATACAAAGGATCATACAAAAATACTATGAAAAATTATATAACACCAAATTTAATAACCTAGAAGAAAAGGACTTAGAAAAATAGCACCTTCATAGACTGAATTAAGAACAGGAAAATCTAAATAGACCAATCAGCAGTATGGAAACTGAAACGATTATCAAAAACCTACCAAAAATTAAAAGTCCAGGACCAGATGACTTCATCAGTGAATTCTATCAAACATTCAATAAAGATTTAATAACTATTCACCTCAAAATCTTCCAAAAATTTGAAGAAGAGGCAATACTTCCCAAATCATTTTATGAGGCCAATATTACACTGATACTAAAACCTTGTAAATGTAACACAAACAAAGAAAACTACAGACCAATATCTCTCAGGAACACCAATGCAAAAATCCTAAATAAGATACAAGTGAACTGAATACAGCAACATATTAAAAGGATTATACAATACGATCAAGTGGGTTACATCCAGAGGCACAGGGATGGTTCAACATACACAAATTGATTAATGGGATTAACCACATAAACGAATTTAAAAATATGAATTATATGATCATATCAAAAGATGCAGAATAAACTTTTGACAAGATACATCATACATTTATGATTAAAACACTTAACAAAACCAGTATATAAGGAAAGTACCTTAACATAATAAAGGCTACATATGACAAATGTTCAGACAATATTATACTTAATAGTGAAAAATTATAAACCTTCTCTTTAAGTCAGGAACAAGGCAAGCCTGTCCACTATCGCCATTATTATTGAATATAACATTGGACGTTCTAGCGAGTGCAATCAGGCAAGATAAAGACATAAAAGGGATCCAAATAGGAAACGAAGAAATCAAACTCTCATTATTTGCAGATGAGTTGATTCTCTATACAGAATTCTAAAAGCTCCACAAGAACACGACTAGAAACAATAAGCAAATACAGTAAAGTTTCTGAATACAAAATCAATGTTCAAAAATCCATAGCATTCCTATATGCTAATAATAAAGTGTCAGAAAAAGAAGTGGAAAAAATAATTCCTTTTGCAATTGCAACAAAAAGAATAAAATACTTAGGAATAAATCTAAAGAAACATGTGAATGACCTATATAATGAAAACTATAAGACCCTATTAAAAGAAATTGAAGAAGATACAAAGAAATGGAAAGATATTCTGTGTTCTTGGGTTGAAAGATCAACATAGTTAAAATGACCTATTTACCTAAAGCATTATACAGATTT
Organism: Pteropus medius; assembly: GCF_902729225.1. Taxonomy (NCBI): domain Eukaryota; kingdom Metazoa; phylum Chordata; class Mammalia; order Chiroptera; family Pteropodidae; genus Pteropus; species Pteropus medius. The sequence continues at coordinate 319,407 of NW_024345861.1, read as the reverse complement.
AACACAATCCCCATCAAAATTCCATCGGCATTTTTTAAATAAATAGAACAAAAAATGATCTGATTTATATGGAAGTTCAAAAGTCCCCAAACTGTCGAAGCCATCTTGAGAAAAAAATAACGATATTGGAGATATCACTTGTCCAACTTCAAATTATACTACAAAGCAACAGTAATCAGAACAGCATGGTATTGGCAGCAAAACTGACATATAGAACAGTGGAACAGAATCGAGAGTCCAGAAGTAAACCCATATTTATATGGGCAAATAATTTTCAACAAAAATAGTCAAAAACATACAGTGGAGAATGGAAATCCTCTTCAATAAATAGTGCTGGGAAAACTGGAAAGCCACCTGCAAAAGAATGATACTAGACTGTTATCTATCACCACACAGTAAATTTAACTCAGAATGGATTAAGGACCTGAATATAAGACATGAAACAATAAAATGCATAGAAGAAAGCATAGGAACTAATCTCAAGGACCTTGGAATTAAAGAGGATTTATGAATTTGACCTCAAAAGCATAGAAAGTAAAAGTAAAAATAAATGAATGGACCTACATCAAACTTAAAGGCTTCTGCTCAGCAAGAGACATTGTCAACAAGGTAAAGACAACCATTCAAATGGAAAAAAAATGTTTTATGGAACACCTACAGTAAGGGCCTAATATCCAAAATATACAAAGAACCTAGACAACTGAATAACATAAAAAAAAAAAAACCTAGTGATCCAGTCAAAAATTGGGCAGAGGACCTGAAAAGACACTTCTCCCTAGAGGACATACAAATGGCCAACAAATATTTGAAAATATGCTAAGTATCACTAGCTATTGGGGAAATGCAAATCAAAACCACAATGAGATACCATCTCACACCTGTTAGAATAGCTATAATCAACAGAACAAGTAATAACAAATGATGGAGAGGATGAAGAGAAAAAAGAGCCCTCATACAATGCTGGTGGGACAACAAATTGGCACAGTCACTATGGAAAACATTATGGAGGTTTCTAAAAATACTAAGAATTGATCGACCGTATGATCCAGCAATCCTTCTAATTATCACAAAGACTTGAAAACTCATATCTGAAAAGATGTTTGCACACCGATCCTCATAGCAGCATTATTTACAGTGGTCAGGACATGTAAGAAACCAAGGTGTCCCACGATAGATGATTGGCTAAAGAAGCAGTGGTACAATGGAATATTACTCAACCATAAGAAGAGATGAAATACTGCTATTTGCGACAACATGGATGGACCTTGAGATAATCATGGTAAGTGAAATAAGCCAGACAGAGTAATTCAAAAATCATTTGGTATCATTTATATGTTGGATATAAACCTAGAAGTAATGAATGCTCAGGACAAATAAACAGAGTCTCATGGTCATGGACAATAGGCTAGTGGTTTCCGGAGAGTAGGGGGAAGGTGGCAGTGGAGAGGTAGATGGGGTAAAGGGGTCAAATATGTGATGACATGAAGAAATCTAACTATTATAGATGGACACATAGTGTAAATAGATAGATTGATGATAGATAGATGATAGATAGATAGATACAAATGCCTTATTGTTAAAATGTACAGATGAAACTTATTAGATTTTCTTAACCAATGTCACCATAAAAATAAATAAATAAATAAAATAAATGTTACCCCCCATATAATTAAATTGCTTTGACAAGAACGTCTTACATAGAAAATATGTTTAACTTAGACCAAGGAGTGCTGTGAAACTTTTAAACTATCAAAATAGAATATACATTCTTTTTTTCTAAGTTCCTGGTTGGGCAATAATCTGCCCAGAAACTGTCAACAAACGTTGTCCTATAACATTCTGTATAACTCAGTGCCATGCCATCTGATTCCTTATTGACAAGAATGAAAAAAAACATGGTTGAGTAATAGTCTTACTTCAAAAAGCCTAAAACCTATTTACAAGGTCATCATTCTTTCTTAAAGAAGTAAGGTACTCAAAATCAAAAGTAGCTTTAATCAAATATTCTAATGGACAGTTGAAAATGTCATTTTTTTTTTGCATTTATGAAAAACTAATAGTAACAAAAATGTTGGACTATAACACTTTTTGAATGTTTTATTTATTTTTAAAAATCAGCATAAACCCAGGAAAAGTCCATCTACTATTAAAAAATGCATTGTACTTTACCTACTTATTTGTACTCTATTAAAATGTATTCACATGAAGTACCTCCTATGTGCAATCTAAGCTACTAGGCTCCGTGTTCCAAAACAATGTCCTTGTTCTGCATTGCTTACACATTGTTAGAGGAGATGAATGCATAAACAACTAAGCACTTAACATGAAGAATATAAAAATGTAAGTGATATAATAGTCATAAATAGCATTACAGGAACACAGAAAGAGAATTATTAATTAGGTGATCTTATCTCTATGTTTCTATTGTATCTTGTCCATTCTTCCAGTAGTGCAGTTATGACATTGTATTATACATAGTGTTTGGCTAATAAGTGTATATTGTTTATTAACCATTTCTTTGATCTCTTTACGTATCTATTTCCCCATTAGACTATAAACTACTTATATTCCAGATATATATATATATATTAGACTATAAACTATATATATATATACATATATATATATCTGGAATATATATATTAGACTATAAACTGCATATATATATATATATATATATACATATATATATATATATATATATATCTGGAATATAAGTAGTTTATAGTCTAATATATATAAGTAGAGGCTTACATTGTGCTTGATATAGACCAAGAAAGAAACCTTAAACATGTGAATGACTTTGAAAGTTAGATTTTTATCTGAATCTTGAAGAATCAATACATTTTTACTTGTATAAATAGAATATAAATAGACTTGTCAAAAATTTATATCTCAATTACTCTGAATTTTCCAATAAAGATGAAATGGGTATATCTGTAAATTACTATTCAATTTCACTACTTTTTGTCAAAGTTTTTGGCATATTTGGATATCCAGAGACTAGTAAAATAATTTCTTTAATAAAAAGTCTAAAGGCTTTATCATCAACAAACTATACTCAATATATTTATGGAGCCGTTAATAACAAAGTATGTATTTGTTTTCATATGGGAAGAAACAGAAGAATAGCAAGGGTTTTACTAATTTATGTCAAAATTAGAAATTAAATTCAAGTATTTCCATTCTCAGTCTTATTCATAATCAAACATTATTTGTATTTTAAAATCCACATTTTGTTAGCAAGACTTACCCCCTCTTTAATCCATAGTGTCCTCTTTTGCCAAAAACAAACAAACAAACAAACAAACAAACAAAATATTCTATACAACTCTGACAGACTATGATTTACCTTTAATTTAAAGTTAAAAATCATGCAGGAGTAAAAAATGTACCATTTGTTTATGTGTTGTTATTAAAGCTTAGCATTTAATACATCATTTTCTTTATAGCATAATTGAATTAGAGCCGGGTTAGGTTTTAACATTGTGATAACTATGAATAAAGATTTGCCTAAAAAAAAAGTATAAACAAAGTTTTTAAGGGACTAAAACGATTTAGACAAGCTTAAATCCCCTTCTTTAAACACATCCAAGCATACCCTTACACTCACACATATATGTGTCTTTTTTGACTGTTAAACTCACCCATTTTCAAGTTCCAACTCAAATGTCATCTTCTCTCAGTATAGTAGCCCTGCCCAATAGAACTTTGTGTGACAAAGGAAATGTTCTATGCCTATATTATAAAATACAGTGGCCTCTAGCCTCATGTGACTATTTGAATAGTAGAAATTTGGTTAGTACAACAGAGGAATTGATTTATTTTTTTATTTTTTATTATTTTTAATACAAATAACCACATGTGGCAAATGATGGACAGTTCAACTTCAGACTTCAAGACAAAAGATGTTTCAATGACCTTAACATTTCTATTTACAATGACATGTTAATTATAAATCATTAAGTATTCATTACATCAGTCAGTAAGGTGTAAACTTAGTGTGAATTACTTCCTACACTTGAAAATAATCAAGTTGTAGTACCTGAAAGATTTTTTTTAGAATTTACAACATTTACTATTTCATAAATGTTTTATCTAATTCAATAAAGTAATCATTCCTTATTCTGGCATTTTACTTGACAGTTTTAAATACATTATTAGATCTTGAATTTCATGATATTCACAGCAGTTTAGCAATATTGGCAAGTAAAATATTTTCTTGATTCCACAGATAAGAAAATTGAGAATCAGCAAGAATTTAGAAGCAAATAGAATTTTAATTTGCAGAGCTAGAATTACAATTTATAGATTCAAATTTTTATTACACAGTGTGTTGGTAAAATTCCACTTAAAATTCATGAGAATTTTTTTCTTCATTAAATACTCATCAATGATGTTTGAATGTCAAGTTGCCGCTCACCACACTAATCAGTAATTGCAAAATTGAGTTCCTCGAAAAGAAGAGAGAGAGAGAGAGAGAGAGAGAGAGAGACTTTAAAACATTTTAACAGATATTATTTCCTGAGTTTACTGAGTTCTATATGGAGCAAAATAGTACAGTAACATCTCTGTGTTATTTGATTTAGGCAGTACCATATTTTCCAAGTTTGTTTTCAGATTGACAATAAGAATACTACAGGAAGTACTTATCTTTTTCAGCTGAAATTTTACAAGCTTCTAGACATGATTTAACACCAAGTAGTATTGCCTGTTATCTTCATTTGCTTGTGGGGGGATATGAAGGATAGAAAAGTAATACCATATTGAATGGGTCAGAACTATGTGTTTGATCATTTTGAATTCCATGTGGATGACACACGAAAGAAATCTAATTTGTTTTTTTTTTCATTCATTCAAATGCCACTTTCACTGACAGTTACAAAGTTTTGCATTATTTTTCACCTGTAGAATGTTCCCCAAGGAACCTTAACCCATAGAGTATTTCCCAAGATATGGCACTTCTACCTCCCTTGATAGACAAAAATGACAAATGTGTCTTTGTACCCACCTTCTGCTTCTGAATGGATTTTTGAAGGTGATGTTAGTCTCTCACTTTAAATGCAAGAATAGCACATGAAAGCAATGGGCATTTCAGAAAAGTACAGTTTTCTAGAGTTATTGACATAAAATTCTGGAAATACAAGTGGACAAATTTCTAGAAAATTGTGGAGGCACAATTTTCAAAGTAGTTTAATTGATTAGAATCACAAAGTTTATTATTAAAAGTACACAGATTAAAGAAATATTTGCTAAAATGATTGGATAAGACATGATTACAAACAAGGTGTGAAAAATAATCTTAGCCTAAGTCACTGGCATTAAATATATAATTATCCTTTCCCTAGTTTTGGTTGAAATACTTGAAAACTGCCACAAATGTATAGTCTGCATGTTCAAAGTCTTTTTGAACTGATAAGAGTTTTATGAGACGTATTCTGTAAAATGAAGATTCAAATACATTCTTGCATGCTTGCAATGAGGACTAAATGCTAAACACATTATAGGTTCTTATTAATGGTCATTGTTAAGAGTATCTCTATAGAAATAAGTCTCATGAAGAAAAACTTAATAGTAAAAATATGCTGCTATATAGATTATAAACAAGGGAACTGATTTATAATACAGTTTTTGGAAGCATGCTTTGCTGAAAGTTCAGATACCTTTTGACATAGGCTTGATTGAAATAGTTCCCCAGTATTTTATTTACATTAGTGGGACAAAAGATTTAGTCTGTTCATTTTTATAATTGCAGGTGGAATTATTGTTGAGTTAGAATTCTATGCTACCTCTTAATTTCAGCCCAAATAATTGTGCAAATTTCTAAAATCCAGAAGCATTAAGAAAATGTTGGAAAACGAGTCCCAGTAAACTATGTAGAAAACTTCATTATCCTGCTGTTCTATGTATAGTTAATATAAGACAGGATACTTTTAAGACTTATGTGTTCTGTTCAATGTGATTCATTACTCTTCTTATTTTCCTTTTTTTCTTTTTCTTTTATATTTAAATTTATTGGAGTGACATTGGTCAATAAAATTATATGGGTTTCAAGTGTACAATTCAATAATATATCATTTGCGGTACAGTGTGGAATCAATCAGGTCTAGGTTCTAATCCCTGCTTCATACATTTTACTAGCTGCATGATCTTGGCAAGTTGTACAATTTTACTTGGACCTCATTATTAAAATGAAGAGAGGAGCCTGTCAAGACAGTGTAGAAGGTAAATGCTGTGCTTGCCCTCTCTCGTGACCACATCAAAATTACAACAAAACTACAGAACAACAATCACTGGGAGTCGCGTGAGGCCTGGTTGAACAGAACTCCTACAACTAGAGACAGAAATAAGAGGTCACCTTGACATTGGTAGAAAGGGTGGAGATGCAAATCAGGCTGGTCCCACAACTGCATGTGATGTTTGAGAATCTGGAGGGTTATCTTGGTTGTAGAGGTTCCCCCAAAGAAGCAAGGGATCCTGGCTTCACACCAGCCTCCCTAGCTCAGGGTTGCAGTCCCAGAAAGAGAAGTCCCCACAATGTCTGGCTGTAAAAACCAGCAAAGATTGTGGCTAAGTGAGACAGAAGCCTGTGGGAGTCACAAATATTCTTTTAAAGGGCTCACACATGGACTTACACAGTGACAGACTCACTCGCTCTGAGCTCCAGCATTGGGGCAGCTGCTCGAAAAAGGCCAGAAACATAGGAGGAGATGCTTTGGTTTCAGGGCATAGGCTAAAGGGAAAGTTTTCTCCTGGACAAAAGTGCTGGCAGAATCTATTTTTCCTTTGTTGAGCCCTTTCACCTCTCAGCATGTGGATACATGTGGCCACAATATCTAAGCCTCCGCAAATCTGGATAACACAGGTCACTCTGCCCAGGTGATTCCTTGGGACTCTGCCTCTGTGAACTTGTGGACCTACCCAAGCTACCTCCACATATTCCATATAATTGGTCTACCTTGGCTCATGCTGCAGACTTTCCTCAAATATCTCAAAGGTTTACAAAACACAAAGAAGCAGCATCTGGCCTTGGTGTGTCCTGTACCTCTTGCTGAGCAGCACCAAGCCCAGCATTCATAGCAGCCAGCCTCAGTTCCTGGCTTGGGCTCTCAAGACACTTATAAGCCCAACACAGGTGGCAGCCATCTACAGATTGCTCAGTGATTCTTACCAGGTGGCCTCAGATGTGCACACGCTACAGTTGAACTTGGCCTGCAGCTGGGCCCCTCCCAGGAGGTCCTTGGGCTGGCATACCTGGTGGCCTGCTTTGACCATAGCCAGAGCTCAAGACCTACCCAGGGCTGTATCTGTAAAGGACACACCCGAAAGAAAGACTGGGCAGGCATCAGAGCCCTGCTAAAGTAAATCCTGCTCCATAGGGTTGGCCCCTCACTGGCCAATCTTCACAAACAATCAGCCCAAGGGTAAACCCCTCCCAATGATGTGCAAACAGCAACCAATGTTCGACTATACTAGAAGGACACACACAACCCACAAAAGGGATATATCTTGAGCATCTGGCTCAGGTGACTAGGGAAAATTGTGTTACTGTTTTCAGGACATCTACTACATAAAGCCACTCTACTAAGACCAGGAGTCTTTGGAATCTTACCTAAGACATAGAAACAAACACTAAAAGGCAGCCAAACAGGGAGACAAAGAAACATGTCCCACATAAAAGAAAAGAATAAAGCTCCAGAAAAAAAAACTAAACAAAATGGAGACAAGCAATCTACCAGATGCAGAGTGTAAAACACTGGTTATAAAGATTGTCAATAAATTTAAGGAAAAAGTAGATGAACTCAGTGAAAATTTTAATGAAAAGATAGAAAATATAAAAATGGAGAACAGAGAGAGAAATAAATTGAAAACCTATATAAAGAAATACTGATAGGAAATTTTCCTAACCTGGTGATGGAAATAGACATACACTCCCAGAAAGCTTAGAGTCCCAAACAAGAGGAAACCAAAAAAGCTTACATCAAGAAACAGCATAATTAAAATGCCAAAGTTAAAGACAAAGAGAAAATCTGAAAATCAGCAAGAGAAAAGCAATTAGTTACCCACAAGAGAGCTCCCATTAGACTGTTAGCTGATTTCTAAATTGAAACTGCAGGCCATAAGGGATCGGCAGGAAATATTCAAAGTGATGAAAAGCAAGAACCTACAACCAAGATTACTTTACTCAAAGCTATCATTTAGAATCAAAGTACAGTTAAAGAGCTCCCCAGCCAAGAGAAAGCTAAAGGAGTTCATCCCCATTAAGCAAGTATTACAGGGAATGTTGGATAAAATTCTTTAAGAAAAAGAAAATATATATCTAAAACATGAATAATAAATTAGCAATAACTACATATCTATCAACAAGTACTTCCAATGAAGAAGAAATAAATACTCCAATCAAAAGATAGAGTGGCTGAATGGATAAGAAAGCAAGACCCTTACATATGCTGCTTACAGAAGACTCACTTCAAATCAAGATGCACACAGACTGAATGCATAGAGATGGAGAAAGATATCTCTTGAAAATGGAAGCAAAAAACATCTGGGGTAGTAGTAGTTATGCCAGACAAAATTGACTGTAAAACAAAGACTATTACAAGAGAAAAGAAAGACCTAGAATTCCCACTTCTCAGTATTTATCCAAAGAAGCCCAAAGCACTGCTTTAAAGGGACATGCGGATCCATATATTTATTGCAGCATTATTCACAACGGCCAAAATATAGAGGCGGCTGTGGTGTCCATCAATGAATAAATGGATAAAGAAGAGGTTGGACACATATACAATAGAATATTACTCAGCCATAAAAATGAATGAATGAATGAATGAATGAAATCTTGCCATCTGCAACAACATCAATGGACCTAAATGGTATTGTGCTGAGTGTAGTAAGTCTGACAGAGAAAGACAAATGCTATGTGATTTCACTTACATGTCGAATTTAAAGAGCAAAAAAAAAAAAAAATCATAGATATAGAGAACATTTTGAGGATTACCAAATGGGAAGGGATTCGGGGGCTGGTTGCAAAAGAGGAAGGACTTAAGAAGTATAAATTGGCAATTACAAAATACTCATTGGGATGTAAAGTATAGCATTATGAATATAGTCAATCATATTATAATAACTACATATGGTGTCAGATGGTTACTAAATTTATCTGGGTGGTCTCTTCATAAATTATATAAATGTTGTACACCTGAAACTAATGTAATATTGTATGTCAACTATAATCGAAAAATAAAAATTATTTTTAAAATGGAGAGTAATAACTGTTTCATAGGGTTCTTGTGAAGATATTTTGTATTATGCATGTGAATTTATTTGTATAACACCAGGCATTGAATAAATGTTAGCACTTCTTATTCAATAAAAAGTAAATTATAAAATTTATATGCTGTCATTTATTTTTGTATAATATTGCGGGAAGTAATCTTTTTTACTCAATCAGCCATCATTAAGTACTCATAATATTTTATTAAGTGTCACAGAAATATAAAAAGGTCAAACACGGTTCTTTTACTCAAAATTTAAACTGATGAAGTTAAATAAAAGTTCCAGATAGTTTTAATGATTCTTTGTCTAAAATAAACATTTGAATATTTTAGAAAAGTAAAATATGTTATGAGTTTAAAGGTGAAGGAGAAAATATCATATAGACTTGTTTGCTTTTTATTTGTTTATGCCTAATTTTCCACATTAAGACATTTGGTGCTTAAAGCTAAGTTGTCATATCTATCATTCATTCGATGTAGTGACATTACACAAGCTATTGACTCTATTACTTGGTTTCATCATCAGTAAAATAGTGGTTTTGGAGTAGATAGCCTTATAGATCTTATCCCTCTTCAAGATGAATTTCGAGCAGATTTCACCTCAAAATCCATAATGGTTTTGTACTGGAAAAGAAGATGTGTTTTTAAAACAAGGAACACTTTAATTGAAATCATTGCTTTATAGCCGAGCAACAGAAAGAATAACACATACTTATTGTTAGGTTTGCAGAAGGCGGAACACACAAGGCTTAAGGGGTTAAGCAATGTTTATTGTAGCAGAGTGACAGCTGGGCTAAGCCGAAGATGGTGTTAGCCCTGAATGCAAGGGGAGCTGAAACTTATATGGGGCTCGAGGCAGATTTTTTTTCTATGGGACTATTTTGGGCTGGGAAATTGGTGGGGAAGGGAGGAGAGTCCAGTGAAATGGGAGGTGAGCATGTAGTGTTGCTAACTTGGAAGTTGCAAGGTCTGGTTCCCACGCAAAAGGTAAGGGAGTAGTCTAGTTCCCACGCTATGGGGGTAAGGATGGGGCCCTCTTGTACCTTACACTTATGTTATGGGTGTGCATGTATTTGTGTGTGTGTACTGCATTCTGAATTTCTGTAATGGAAGTACTAACTCAATCGCTCAAAGCCTTTTCAGTACAGTCTCTATGGAGAAGTGTCCAAGAATATTATATTAACAATTATTGTTTAGTTTTCTTCAAATCCCTTGAAGTCATGAAATGTCTCTGGTCATAGTTGTTTTCAACTAGCTTTGATATCATTTAGGACAGTTCTCTTAAATTTCAGCAGCTTTTGATGTATTTTTTAATGTCAAAGGGCTTCTCAAATTCATGTTTGCTTTCTTATTTTCACCTTGTCCTCCTCACCATTTGCTTGAAGGTAACTTCAGCCACTCTAAAACTTATATTTTAACAACCATTTCAGTATTATTTTTTTTTCCTTTGGGACATTTCTGATATTATTATTTTAAACATTTCTGTCAAAGCTGTTGTTCATAACTGAAAATAAAGGAGACAAAGGTCACAGTAGAGTACACAATGAACATGGCGAAGCACACTTAACTCAGCATAGTGAGATAGAGTGTATTTGGCAGTATGTTGTTTTTAACATTTAATGACTGGTAGAATACAGACAGTATAGTTGCCTATACTAGGCTCATTCTTAACTGTGTGTGAGAAGACTCAGAAAATTAAATGAAGAGAGGGTAGAAGAACAGGTAGAGACAGAGAATGTAATAAATCTCCTAGGACTTTAAACTTTGGTGTGACCTGAACCTCAGTCTTGGACCCTTTATTTTCACTCAATCCATAGGTGATCACATCAACTTCATATGGTTTAAAAATACCATTTCATCTCATCTGAAAGTTAACAACTTTCTATTTCTTTTGCCTTTAATGCTCTTCCTCTGGATAGCTGCCTATTGATCTTTATCAAATTTCAATTTCTTAACTATAACTTTATTGAGGCTTATTTTGACTATTGTACTTAAAATATCATCACTTCCTACTCCTCTCCTGTTTTATTTTTCTTTATACCATTTAACATGTCATATGTTTGTATTTATTTATTGTATGTCTCCCAATGAAAAGAAGATTTTTTGTTGTATATATTGATAGCCATATCCCCATGACCTAGATAGGTGCCCATATGAATGAATTAATCTGTAACAACGACAATGCGCGTGTGCGCGCCCGCGTGCGCGCGCACACACACACACACACACACACACACACACACACTAAGGAAAATTACTTCAGAAAAAATGTGGCATTATAATGAATCAGCAGCACATAGTATTATACTTGAGATGCTTGTGTGTTAAACTGAAGTTGTGGTTAGTTGAATCAGTAAACTAATCTAGAAATATCTGAGTTCCTACTACATAAAAGACACTGTTCTAAGTCTCCTATATTTCATGAGATACTCAAATTGAATGTTAAGTGACCAAAACAAGCTACTTGAATTTATTCTCTTTATTAATATAGTTAAGGAAAGTAGTGTGCATAGATTATTGTATAGGAAAGCTCTTTTGGTACCACTTTTCCTTCAAGTACAGCTCTAATATACAATATTGTCAGTGACTATCTCTGATTTTCCAATGTCTCTGTCTTTCTCCCTAATCTCTCTTCTCCCTTCCTTCTCTAAATAATTTTTTGTCTTAGCATTTTCCACTGAGTTTTATCATCCTCAATGTTTTGACTAATATTATTACACATGGCTTAACAGATCATTATTATAAGAGGAAAAAATTATTAATAACACCAAAAATGCTTGCAGTATTGTGTATTAACAGCTGCATCACTGTATGAAAAACTTACATATAAAATATTACTTTTTGTTCTATTGAAAACATTTAAATGCTTTATTATTATAATAAAGAAACAGAGTTCTACTTGAAAACAGTATTGGGTTTCCTGCCATAAAATTACCTAATTAAAACCATACAATTCCAGAACTGTATAATCATTACTAAATAGTATAGAAGTTCCCAAATTTCTAAGGAAAACGGACATTATCTTTCTAATGTTAAATGTTTTGGACTTTTTAAAATTATCTATGTTTTATCTTTTACTTATTGTAGATTGTGGTGGTTGTTTTAACCACAATAGACTAGAAACATGTTCATTGTCCTGGAACATTTTTGCCATTCAACTCTTCCTTACAGACTGATAAGACCACTGCCAATTTTGAGAACTATATCCCACCCTTCAACAACATTCTTTTTCTAATTTAAAAGCTGTCTCTTTCCATCTCTTCTTGCCAACAATCAATTATGTTCACACTAAAAAGACAGATGGCTATCATTTGTATTTTGAACTGCCTTGAAGGAAGCCAACATTGTCTTTAGCAAAAAGTAAAGAGAAAATTGAAGATCCACTGAAACTCTGAAATTGCATGGTTTATTTAAAAAAAAATTAGAAAATATATTCTGAGAGGAAATTTTCTCAGTTTTATATGTAGCGATTTGGTCATCCATTCACAGTTTATTTTGTCTACACGCTACAAAGATCTCTTTTTACAAACAAAATTATTCAAGTGAACAAAGTCAGCACTTCTCTAATTACTCCTATTTATTCTATCTAGTTCTTGACTTTTGAACAGTAATTTCTTTTCTTTTTTAAAAATTATTATGGTGACATGGGTTAATAAAATCAAATAAATTTCAAGTGTATAACAAATATGATATATGTATATAAATATATATGTGTATATATGTAAAATATATAATATATAATATATAGATATATAGAGATATATCATATAACATATAATAATATGATAATAATATCATATATTATTATATATTATGTATATATTACACATCTATATATTGCACTATGTGTTCACTGCCAAAGTTAAATTTCTTTCTGTCACCAAATATTTGACTCCATTCACTCCTCCTTTTCACTCTGATAATGACTAATAGACTGTTTATGTCAATGAGTCTCTGTCATGTTTGTTTGTTGCTTTCAGTTTTATACCCCACATAATGTGAAATCATATAGTTTTCAACTTTTTCTGTCTGACTTATTTCATTTAGCATGATTATCTCAAGATCCATACATGTTGTCCCAAATATCAGTATTTTGTCATTTTTTATGGCTATGCAGTAAAAAATCAAGAGGATGGAAGGTTCCCAAGCTTATTTTATAAGACCACCATTATCCTGATTCCAAAACCAGACAAAGACATTATGAAAAAATTATAGGTTGATATCCCAGATGAATGTAGATGCAAAAATCCTCAACAAAATATTAGCAAATGAAATTTAGCAGAAAATACCATACAGCATTCTTTTCCAACTTGGGCTGAGCCCAATGTCTCCACAAGGAAGCATGTCAAAAAGAAGGGTCATTCTATCATTAACAAGGTAATGACCAGAGAACACACCATCTACATTCCAATGTGCATTCATGGAGTGGGTTTCAAGAAGCACGGCATTTGGGCACTCAAAGGGATCCAGAAATTTTCCATAAAGGAAAAGAGAATTCCAGATATTCTCATTGACTCCAGACTCGACAAAGCAATCTGGGCCAAAAGAATAAGAAATGTTCAATTGTGTATATAGGTACAGTTGTACAGAAAACATAATAAAGATAAAATTCACCAAAAAACTTGATAAAATGGTTACCTATATGCCTGTCATCACTATCAAAATCTACAAACAGTAGTGATGTCAGAAACATGGCAGAGTGAGAGATGTTCCCATATATCTCCCCTTGAAACAACAATAAGCTGAATATCTAAAACTCAACAAGAAACACCCAAACTGCACACCAGCACATCTGAGCGTGGAATCTGCACATAAGAGCTACCCTAGGTCAGAACCCCGGGAGTCAGGCAATAGAATGGGAGGAACGTGGAAGCTGCCTCTCACACCCGGAGCTCCCTACAGAAGGAAAGAAGGAGAGAAGGTGCAGCAAGTTCCCTGAATGACCCTGCCTAGGAGAGATATGAGCTCCACACAACCAATGGCAGTGCCCAGGCATCAGGACAGAAAGCAAAGAAATGGGGACAGCAGAGGAAAAACAGTTGATTATTACCAGCCATGGTTGCAAAACATGATGCTGCGTTGCAGTCTCCATTCTCCAATCCAGAGTACCCTTCTCCCAATATCTTTCCAGAGCAAATGCCCTGGAGCCCCAGGTGAATCAGAACAAATGTTAGTGAAACTAACACTGACGGAGAATGAGACTGACAGTAGCGAGTGTGATTAAACATCGATAAGAAAAAAAAGGCATTATTATGACTTTATATAAAGCAGGTATTCAAGAGGATTAGACACCACCTACTAGAAACCAAAACAAAAAAAGCCTTATTTGTAACAGGCTAAAGAAAGGACTTTATATAATAAATCTTTCTGGGAAGAAAAGCAGAATACACATCCATTAGTGCCCAGGCAGAAATATAGCCCATTAAACACCATGAACAACCAAGGCGACCAGGCATCTCAGAAAGAGAAAAATCTCCAGAAAATAAGCTTAACGGCAAAGAAATATGCGATTTAAATTATAAAGAATTCAGGATGGTACTTCTGAAAAAAATCAGTGAGATCCAAAACAATTCATAACAACAACATCAGGAATTGAAAGAACACTAGATGAGCAGAATGAATTCTTTAGCAAGGAGATTGAAACTCTCAAAAAGAACCAAATAAAACTGGCTGCCTTGAGAATTCTCCTTGTCACTGATTTTTGATAATTTTAATACAATGTGTCTTGGTGAAGGCCTTCTGGAGTTGAGATAATTGGGTGTTCTTTTGACTTCTTAAATTCCAAGCTCCATCTCATTCCTTTGATTTGGGGAATTCTCATTAACTACTTGTCTGAAAATGCTTTCTAATCCCTGTTCCTTTTCCTCTCTTTCGAGAATGCCCATTATTTTTATATTTCCTCTCTTGATGGTATCAGCTAGTTCTTGTATTTCTCTTTCATTATTTTTCATTCTTTGATTATTTTCTTTTTCTTTCTGATTTATTTCTAGATTCTTGTATTCGATATCACTGATCAACTCTATTTCCCATGCTTGCTATTTCATTTTTCATTGCTTCAGTGTCTTCTTCATCTCCAGAATCTCTATTTGGTCCTTTTTGAGGGTTTAAATCTCCTTGCTAAAGAATTCATTCTTCTCATCTTGTTTTTTTCAATTTCTGAAATTTTTATTATGAATTGTTTTGGATCTCATTGAGGTTTTTCAGAAGTACAATCCTGAATTCTCTGTCATTTACATCACATATTTCTGTGTCTTTAACCTTATTTTCTAGAGTTTTTTTTCTTTCTTTCTGAGATGCCTTGTCACTTTGGTTGTTCATGGTGTTTAATGGACTATTTCTCTGCCTGGGTATTAATGGAAGTGTATTCTGCTTTTTTATTTTTCCTAGAAATAAGTTATGTTACATAGTTACATAATGGTCTCTCTATTCTGTTACAAAGAAGGCTTTTTTTTTTCTTCTGGTTTCTAGTAGGTGGTGTCTAAGCCTCTTGCTTCTCTGATTTATCTAAAGTCTTAATAATGCTTTTTTCCCCTTGTTTATGTTTAATTGCACTCGCTACCCTCAGTCTCAGTCCCTTTCACTGTTAGCAACAGTTTCAGTAGCATTTACTCTGATTCTCTTGGTGCTCTGTTTTGCTTGGTCTCAGAGGATATAGGAGGAGGGGCCCTATGAGTTGGGTGATTTGGGCTGCAGCTCAGCCTCACGTTTTGCTACCACGACTGGCAAAAATTAACTGTTGTTTCTCTTCCATCCTGTTTCTCTGTCATTCTCACTTTTCTGCTGTCTGCCCTGAAGCCTGGGCACTACCTTAGGCTGCATGGAGCTCACAGCTCTACCTGGCAGAGTTCTTCATGGAACCCACCACGCTTTCTCCCCTTCGCCCTTCCTACAGGGAGCTCCAGCTGCAAGAGAGAATTTCTTTGTTTCTCCCAGTCTATCACCCATCTCCCAGGGTTCTAACCTTTGCTAGCTCTTATGTGCAGATCCCACACTCAGTCTTGCTTGTGTGCAGGTTGGGTGTTTTTTGTTGAGTTTTAGGTGTTCAGCTTATTGTTGTTTCAAGGAGAGAGATATGGGACATCTCTTTATCATATTTAACTCATTGTTACCCTAATTCTGTTTTTGCTTTCAAAGTTTTTCCCTTGTTAATTCTCTGACTACTAAAAGCGCATTTCTGCATGAAGATTGCCCTTTTTATCCAAAATCATTTTAAAAATTATAGTAATACTAATACTTTGGGATTTTTTTATTGGACTATAAAATGCTAATGTTATGTTTCTACTGAGCATGGAAACTGGACAAACCAAAGTATCTAGCTTTTATGTGGCATGTATCTACAGCCTGCTTAGTAATGATTTGAGCCAGATATTTAATCATTGACTTTGAAACCATATTACCAATTATCTTCGTAGCTTTAAACTTGATGACTATCTTAGTATTTTACTGTCAATAAAAAATACAGTTATATTTGTGTCTTCAGTAGCGGTATGACTTTGCACTGAAACATTCATATTTTGTCCAGTGTCCCTTTAACAAAAGTGTATATTTTTAAGACATCTCCCAAAAGTATGATAACATGAACTATAACAAAATAAGACCTATTTATACAGCAGGTTTTGTACATATCATAGGGATAAAAGAAAACTAACATTTTTGGAATACCTAATATACCTTAAGAACCTTACCTGATGTCTTAATGTTTAAAAACTAAAATAATATTACGAATTAGAAATTATTTCCTTTATACAGACTCAGAAAATGAGTTTTGATTTTAATGTATTTTTAGCGATGTTTTTAAAAACACATGCATATATCACAGGAAAAAAAATTATTATCCACTACCATCTGGAAACTCTGATACAAAGAGTTTATTGGTCTGAGAATATTCTCTAGACTCTGTGAAAGGCGGCCAAACTTTATCCTGTCTTATCTGATTGTAGGATGTTCAATCTGAAATAAAGAGCCACGGCTGTGGAAAAAAAAATAGAAAAGAAAACCTCCCCCTTGAGAAACAACTTGATTTATAGCTTCTTTACTAGATTTTTAGTAGCTAAAAATAGCCTGCTCAGTTATTACAAGTAAAATTATGGTGTTGGTTTCTATTCTTGGGCAAGATAAGTTAGGAAATCAGACTCTGTACCAAAAATTACTAAAAGGCTGTGTCTAAAGTTATCTATAATATTTATGTTATTTCACATGTATAGACATTTGACTTAAAGCAATTAAGTAAGAAAAAAATGCTTATTTGTAAACATGGCATTGATTTCTCTTTTAGATCGCACCACTTTTGAAGACAGGGATTATATTTTCTTCATTCCCCTATCTCCTGAAATACTAAGCTTGGTTACTTTCACATCATAAGTATGTAAAAGTTTCATTATATTAAAACATAAATAATAAATAATAAAATGAGAACTTTTGCAAGAGATAAATTGCTGATGCTTCAGTCATGTTCTCTGCTCTTTTGATTTCTTCTTCAAATGAGCATATGTCTCATCTATTCTCACTTCGCAGGTTATGGTCTCCAGGAAAGCAAAATCATCACGATCTTCACACATTATTCCTTCCATTTGAAATGAAACTGTAATAAATAATGACAGTATTAGAATTAATTTAAATTGTTCACTTCTTCAACAAATAGAAAATATATTTTTAAATGGAAAACTTTAAAAGTATTTTTTAAATGGAAATAATATGGCATTTATATCCTTTATCTCCAGTAACTGGAAATTATGAAAAAAAATCTCTGCTGCTATAATGACAATAATTGTTACTCCATACTTCTAACACTGCTTTGGTCTCTCTTTATAGAGTAGAGAGCATACTGTTTAAATAATATAGATTGATTAATTAAACATACAATAAAAGGATGTTTTCAAATCTTTCTACTTGCAAACAGGATGTTTTACAAATCTTTATGTGTTTATTTTTGCCAAAGAAGTGATGCTTTTATCTTTGGAATGTCATTCAATGTGGTTGACAGACCATGTCTAGAGGGAAAGGTATTAAAATGTGTTAGCTTAGAGTAGAAAAGCAACTCTGAAGGAATTGTGTTCAAAGTGTTGGTTCCTGGCACATGGGTGTTTCTAATATACTTTTACTTAGTCACTACTAGTCTAGAGGTCAAAAATTATGATGATGAGACAGGAAAACTAAATTATGATTCCAGTTTAACTTCAGAAATTCATCATAGTTCTTGCAGAAGTCCTAAATTTAGAACTCTAAATACAGAAAAATCAAGTGTATCAATTTTCCACCAAGGCATAAAATAAGATTAACCTTTCTTTATGGATGGAGAAATTTAAAAGCCCTTCAGTTTAGAGTTTCTCGGAAAGCTAGTCCTTATAACTTGGGCATGCCCAAGTATATTTTCTATGGCATTCATATCATAAAACCTTTATTTCAGTGCCCCTCTGTCCCTTCATAGATTTTCTTTTACTCCTCACTCTCCACTTCCTTCTATTCTGTTATTTGCCCACTATAATCACTCTATTTTTTTGATCCGTCCAAAATTTTAGTGGAACACATACACTAGACATGTCCCTCCATTTTCCCCTCATAAAGATGTACATGTTCTAGTCAATCAACCAATTTATTAATTAGAATATTTCTACTACATGTACAGTATTCAACATAAATTTATCAAGTACCAACATTCTACGAGACTATGTACTAAACATTGTGGATATAGAAGAGACCAAAACACTGTTCATTAGACCTAAAAAGCTCAGCATAATGAAGAGACTAAAAAATGGCCAGATATTATCTAATACAACAAGGATTATAGATAAGATTTTACAAAAAGCCATGGAAAAATGAAAGAGGGAGTGATGAAGCAGATCAGGAAAAGCTTCAGAGAAAATTTTGTGTTTGAGGGAAATCTTGTGGAATGATCAGGCATGCATTTAGCAAAGAAAGAGGTAAATTAGCATTCCTGGCATGGAGATGGTGTGCATGTAGCCACAGAGATATGGAAGAACACGGAATTTGGGAGGAATGACAAGTAGCTTGATATAGAGTATATGGACTGAGCAACAGGAATTGAGGTTTAAGGGATAAGTTCAAGTTATAAAGATCTTTGGAATCTCATCAAAGAGGTTTGCATTTATCTGTGGACAATGGAGAATCATTTATGTTTGAAATCATTTATGTAAAGTGTAATGCTCAACTTTGTGTTGAGGGAGAATAGTTAGAGTTTTCATAAAGTAAATTAACACTTTCAGAATGGTTCCATAGCTCATAGAAACTCTCCCTCCTGTAGCCAGGTCAAATGCACAAGCATCCAGAAAATTCCAAAGAAGTAAAAAATATAAATAAAATCTTCTACTCTGAAACAAGACAGATGAGAAAGTGTTTGCGGGCAGATTTTTGACCTTTCAATATCAGTATGAACAGGAAACAGGTGAGTACCACATTAACTATTGCATAGAGCCAACTCTCTGAAGGCTCCTACTTTTGTTTGTTTGTTTGTTTGTTTGTTTGTTTTCCTGGTTGTTTTTAGGACTACATCATAGATTCTCCAGATTGAAGGAGTATTTTAGAGGTCATCTGGCCCAATCTTCTTCCAATACAAGGATTACTTGTATATCTGCCTACCATGAGGAAATTAAATCTCTTATTAAACAGATTCAGCAATGTACAGTAATCCATTCTGTGGAAAGTCAATTTGTTGTTTGGCAACTCATGGAACTGTAAAGGTTTCGGTTACAAAATCAATATTTTTCTCCCTTATCTGTGACCTCCTCTTTCTATTCTTCCACTGAGGAAATGAAAAAAAAATAGTCTAATTCTTTCTTATATAACAAACTTTAAATACTTGATGACAACTACCACATCTCTCTTTTATTAATGCTCTACAATATTTAATTACTTACACCCTACTGCAATGTTAGAATTAATACATTGAAATTGAATTATTTGCTGGATTTTTCTAGGTTCAGGAGACAAGAATATTTCCTCGATTAAACTTATTGATCTAGACAGTATAGCAAGAAATTTGTGTGAGCATATTTATTACTACTTTTAAATGAAAATTTCATCTTCATGTTTTTCTAGAAAAAAAATAAGAAATATGTGACATTTGATCTTTGAGTTTTTTTTCCTACCATCCTAGAGTAGATAATCAGAAAACAATTATGTAGTATGAGCTATCTTATGTATAAATCTGAAATCTAACAGCAAATAAAATAAAAGCATATCTTTTCAGTTGTTTATGTTTGAAATCCCATGCAAAGCAAGATATCTGAACGATACATAAACCTGCAGGGGTTTGACTATTTTTCTGTATAAATTAACTTCCATTTAAATTTTATAAAAAAATAAAACATCAGGTATGTTTTGTTCATGCTTTCAAAACAATTGCACTAAACCCCTTAAACAATATGGTATAATGTGATGTTTCTAAACATTTAATTTGAAAATCTACAGATGACAAAACTAGTAAATAAAATTAAACCCTAGTAGAAGAAATTATCCAGATGGACCATTAAGCCATTAGGAAGCTATATAAGGATGAAAGAGAGTGAAATGCAATGAACAACTCTTCTTTATAATGCAACAAATTAAGATGCTAATAACTGTTCAGGCGACTCATCAAACTCTCATATATAGTTTTATTTATTTATTTATCTATCTAGCTATTTATTTATTTATTTATTTATGCATAATTACATTTAATCAAAATATCCAGAATAAGCAAATTCATAGAGACAGAAAGTCAATTCACTGGAAGAGAAATGAAAGAGAATGGACTCATAATGGGTGCTAGATTTATTTCAGGAGCAATGAAATTGTTCTGAAATTAGATAGTGACAATAAGGGCACAACTTTTTGAACATATTAAAAAGTACTGAATTGTATATTTTAAAAGGATAAATTTTTATGGTATGTGAATCATATCTCAGTTTTTTAAACCCTAAATCTTAACATAAAACTTATATGATACCTAATTTCTAAAGAAACAGCAAGGTCCAGTCTCAGATTACTATTTCTAGATATATAACTTTGAGAAAATTAAATGACCTCTCTTCTTACTCTGTAAAATAAGAATAATAATAACTACTTCATCAGCTATTTGTGTTAAATGAGGTAACATAAGTAGCACATCTAGCATAGTGTCTGGCATTTACTAAGAACCCAGTAAATTTACTAAGACTCTTTGAGATACCAGCCTTCAACAGTTTCTAATACTATCCCAAATATTATTTCCAGATATTTGGAAAACTGAGCCAACTCTTTTAGTCATTTTACCAATACTCTTTATGTTCTGGCTCAAATATGCCTCTCCCAAATTTTCTAGTGTTTCTTTATAGAAATCCTTTAGTCAGAATGGAATTTTTATGTACCTAATTTGCTGTACATATTCTTGCAGCTCTATCTGACTGAAAACAATGCTCTCTTCCTACTCGCTGTCTTTTTAAAATAATTTTAAAAAATATAATTACAGTTGGCATACAATATTATATTAGTTTCAGGTGTACAACATAGTGATTAGACATTTATATAACTAATAAAGTGATCATCCGGATAAATCTAGTACCCATCTGACACCATACATATTATTACAATATTATTAACTACTTTCCCTATGATATATTTTACATCCACATGACTATTTTGTATCTACTAATTTGTACTTCTTAATTGCTTCGCTGTTTCGACCCACTCCCTCCTATCTGGCAAACATCAAAATGTTCTCTGCATCTAAGAGGTTTTTTTTTTGGGGGGGTAATGTTTTGTTTGTTTATTTTGTTCTTTAGACTCTACATGCAAGTGAAATCATATGGAATTTGTCTTTCTCTGTCTGACTTACTCCACTAAGCCCAATACCCACTAGATCCGTTCATGTCATTGCAGGTTTCATTTTGTTTTTATGGCTGAGTAATATTTCATTGTATGTAAGTACCACCTCTACTTTATCTAATCATCCATTGACGGACACTCAGGTTGCCTCCATATTGTGGTTATTGTAAATAATACTGCAAAGAACATATGGATGCACATGTCCCTTCAAAATGGTGCTTTGAGTTTCTTTGAATAAACACACAGAAGTGGAATTCCAGTGTTCTTATTTGTCTATTGTTATTGCTTTTGTTTTAAAGTCTATTTTGTCTGGTATAAATATTGCTACCACAGGGTTTTGTTTAGGTTTTGGTTTTGGTTTTGGTTTTCTTTTCATTTTTATAAAATATTGTTTCATCCTTTTACTTTCAGACTGTGTTTTTTATTATTTTTTATACTAGTTTTAGGTGTATAGCATAGTGGTTACACATTTATATAATCTACAAAGTGATCCCCCTGATTACTCTACCACTCACATGGCACTATATATAGCCATTACAATACTGTTGACTATATTCCCTATGATATACTTCACATCCCATGACTATTTTGTAACACCACTTTATTTCTTAATCTCTTCAATTTTTTACCCTGCCTGCCAACCACTCTCACATCTAGTAATCACCAGTTTATTCTCTGTATCTATGATTCTGTTTTCACTTTGTGTGTTTATTTTCTTCCTTAGATTTAACATATAAGTAAAATTGTATGGTATTTTCTGTTTGACTAATTTCACTTAGCATAATATTCTCTAGGTGCATCCTTGTAGCTGTAAATGGTAAGGTTTCATTTCTTCTTATTATTATTTATTATTTTATATTCAGGTATAGAGTACAATGATTAGATGTTTATATAATTTATGAAGTGATACTCTCAATTGCTCTACCACCCATTTGGCACTACACACAGTCATTACAATAATATTGACTATATTCAATATCAACTTGTAGAATAATTTGCATTTCTCTGATGATTAGTGACCTTAAGCATCTTTTCATATGTCTACTGACCATCCGTATGTCCTCTTTGAAGAAATGCCTATTAAGGTCTTCTGTCCATTTTTAATTGTTTGTGTGTGTGTGTGTGTGTGTGTGTGTGCGCGCGCTGAGTTGTATGAGTTCTTTATAAATCTTGGATATTAACCCTTTATCAGATGTATTATAGGGAAATATATTTTCCCATTCAGTATGTTGTCTTTTCATTTTGTTGATGGTTTCCTTTGTTGTGCAAAAACTTTTTAGCTTGATGTCCCATTTGTTTACTTTTTCTTTTGTTTCTCTTGCCTGAGAAGATAGACCAGGAAAAAAAAATTACTAAGAGCAATGTCAGATATTTTAGTGCCTATGTTTTCTTCTAGAAGCTTTATGGTTTTAGGTCTTACATTTAAGCCTTTCATCTATTTTGAGTTTATTCTTGTATATGGTGTAAGAAGGTAATCTTGCATGTATCTCTCCATTTTTCTCAATACCATTTATTAAAGAGACTGTCTTTACCCTGTTGTAGGTTCTTGCCTCCTTTGTCATAGATTACATGACCATATAGTCGTGGATTTATTCCTGGGATCTCTATTCTGTTCTACTGATCTATGCATATGTTTTTATGCCAGTATCATGATGCTTTCATTATTATAGCCTTGATATAGCTTGATATCAGGTAGTGCGATGCCTCCAAATGTGCTCTTTTTTCTCAAGATTTCCATGGCTATTTTTTTTATAGTTCTATATAAATTTTAGGATTATTCATACTAGTTCTCTAAAAGATGTCGTTGGTATTTTGATGGGGATTGCATTGAATCTGTAGATTACTTTTGGTTGTATGGCCATTTTAATGATGTTGATTCTTCCTGTTCGTGAGCACAGTATGAGCATCCATTTATTGGTATATTCTTTAATTTCTTTTCTTTAATTTCTACAAATGACTTATAATTTTCTTAGTACAGGTCTTTTACTTCCTTAGTTAAATTGATTCCTAGGTATTTTACAGTTTTTGATGCAATCGTAATGGAATTGTTTCTTAATTTCCTTTTCTGATACTTTATCATTTGTGTACAAAAAAGAAATGAATATTAACAAAAGTTAATATTTATATAAAAAGTTAATATACATATTAACTTTTGAATATTAATTTTGTAGCTTACTACTTTAACAGTGTTTTGGTGGAATTTTTAGGGTTCTCTTTATATGGTATTATGTCATCTTCAAATAATGACTAATAATGACTAATAATTTACTACTTCCTTTCAAATTTGGATTCCTTTTATTTTTTTTGTCTTATTTCTGTGGCTAGGACTTCCAATAATATATTAAATAAAAGTGGTGAAAGTAGACATTTTTGTCTTATGAAAAATATTTTTAGCTTTTCACCATTAAGTGTGATGTTAGCTATAAGTTTTTTATATGCCTTTATTATGTTGAGGGTTGTTCACTGTATTCCCACTTTTGCTGAGAGGTGTTTTTTTTTTTTTTTTACCATAAATGGTGCTGGATTTTGTAAAAGGTTTTTTGCCATCTATTGATATAATCGTATGATTTTTACCTTTCAATATGTCGATGTGTTGTATCACATTAATTGATTTGTGGTAATTGAACCAACCTGCATCCCAGAAGGAAATCACAGTATATGATATTTTTAATGTATTGTTGAATTTGATTTGCTAATATTTTTGGAGGATTTTTACATCTATGTTCATCAGAGATATCAGCCTATAATTCTCTTCTTTTGTAAAGTATTTGTCTGGTTTGGAATCAGGGTAATGGTGGCTCATAAATGAGCCTTTGGGAGCCTTTCTTTTTAAAAATTTTTTTTAAGTAGTTTGAGAAGAATAAGTGCTAATTCTTATTCAAATGTTTTAAAATTTACCCTAAAGCTATGCTGTCCACAAGATTTGTTTTGTGGAAGTTTTTTCATTATTGATTCGATTTTATGGGTAGTAATCAGTTGGATCAGATTTTCTGTTTTTGTTTTGCTTTGTTTTGTTTTTTACTCAGTCTTGAGAAATTGTGTTTCTAGGAATGTATCCAGGTCTTCCAGATTGTCCAAATTGTTGGCATATAATCACTCATAATACTTTCTTATAATCCTTTGTATGTCTGTGGAGTCTGTTATTTCTTCTCTTTAATTTTTTATTTTATTTATTTGGTCCCTCTCTCTTATTTTTTTGGTGAATATGGTTAAAGGTTTATCAACTTTGTTTATCTTTATAAAGAAGCACCTCTTGGCATCATCGATCTTTTGTATCCTTTCTCTAGACCTTATTTCATTCATTTCTGCTCCGATCTTTATTATTTTGTTAAGTTCTTTTAGATGTAAGGTTAGATTCTTTATTTTAAATCATCTTTATTTCTTGAGGTGGGCTTATATTGCTATGAATTTTCCTTAGGACTGCTTTTACTGTGTTCCATAGATTTTAAGTTGTTGAGCTTTCATTTTCATTTGTCTCTAGGTATCATTTGATTTTTCCTTGATCTTATTGTTAACCCATTTATTATTTAATAGCATGTTATTTAACCTCCATGTGTTTGTGTATTTTTCAGTTTTTTTTGTAATTGATTTCTAGTTTCATACTATTGTGCTCAGAGAAGATGACTGATGATTTCCTTTTTTTTTTTTTCCAAATTGATTGAGAATTGTTTTTTGGCCTAACATGTCATCTATCTTGGTAAATATTTCATGTGCACTTGAGAAGAATGAGTATTCTGCTGCTTTAGGGTGAAACACTCAGAAAATATCCATTAAATCCACATGGTCTAGTGTGTCATTTAAGGCTGCTGTTTTTGTTGTTCTTGTTGATTTTTTGTCTGGAAGACTTGTTCATTGATGTCAATAGGATTTTAAAGTTTCCTACTATGGGTGTATTACTGTTGATCATCTTTTATATGCCAGTCAGTATTTCCTTTATATATGTAGGCGCTCCGATGTTGTGTGCATATATGTTTACTTGGGTAATGTCACCTTATTGTATTGACCTTTATCATTATGTAATGTTCTTCTTTGTCTCTTATTATAGGGTTCGTCTTACAGTCTATTTTGTCTGATTTACATACTGCTACTCCAGCTTTTATTTTTATTTCCATTTGTATGAAAGATTTTTTCCATCTCATTACTTTCACTTTGCATGTGTCGTTTGATCCGAAGTGAGTCTCTTGTAGACAGCATATGCATGGGTCTTGTTTTTTTATTTATTCAGCTACCTTATGTCTTTGATTGGAACATTTAATTCATTTACATTGAAACTGATTATTGATAAGTGCATAGTTATCCCATGTTATTATTTTGTTTGTTTGTTTTCCATTTTCTTTTTTTTTTAAAGAAGTCCTTTAACACTTTTTATAATACTGGGGTGTTGGTGATGAATTTCTTTAACTTTTTCCTATTAGGGGAGCTCTTTATCTTACCTCTAATTTTACTTGATAGCCTTGCCGGGGAGAGTAGTCTCGATTGTAGGTTCTTGCCTTTTATCACTTTGAATATATCGTGCCAATCCCTTCTGGTCTATAAGTTCCTGTTGAAAAATCAGCTGATGTTCTAATGAGAATGTTTTTATTATAACCAGATTTCTCTTGTTGATTTTAGGATCCTGTCTTTGTCTTTAATCTTTGTACTTTAATTGTGATGTCTTCTTGTGTGCCTGATTCAATTCCTCCTGTTTGGTACTTTTTATGTTTACTGAGATAGTATGTCTATTTTCTTCACTAGGTTAGGAAAGCTTTCTATTATTAATTTCAAATAGGTTTTCAATCTCTTCTTTTTATTCTACTACTTCTACCCCTGTGATATGAATGTTGGTACACTTGATCTCTTAAACTTTCCTGATTTTTATTGTTTGTTTGTTTGTTTGTTTGTTTTATTTTGCTCTTCTGATTGGGATTTTCTGCTACATTGTCCTCCAAATCGTTGATTCTACTTTCTGCTTCATCTAATCTACTTTTGATTCTATCTAGTGTACTCTTCATTTTAGTTATTATCTTTCATTTATAAATGGTTCTTTGTTAATACATTTTTTTATTTTTTTTATTATGGTGACATTAGTTAACGAATCTAGTAAGTTTCAGATACACAATTTACCAGTAGGGTATACATATATGTTGCATTGTATATTCACCACCCATAGTTAGATTTATTTCTGACACCACATATTTGACCCCTTTTAGCTCATCTAATTCTCCTATTCCTCCTCTTCCCCTACCCTCTGGTAACCAAAAGTCTATTGTCCATGTCCATGAATCTCCGTCTATTTGTCCAGTTAATTTGTAGCTTTTTGATTTATAGCCCACATATAAGACATATCATGTGGTTTTCAACTTTTTTGTCTGGCTTATTACACTTAGCATGATTATCTCGAGGTCCATCCATGTTGTAGCAAATGGCAGTATTTCATCTCTTCTTATGGCTGAGTAATATTCCACTGTATATATGTACCACAGTTTCTTTATCTAATTGTCTAATGTAGGGCACTCCAGTTGCTTCTGTGTCCTAGCCACTGTGAATAATACTGTTATAAACATCGGTGTGCAAATATCTTTTTGGATATGAGTTTTTTTTGGCTTTGGGGTAAATATCCAGTAGAGGGATTGTTGGATCATATGGCAGATCAATTCTTGGTTTTTTGAGGAAACTTCATACTATTTTCCATTGTATGGCTGTACAATTTGCAGTCCCACAACAGTATATAAGGATTCCTTTTTCTCCGCTACTTCTCCAACACTTGTTATTACTTTTCCTGTTGATAACAGCTATTCTAGCAAGGATGAGATGGTACCTGACTGCTTTTGATTTGCATTTCTCTAATAAGTAGTGATGTTGAGCATCTTTTCATAAGTTTGTTGGCGATTAATATGTCTTCTTGGGAGAACTGACATATTAATTCAGTTCTACTGTCCATTTTCTAATTGGATCGTTTGTTGTTGTTATTGAATTGTATGAGTTCATTGTACATTTTGGACATTAGGTTCTTATCAGATGCATTACTTGCAAATATCTTCTCCCATTCAGATGATTGTCCATTTAGTTTGTTGATAGTTCCTTTGCTGTGCAGAAGCTTTTTAGTTTGATTTAGTCCCATTCATTTATTTTTAATTTACTTTCCTTGCCTTTGAGGTCAAATTCGTAAAACCCTCTTTATGACCAAGGTCCAAGAGTTTAGTTCTTATGTATTCTTCTATCTATTTTATTGTTTCAGGTCTTGTATTTTGGTCTTTAATCAATTCTGAGTTAATTTTAGTGGGCGATGATAGATAACAGTATAATTTTGTTCTTTCACAGGTGGCTTTCCAGTATTCTCATTGCCATTTATTGAAGAAGATTTCATTTCTCCACTTTATGTTTTTGGCTACTTAGTCAAAAATTAATTATTTGCCCATATAAATATGGGTTTACTTCTGGATTCTCGACTCTGTTCCACTCTCCGTGTATCTGTTGTTCTTCCAATACTATGTCATTTTCATTATTATAGCTTTGTAGTGTAGTTTGAAGCTGGGCAGAGTAATGACTCCAGCTTCGTTTTTTTGTTGTTGTTGCTGTTGTTTTGTTTTGTTTGGTTGTTTTTTGTTTTGTTTTGTTTTGTTTTATTTTGTTTTCCTCAAGATGGCTTTGGGGATTCTGGGTCTTTTGAGCTTCCATACAAATCTGATGTGTTTTTGTTGTTTTTATTGTTGTTGTTGTTGTTGTTGTTGTTCTTTTTCTTTTAAAAAATGCTGCTAGGATTTTGATGGGGATTGCATTAAATCTGTATAATACTTTAGGTAATATGGTAATTTTAACTATGTTGATTCTTCCAATCTAAGAACACAGAATATCTTTCCATTTCTTTGTATCTTCTTCGATTTCTTTTAATAAGGTGATGTAATTTTCATTATATAGGTCCTTCACATGTTTCATTAGATTTATTCCTAGGTATTTTATTCTTTTTGTTGCAATTGTAAAAGGAATTATTTTTTTCCACTTCTTTTTCTGAGACTTCATTATTAGAATATAGGAACGCTATGGATTTTTAAGTGTTGATTTTATATCCAGAGAATTTACTGTATTTGCTTATTATTTCTCGTGGTGTTCTTGTGGAATCTTTAGGATTTTCTATATAGAAAATCATGTAATCCACAAATAGTGACACTGACTGATAGTACTAGCTAGGATCTCTAATGTTATGTTGAATAACAGTGGCAATAGTTGACAGTCTTGCTTTGTTCTTGATCTTAGAGGAAAAAGTTTTTAGTTTTTTGCCATTAAGTATAATGTTGGCTCAGGGTTTGTCATAGATGGCCTTTATTATGTTAAGGTACTTTCCTTCTATATCGATATTGTGAAGTGTTTTGATAATAAATGGATGCTGTATCTTGTCGAAGGCTTTTTCTGCATCTATTGATATGATCATATGATTCTTATTTTTTAATTTGTTTATGTGGTGTATCACATCAATCAATTTGCATATGTTGAACTAACCCTGCGTCCTTGGGTTGAAGCCCACTTGACTATGGTGTATAATCTTTTTAATATGCTGTTGTATTCAGTTCACTAGTATCTTTTTTAGAATTTTTGCATATGTGTTCATGAGGGATATTGGTCTGTAGTTTTCTTTTTTTGTGTGTTATCTTTACCAGGTGTTGGTATCAGGAGAATATTGGCCTCATAAAATGAGTTGGAAAGTATTGCCTCCTCCTCGATTTTTTGGAAGATATTTAGGAGAATAGGTACTAAATCTTAGAATGTTTGGTAGAATTCACTGGTGAAGCCATCTAGTGTGGAGTTTTACTTTTTGGTAGGTTTTTGATGATTGTTTCCATTTCCATACTGCTGAATAGTCTATTTAAATTTTCCATTTCTTCTTGATTCATTCTGGGAAGGTTGTAGTTTTTTAAGTACTGGTCCATTTCTTCTAGATTATTAAATTTGGTGTTATATAACTTTTCGTAATATTCTTGTATAATCCTTTGTATTTCTGTGATGTCTGTCCTAATTTCTCCTCTTTCACTCTTGATTTTGTATATTTGTACCTTTCTCTTTTTTCTTTTGTGATTCTAGCCAGGGGTTTGTCAAGTTTATTAACCTTCTCAAAGAACCAGCTCTTTGTTGCATATATTTTTCCATTGATTTTTTTTTTCTTTTCAATTTTATTTTACTCTGTTCTAATTTTGATTATTTCTTTCCTTCTGCCATCTTTAGACTTAATCTGCTCTTCCTTTTCTAGTTTTTAAGATGAAGCGTGTGTTGTTTATTTGGGCTCATTCTTGTTTTATGAGATAGGCTTGTATTGATATGATCTTTCCTCTTATTATTGCTTTTGCCTTGTCTCAAAAGTTTTGATACATTGAAGTATCATTATCATTCATTTCTATGAATCTCTTTACCTCTCTTTATTTTTTCTCTGATTCAGTCATTCTTCAATAGCATGTTTTTTAATCTTTATATATTTGTTGTTCATCCCTCTTTCTTTTTACAGTTGATCTCCAGCTTCAAAGCATTATGATCAGAGAATATGGTTGATATGATTTCAACCCTCTTATATTGGTTGAGGCTATCTCTGTGTCCCAGTATGTGGTCATTCTTTGAGAATATTCCATGTGGACTAGAGAAGAATGTATAAGAAGAAGTTTTATGATGAAAGGCTCTGTAAATATCAATTATGTCCACTTGGCCCAATGTGTCATTTAAAGATGTTATTCCCTTATTCATTTTCTGTTTGGATTATCTTTCCATATCTGACAGTGGGGTATTTTGGTCTCATACTATGATAGAGTTTTGGTCTGTTTCTCCCTTTAGTTCTGTTAATAATTGCTTTATACCTTTTCAGCCTCATTGACCATGAACATATTAATATGTGTTATGTCTTCTTGGTGTTTTTCTTCCTTTACCATTATAATGTGTTCATCAGTATCTTTCTTTACTTTTTTTCATTTTGACATCTATTTTGTCCAATATTAGTACTGCTACTCCCGCTTTTCTCTGAATGCCGTTTGCTTGAAATATCATTTTACACCCTTTCAATGTGAGTCTATATTTGTCTTTGAAACTGAGATGTGTCTCCTGGAGGCAGCATATGGTAGTTTTTTTGTTTGTTTGTTTTTTGATTCATTCTGCAACTCTGTGCCATTTTATTAGTGAGTTCACTCTATTTACATTTAGGGTGATTATTGATATATGAGGTTTTCCTATAGCCATTTTTTGCTTTGCTTTCTGGTGGCTGGGTATTTCTATTGCTTTCTTAATCTTGTGTGTCTGTTTTTTGTTATTGTTGTTGTTGGGTCAGGTTTTGTGGATTTTCCTTCTGGTACTTCTTGTTTTTTGTTATATACTTCAGTTCTGATTCTTTAGCATATGGTTACCATTAGGAATATGTAGGGGATATTTATATATATAGTAGTTTCTTTCCTTCCACATATGCCTTATCTCCATCCTCCTTTGCAAATTCAGATCATTGAATCCTCCTCTTTTCTGTTATTGTTATCTCAATTTATTTCTATGTATGATGAATGTTCATTACTATCTTGCAATAGCAAATTTCTTCTTACTGTTTAACCTTATAATGCCCTGCTCTTAATAAGGGTTGCAGTCCTCTGCTTCTATCTGCCTACTGGCTGCCTTACTGATAGTTATGTTTTTTGTGTGTGTGTTTGTTATTTTGTGAACTGACTCTTTTCAGTATTTCCTGTAATGCGGGACTCGTAGTGAAGAATTCTCTCAATTTTTGTATGCCTGGAAAGGTTTTTATTTCTCCTTCATATCTAAAGAATATCTTTGTTGGATAAATTATTTTTGGATGGTAGTTCCTTTCATTTAACAGTTTGAACATTTGATTCCACTCTTTTCTGGCTTGTAAGGTTAATCCTGAGAAGTACGATGATAATCTAATGGGTTTTCCTTTGTAGATTATCATCTTCTTTTCCCTGGCTGCCCTGAGAATTCTTTCTTTGTCATTGATTTTTGATAATTTTAATACAATGTATCTTGGAGAAGGCCTTTTTGGATTGAGATAATTGGGTGTTCTGTTTACTTCCTGAATTCCAAGCTCCAGCTCATTCCAGCTAATTTGGGGAATTCACATCAACTATTTTTTTTAAAAGTGTTTTCTAATCTGCTCCTTTTCCTCCCCTTCGAGAATGCCCATTATTCTTACGTTTTCTTTCCTGATGGTATCAGCTAGTTCTTGTATTTGTCTTTCATTATTTTTCATTCTTTGGTTTCTCTCTTCTTCCTTCTGAGTTACTTCTAGATTTCTGTCTTTGGCATCTTTGATCTTTTCCTCCATTTGGTTGACTTTATTTCCCAAGCTTACTATTTCTTTCTTCATCTCTTTGAGTGTCTTATTCATCTACGGAAGTTCTAATTGGTCCTTTTTGAAGGTTTCAGTCTCCTTGCTAAAAAACTCATTCTGCTGATCTAGTTGTTTTGTTTTGTTTTGTTTTCAATTCCTGGAATTGTTGATATGAATTATTTCGAATCTGATTGAGTTTTTTCAGAAATACCATCCTGAATTCTCTGTCATTTAACTCACATATTTCTATGTCTTTAAGCCTATTTTCTGGAGATTTTCCTCTTTCTTTCTAGATGTTTTTTTTTCACCTTTCGTGTTTGATGGACTATTTCTCAACCTGGGCATTAATGGATATGTATTTTGATTTTTTTCCAGAAAGATTTATTGTATAAATGTCTCTCTTTAGCTTGTTGCTAATGTGGCGTTTTTCTTTTCCTTGCCAGTAAGTGACATCTAAGCCTTTTGAATTCCTGCTTTAAGTAAAGTCTTAATAATGCCTTTTTTCTATAATATATATCCATTCACCCTCTCTACCCTCAGTCTCAGTCCCTGTCAGTGTTAGTGACAGTTTCGGTAACATTTGCTCAGATTTCCCTTTGGGTCCAGGGTGTTCAGTTTTGGAGGTTATGGGCTTTATGAGTTCTCTGGCTTGAGAGTTGCGGGCTGCAGCTCAGCCTTGCCTTTTGCAGTCATGGCTGGTAATAATTAATGTTGTTTCTCTGATGTCCCCACCTCTCTGTTTTTTGCCTTGATCCCTGAGCAGTACCACAGCTGCATTGACCTCACAGCTCTCCCATGGCAGGGCTGCTCAGGGAACTTCCAGCACCTTCTCCCTTTCCCCTCTTCCTGATGAGGGGTCCTGCTGTGAAAGGCAGCTTCTTTGTTTCTCCTAGTCTACCACTCAACTCCTGGAGTTCTGATCTGTGGTAGCTCTTATGTGCAAAGTCCTTGCTCAGACATGCTTGTTTGCAGGTTTGGTGTTTTTTGTTCGGTTTTAGATATACAGCTTATTGTTGTTTCAAGAGGAGAGATCCGGGGTCATCGCTCACTTCATCACTCTCTAGTTTTTAAAAAACATTTTGCTTAATAGGCATAGATTTTCTATTTGTCTGACATAACTTACAATCTGCATAATTCACCCGTCTCTACATTTACGTCCACAATTCATTGTAAAAATTTGGGTATATTGGAATAATTTTTATTCATTAAGTGTAATACATTTGATACATTTTAAATTGTTTATTTCTTAGTAAGTTACCGAATTAAAAGAATAATCATGTACTATATTATAATGTTTCTCTTTGAAGTTTATGTTCACTTCCACTTCTAATTTGAGTCAAATATCTGTACATTAAAAACTGGAATCTTAATATACTATAGATGTCCACAACATTGGATTTGTAATATGTTAATATTTTAAAAATGAAATAATATAAAGAAAGGAATGAAGAACAAAGAATACTCTTGAAATTAAAGAACTCTATTTTATTGACTTTTCCTATTAAATTCCAGAAAGTTTGCTCATATTTTTGTTGTGGAAGAGCATACCTATACACTATTTATAACCTTACAATACAATAATTCCTATACAATAATTCACAATTCTGTTGAAAACAAATAATGAGATTAATTCATTTGTAGACCGAATTCGAGGCCCTTTCAACCAAAATCTTCCAATCATAAAATTAAAAAAATACTATATTTATAAGCAAAATATCTATTAAACTAAATCAATGAAAAAATTTAAAGGACCTACTTTCATTTTACTTATTTCTCTTTTTTTTTTTTAAAAGTGATCACAATATGGTGATCAATATGGTAGTTAACATTTTCACTTATGAAAATTATTTAATTTTATTAAGCATTGCTAAAAGAATAAGTGGAATGTTAAATTACATCACTGAATACAATGTTAAAAATAGTCTGTTGTGAATATTTTTGAGTACATACTGTGGTAACATCGTGATCCATATGCAGGTGTAGATGTAAGATACTATTTCTTTAACACTTCATCATTTTATGACATTTTAATTTCCCAGTGAGTATGATTAATGCTAGTTGGAAGCAATTTATCACTAACACTAATTTAAATGGTGGATTACATATAAAAATGAGTTGGCAATAAAATTGATCTCCTGATGATATCCTACTACTTTAATGTGTTAACATACACTTTCATTAATACCATGTTTATCCTTGTTGACATGAATCACACTTGCTGGATTCAAAGTATTCCCTCTAGTTCAAAGACATCTTGGTCTTCAGGAAAGTAAATTATACTAAAGCAAGAGAATGATGCATACAAGCTTGTTCTTAAACATCTGTCTAAAGCAATAAAAAATTTGAAGTTTCATCTCTTCAGTGTTTATTCTGCTATAAAAAGACTAACATAATGAATCATGCAGCTCTTCAAAAGAAATTTTCTTTTTTGTCTTCATTCTTATTAAATCTGGCTTGCAGTTTTAATGATAGTAAAAGTAGGTTATGCATATGAGCTAAAATAGAGAATCATTCACCAAGAAATCTACAGTGTGTACATGATTTAAATATGTCATGTTGCTTATCTTTAGAAAATAAACTTTTCTTCTTGCTTCCTCCCAGAAGCTTAGTCTTTTTTTTTTAATATCAATACACAGTATGAAGTGCCTCCTTTTACCAGACAAAGGAATCTCTGAAAATGCCACAGTGTTTCCAAAATCCATTTGCCACTGAAGTGTCCTATACAATATGAACAGAAATAGAGAAGCAATAATGCCAGGCTGCTGCAAGAAAAAAAGGAAAAAGGACCAAATTATAGTTTAACCCATCTTTCTACATATATGGCATTTAGTTGCTTTGCTTTTTCCCTGCCCATATGGAAGCTTCAGTCATTCATATGGTGCCAGCTGCAACAAATACAACAAAGGTATCATGAAGAAATTGTGACCCTATATCTTTACCCATTATTTATAGACATTGTTATGAATTGATATAATCAGTCTGAACAGGAAAATCACGCGAGATCTACCCTCCTCCCTCACAATAGTGCTAACAATTGTAATTGTGATCTTTTTGCCTTCTAATAAACATCATTAAGTGCTTTTTATGTACTTGGCATTGTTAGTTGTCAAGGATAATGAAACAATTAAGATATGGTCTCTGATCTCAAGTTCTCTGATATCCAACTGTTCCTAAAGCCACCTAATGATGGAATAGAAATAAAATGAAGCATTACTGGCAAATGACTTACCGTGAGTTTTCAAATCGTATGGTCTTCTTCTAGTAAAGCCCCAATATTTTCCAAGACACAGATACTTACCAAATGCAATATCCTCTACTATAATACATCACAAAATGATGGCACCTGCGAAGGGGAATCCAGTTATTATTAAGTACCATGTTATTTTCTTCTAAACGTCATGTAGCAAAGCCTGAGGTAAATAGGGATTGAATTAGAATTCCCAGAGTTATCTGAATTTTGGTTGTATAATATTAGCTGATCCATATTGAAAGATGTGATATGATTCAAAGTTAAATATCAGGAAGCCACAGAAAAATCTAACCATCAACACAGGTGGATCGAGACTGAGAGCTCAAAAGATGGGTGAGGCCTAATAAGAATTAGTCACCAGGGTTTCTATTTAATAAAAGTCTATTCTGTGACAGTTTCTAAATATATCTGGATATATCCGAATAGATATATTCTAACAGATATTCATAACAGCATTATTCATGGTGTCCAGGACATGGAAGCAACGGAAGTGTTCTACAATAGATAATTGAATAAAGATAGGTAGTACCTATACAGATTTAAATATTACTCAGACATAAAAGAAATAATAACATTTGCGACAACATGGATATATCTTGCGATAATCATGCTAAGCAAAATAATTTAGACAGAAAAAGTTGAGAAACATGATTCCACGCATATGTGTGATATAAAACTGAAATCAATAAACAGAGTCATCGACACGGACAGTGGATTAATGGTTACCAGAGTGTAGTGGAGGGAGGTAGGTGGGGCAAAAGGGGTCAAATATGTGGTGATAGAAAGTAATCTAATTATGGATAGAGAACACACAATACAATGTATATATGACTTAGCTTTGAAATATACACTTTATAAAATGCACATTTTATACTTAATTGGATTTTGTTAATCAGTGTCACCATAATAATTTTTTTAAAAAGTAGGAAAAAAGAAAAGAAATAAGCTGACATTCTTATGTGTATACCTTTTCTGTTTTCAACATTTTCTCTTTTTCTTGACCTTTGGCAGTTTTCCTTTTTTACACCTACAGCACCAGGTTTTCCTAGATGGTCTCCCATCTAAGTACTAACTAGGGCCAACCCTGCTTAGCTTCTAAGTCAGATGAGATCAGGAGTGTTCAGGGTGGCGTGGCTGTAGAAAACCTTTGGCATTTTAATGATGATGTGTTTTGGTGTAGGTCTGTTTGAGTTCCACTTGTATGGTACTCTTTGCACTTCCTGGACTTGTATGTCTATTCCTTTGCCAGGTTAGGGAAGTTTCTTCGAGTAGGTTCTCAATCCCTTGTTCTCTCTCTTCTTTTTCTGGTACCCCTATGATGTGGATGTCGGTACGTTTCATGTTGTCCTAGATGTCTCTTAAACTTGTCTAATTTTTTAAATATTCTTTCTCTTGTTGTTCCAATTGGTGTTTTTTTGCCACCTTGTCTTCTAACTCACTGATTCAATCTTCTGCTTCATCCAATCTACTGTTAATTCCTTCTAGTGTATTCTTCATTTGGGTTATTGTAGTTTTCATTTCTGATTCTATTTTATGGTTTCTATGTCTTTTTTCATGCTTACTATTTCTCTGTTATCCTCACTGAGATCATCTATTCTGAGAGTTCACTGAGCATCTTTATAACCAGTGTTTTGATCTTTGTATCTGGTAGGTTGCTTCCCTTCAATTTGTTGAGTTTTTTTTTTTTTTATCTTGAGTTTTCTCATGTAATTTTGTTTGCAGCATTTTTTCTTCTCATTTCAGTTGTGTCTCTGTATTTGTTTCTATGTATTAGGAAGATTTGTTACATCTCTCAGCCTTTTACAGGTGGCCTTATATAATAGGTGTCCTGTGTCGTCCAGTGGCACAGTCTTCCCGATCACCTGTGCCAGGGACTCTGGATGTGTTTCTTGTGTAGGTAATGTGTATTTTTTTGCTGTAGGTAAGCCCTGAGTGCTATTAGCAAATCAGTGGATGGGATTGACTCTTGAGCTGACTGGCTGTGGGGACTGGCCACACCTATAGGATATGAGCTGCTTTGTGGTGGCTGAACCACAAATTGGAACTTTCCCTAGCAGTCTTATGTACCTTTTGAGACTATCCTTTGGGTGTGCCATTTATGAAGCTAGTCAGGTGGTGCTCTGTTTTATTCTGATGCCAGCCTTTGGGTGTGTTGATTCTGGGCCTCTTGGGAGGGGCTCTCGTGTAGGTCAAGGTTAGTAGCTGTTTTTAATTATTGGAACTATCTGGTAGGAGCTACAAAGCGATCCATGAATGGTTGCTGCTTGTGTTAGATCTGGAGAAAATAGGGAGAGACCATACTGTTAGTCAAGGTCAGTTATCCTCAGTATGGCTCTGGGGTGGCTCAGCAAAAGGACCAGTACCCCTCAAGGCCTGAAGTTGTCTGCCAGTTGCCTGTAAGTTACCATTGCTATAAAGGCCTTTTATTGGTATGGGAGTTGGGTGGGGCAGGGACTCATGGCACCACTGTGAAAAGTGTGCACATTTTGCCCAGCCAATGCAGAATCAGGTTTTGTTCCGATGCTGAATCTGCGGCTTCCTGTAAAAGTCTCAGATCTCAGCAAGGCCAGTTTCTGGGCCCACAGATTCTAGCAATTCACCCAAAAGACACTGCATTTTGGGCTGGCACCAGGGGCCCACTATAAAAAGTCTCCCTTGTAATATATGGGTTGCACATAGCTTGAACTGAGGGTTGCTGCCTACTCATGAATACTCAGTTCAAAAATGTGCAGGTTTGGGACAGCTGCCTGGAAACAGGCTAGCCAAGAGCAGTTTGTGTATTGGTTGGGGCAAGGTCCAGGGAAACAGTGTGGGTCTGGCCAATCTCACTGGGCCAATGCAGTTTCAGAATTAGCCATGCTGGGTGAAGGTTCCACACAGGCAAGATGGTGCCTGTCTACATACTACCCCCAAGGGCTTGCCAACAAAGAAGCAATGGCAACTGTCCGACCGGCCCTCGCCCCAGTGCCACAAAACTCAGTCCTTCTTTGTATGTCTCTTGTACCTCCAAAGCTGCTGACCTGCCGGAGCCCAGGGTGACTGTGAGCATGTGAGTCTGTGTGTGGACCTTTTATTGGGGAAGTCTAGATTTTCACCTTCTTTCCATCTCACTCAGACAGCCCAAATCCCCACTGATTTTTACTGTCAGATTTTGCAGAACTCCTATTCCAGAACCTGGAAGCCTGAGCTGGAGCGCCCCTGTGCGGGGCTAGGACCCCTTGTTCCTTTAGGGGTCCTCTGCAGCTACATTCTCCCTCTCAGTGCTTAGCTTCCATGTGCAGTTGCATGGCTAGCCATTTTGCATCTCCATCCTTTCTACCAGTCTTGATATGTTTTTTTTTATCTTTATATCCACAGATGTACGTGTTATTTAGGAGGTTCTCCAAGTTGTTTGTTTAATAATTTGGTTGTAATTTTAATGCAGTCTTGATGGAGGCAAATTCTGCTTTTACCAAACCCGATATCTTTTTTTGGGGGGAGGGGGCTTTATTTAAATATAATAGACAATTAGTTGCTCATATTTACATTGTACAATTCAACGAGTTTTTTTTTTATTTATAGTTGGCATACAATAATATATTTGTTTCACTAGTACAGCATAGTGATTAGAGAACTATATAACTCACAAAGTGATCACTCGACTAAATCTAGTAATCCTCTTCCCCTTACATATTTATTACAACATTGTTGACTATTTTCCTTACACTGCACTTTATATCTCCATGCCTGTTTTGTAACTATCCATTTGTACTTCTTAATTCCTTTGCTCTTTTCACCATCCACCCAACAGTCCTCCAATCTAGTAATCCTTAAAATATTCTCTGTATCTATGAGTTTATTTTAGGTTTTATCCTTGTTATCGTTAATTTTGTTCTCTAGATTCTACTTGTATGTGAAATCATTTGATATTTGTCTTTCTCTATCTGACTTACTTTATTCAGCACAATACCCTCTAGGTCCATCGAGGCAATATCTTTTTCCATCCCCTTCCTTTTAGTCTATGTGTCTTTTAATCTGAAGTGAGTCTCTTGTAGGCAGCATATGTTGGGGTCTTGCTTTCTTATCCATTCAGCCACTCTGTCTTTTGGTTGGAGTACTTAATTCATTTCAGTTTGAGGTACTTGTTGATAGGACTGTAATTATTACTATTCTTTATTACTGGTTTTGATATATATTTTTTTCTTCTTAAAAACGTCCCTTCTGTAATACTGTCTTGGTGTTGATAAATTCCTTTAGCTTATTTTTGTCTGGGAAGATCTTTTTCTGTCCTTTGACTGTAAATGATAGCTTTGCTGGATAAAGTATTCTTGGTTGTAGATCCTGGGTTTTCATCACGTTGAATACTTTGTGTCAAGCTCTTCTGTCCTGCATACTTTCTTTTGAGAAATCAGCTGTCAGTCTTATGGGTGCTCCTTTGTGGGTAACTAACTGATTTTCTCTTTAAGATTCTCTCTTTGTATTTAACCTTTGGCATTTTAATTAAAATGTGTCTTGGTATGGGCCTTTTTGGGTTCTTGTGTTTTGGGACCCTCTAATATTCCTGGGGTTGTATGTCTATTTCCTTTACCTGGTAGGGAAGTTTTCCATCATTATTTCTACAAATAGCTCTTCAGTGTCTTGTATTCCTTCAGGTACCCCTATGACATGGATATTTTTACATTTATTTCATCCCATAGGCTCCCTAAATTATTATTATAGTCTTGGCTTCCTTTTTCTTGCTGTTCTGATTGAGTGTCCATGGCTTCCCTATCCTCTATATTGGTGGTTTGATCCTGTTTTTTATCCACTCTTTTTTTTCCATCTAATATACGCTTCATCTCAGATAATGAGTTCATCATTTCTGACTAGCTCCCCTTTATAATTTCCATTTCTATTTTTATGTTTTTTATATCTTTGTTAAGTTCTCACAAAATTCATCTACTCTTCCCCTGAGTTCATTGAACATCTTTATAACTAGTGTTTTGAACTTTTCATCTGCTAGATTGCTTGACTTCATTATTCCTGGATCTCTGCTCTGTTCTCTCATATGGTTTCTGCACCTTGGTCTTCTCATTTTGGCTGCCTTTTCATGTCTGTCTCTATGTACTAAGCAAAGATCCTGAGTCTCCCGGTCTTATTAGTGTGGCTTCTTTTAGTAGGTGTCCAGTGGCACAGTCCTGAGAGGGGTTAAGCTGTAGGCCAAATTTAGCCCTTGCCCATGCCCCTCAGGGGCCACCTGTTAAGATTCAGTAAGCAATCAACATAATTGTTTCAAGAAACCACAACAGGAATCAAGGCCAATTGCCACCAGTG
The DNA here is from genome assembly GCF_902729225.1 of Pteropus medius. Lineage (NCBI taxonomy): Eukaryota > Metazoa > Chordata > Mammalia > Chiroptera > Pteropodidae > Pteropus > Pteropus medius. The sequence goes on along the minus strand of NW_024345861.1, from coordinate 278,504 downwards.
TGAGGCTTTGCGCTCCTCAGCAAGAGGCACAGGACTGGCCGAGGACACAACTGGATGTGGCTTGCGTGGGGCCATGAGTTGGGGGAGGCAAAGTTTCAGGGAATCCTCTGGACAGAGCTATCTCTGTTATCCAGTTTGATGCCATCTCAGCTATAGCAACTCTGCATCCACATACTGTGGGGGCAGGAGGGGGAGGATGTCCCCCACGCAGCCAGCCTGGTGCTCGTGCTCAGAGCGAGCTGGTCCATCCCCACAAAAGTCCCTTTAAGAGGCATCTGCTGCTGCTGCCTGCTGCTGCTGTAGCCTCTGTCCCACTCAGCCACTGGAGACAGGGCAGCCTCACATCTTTGGCCCCTCCTACCTTCTAACATTGCAGGTTGATTAATTTTCTCCCTTGTTGTAGTGCTTCTGTTCATCTAGATCCCAGGTGACTTTATTGATGTTTGCTCCAAATTTCTGTTACAACTTTGATTTGGTCGCAAGAAAGATAAACAAAGCCTCTATCATCTATGCCATTTTTCCCATCTCCAAAAATGGAGTTTTTTCTTTTTTGTCTTTTTTTAATGAGAAAAATTTTCAGGGAATTTAATTATAAGTCTGAGTAGTGTTATGGGTTCTCTTTTTTGTTGTTCCTTTTTTGTTTTTGCTTTTTCATAGCATAAATTTCAGAGCAGCTCCATGCTTAAAAGAAAAGTAAGTTCTTTGTGATTATCATGAATAAAACTAGATTTAACTTTGTGCTACAATCAAGCACACCATAGACAATTTGTTTACATATATTTTGATGTATATAGTGTTGTGTTTTTGCAAACATTTTTTAAAGTCCTTCACTTCTTATTGGCTTATAGTGTTAGAGGATTGACAGAAACATAGATCTACACATTAAAATGAATAAAACAAGCTAGTCAAGTAGAAAATTGTAGTCACAAATTCAGGCAGAAAACCTTAAAAATTAAATAGGTTTTAAGTTCCAGTGGTTGAATACCAAGAATTTGTGAGTATTGTAAACTTTACAGCAATTTAAAATAGTTGTTACTGCCCAACCTGTATGAATCATTAGACTAACCCAGGGAGGCAATTCTAACTTATGGAGTCTAAATGTGACCTATATAATTTAGGTTAAATTCTAAAACATCTAAACTGCAGAAACACAAGTAACACACTGTTAACCCTAGCTATCGTTCTTGGAAAAAATGTCTGAAAGTGGTACCTAAGAAGCAATAATGGAATATTGATCTTCTGACTAAGTCAAGCACTGATGAACAAATTAGAATAGAAATTTATTTTTTTCCTCTATCTTAAATAAGGAGATCTGTAGTACTCTTTCTCACTATAGCTTGAAAGGAACTTTTAGAAATGTTATTTAAAACTTATTTTAGAAGAAGGCATCAGTGAATAGTATTTGCTTGGTCGAAAATTGATGACTATAGTTCATAAATATGTAAATTTTAAAAAGCAGAAACAGAAGTGATTGTGACAATAAAAATTCAGTGAGGTCTACAGCCATGCCACTCTGAACAAGTCCGATCCTGTCTAATCTTGGAAGCTAAGCAGGGTCGGGTCTGGTTAATACTTGGATGGGAGATCACCTAGGAAGACCAGGTGCTGTAGGTGTAAAAATATTTTTAAAAAATAAGGGATTGTAAGCCGGCAAGGTTCTTGCAATCTGTGAGGTCAACCAAGGGTTTCCTCACCTAAAAAAAAATCAGTGAGGATGGACATACTTTAAAGAATAAACTCTGCACAAATACATACAAAATATTAAGATTTGGGTTTGATTATTTTATCGACTTTAATTCAGAAGTGTGACAAGTCTCTCTCTCTCTCTCTCTCTCTCTCTCTCTATATATATATATATATAGATAGATAGATAGATAGATAGATAGAGATAGATAGATATAGATATAGATATAGATAGATATATAGTTATAGATATAGATATAGATATAGATATATAGAATACTGACAACTAGCTTTATAAGTATTTTAATAGAAAGTGGTCACCATCTGCAATCAGTTTCTCCCTTGATGCCTTATTTGGGTAACTGTTACCAAAGAAATTCAGAAGAGAATTTATTCTTGCATAACAATATTGATTGTTAGATCTCTTACCCATTGCATTGTCATTTACCCATGTTCAACCTTCCATATGTGTATCAAGGTATAATATTTATTTTTGATATCTCTGAATGAACAGATTTTTGTCTTTCCATCCTCAGCTGTAGATTCTAAGACCTTTGAGTGGTCATCAATCAATATTGCTTTGTTCTAATCATTTTCCTAAGGAAGAAGCTGAAAATGTTCATCATTTTTTAGAAATTTTGAATCTGTAAAGATAGTTTCTGGCTTGCATTGGGCAATCCTTGTGACAATTGCTTATTTATAATCTTTTATCTGCTGCCCCTAAGTTCTTATGTAAGCTTTGGAATTTCAGAAAGTCTAAGGGTTGCCTGAAGACAATATATATATATATTGAGATTATATATATATAGTATATATATATATATATATATATATAGAGAGAGAGAGAGAGAGAGAGAGAGAGAGAAAGAGAGACTTTATGGATTATAATTTAATTTTATAATTCTCATATAACTTTTTTTTTCCCTCCAAAATAGAGCATGACAAAAAATAACTTTTTATGGCCTATATATGAGGTTTCAGCCTGATGTGTAAATGTTACAAACTCCGAGAGACTATTACAAATAACAGGCTATCTATTCAGAATATAAAAACACAAATCTAAATGTTTGATTATGTGCCACAGAGGTTGATTTATCATTCCTATATAGTGGAAAATATTTTATCTACTATTTATAAGCAGTAAAATGATTATATATATGTGCGTGTGTGTGTATGTATGTATATATATATATATATATATATACACATACATATATATATATATATATATATATATATATATATATATATAATCTCTCAAGTACGGATATAAGGTTTTACTTAAGATGTGCAACCCAGTATCATTCCTAAAGGCATGTTGGTGTTGGTTTTTATTATATGTTGGAGGAAGATGAGAAGTTGATGGCACAATTTCAATATTCTCTGAGAGTTTACCATTTGTTCAGAACTCAAGTTCTATTGTCAGTTTGGGTTTATCAGAGCCAGAAAGCATTATTTCTTGACTTCAAAGCTGTATTTTAGAAGATATATTCTATAGCAAAATCAAGCAATACTCAGACTACTTGATCACATTCTTGCTATATTTTATTTTACAACATAGAGAATATTCTCATTTAAAAAATAAACAGAACAGACTAGTATTCCGTTTATAACAGATGCTGTTCTTATAACCAAGGATGTTCTTATAATAAATAATGTTTTAAGGAGTTACACAATTGAGTAACTGGCATGTTTTATGCACATATTCACATCTCTACGAATGTATTAAATACTGAAGAAAAGGGTTTTAATATTGAAAGTAATCAAGTAGCAATCATTTGCAAACCTGCTCATTTATAAACTATGTGAGAAATTAAAATCAAATCTGTCAGTGTTGCATAAGGAAACTATAGACTGTGAATAGAGAATGCAAGCTTAATGAATGTCCATTTGGAGGACAAAATCATATAGCATTTATGGATCAAGCACTTATACTGTTGATAGTACATTTGAGCTTCCTCTCTAATTTGTTTGTTGTTAATGGAAGCAGATTAATATTACTACCTAAGATAATAATAATAATTTTATTCCATAGGAGATAAAGAGGCTTACACTGGATTCACAAGATTACACATATCCACCAGTATATGTGGCTCATCTAAGGCACAGTCTTAATTTTGGTATAGAAACTAGAAATAGGGATCTAATTAATTGCCATTTTGTCTTATGGCCACATGTTCTTAGGTTGAATGACCATCAGTTTTAATAATAACAAAGGTTTCTGTAATACTTGGAAATTTACAAAGTACTTTAATATATGGTTCATCTTCTTTCATTTAAAAAAATTATCTGTTATATGGCATTAATATTTCTATTTTATATTTGATGACACTATTATAAAGTGAATATTTATGTTCCTCTTTCTAGATTTATATGTTGAAGTCCTAATCCCAATGTGATAATATTTGCAAGTGGGGCCTTCAGCAAGTAATGAGGTTTAGATGAGGTCATGAGGGTAAAGTTCTTATAATGTGATTAGTATCCTGATAAGACGAAAACAAGGAGTTCTCTCTTACCATGCACAAGCACTGAGGATTGGCCATGTGAGCACACAGAGAGAAGGTAGCTATCCACAAGACAGAAGGCAGGCTGTCACCAAACACTGAATCTTTGGGCACCTTGATCTTGTACTTTCAAGCCTTCAGAACTGTGAGCAATAAATGTTGCTTAAGCCACTCAGCCTATGCTGTTTTGTTATAGCAGCCCAAGCTAACCAAGATACATTGTGAGGTCCAAATAAGAATATTAATAGTTTATTAATATTAATAGTTTATTAAAGCTGCATAACTATTATGTAATAATAGCCAGGACTTGATCTCAGGTTATCTGATTCTAAAGTCACATATTAACCACAAATACAAGTAAGATCCAAACAGATAATATGAGAGAAGTGGCCAGTATTAACTTAAATAAAAAAAAAATACAAACATTCTTTTATATACAAAATACGCAAGAACATTCTTCAATTCCAAAAACCAATATGTCTCTCCAATTGTGCTTGAAGTACATGGCTCCACTTTCCCCCACTTCTTTTGATAAAAAAAAAAGGTGCAATAATTACTTCTCGCTATAAAAACAACTTCCAATATTACATGATCCATATGTAGAAAATCTTAAGGACCAAAAAATAAAGAAAAAAAACTAAGAATAATAAACAAGTTCAATAAAATCACATGATATAAGATCAATAGAAAAAAATAACTCTTTTAACTTCAACGAACAATCTAAAATAAAATTAAGAAAACAATTCCATTTAAAATATCAAAAAATAAAATATTTAGGAAAAAAATTTAGCAAAAGCAGTAGGAGATTTGTAAAATAACAATTACAGAACACAGCTGAAAGAAATTAAATATCTATTAAATGAAAAGACTTTCCATGCTCATAGATTGGAAGATTCAGTATTATGATGGCAATACTCTTCATATTGATATATAAATTAAATATAATCCCTAACAAAATGCCAAGTGAATTTTTATTAGAAAGTAACAAGCTGATCCTAAAGGTTATATTGAAATGCAAAGAGCTAAAAATAGACAAAATAATCATGGAAAAAGAGAACAAAGTTGGATGATTCCCATTTACTGTACTATGAATCTGTAGAAATATAGATATGGTGGTACTGGCAAAGAATAGACACATAGTCAATGAAACAAAATTGAGAGTTTATAAGTAAACTTTTGCATTTATGATTAATTTTCATCAAGATAATAAAATGGAGAAATAGCAGTCTTTTAAACTAATGGTGCTTGGATAACTGGATAGTCATGTGCAAAATAATAAATTTGGAAATTTACCTCCTGACATATTCAAAAATTAACCCAAATAGATAAAAGACTTAAATGTAAGTTATAAAACAATAAAATTGTCAGAAGTCATAGGATTAAATCTTTGTAACCCTAGATAAGGCACTTTTTTTAAAAATATGTTACAAGCAGCACAAGAAAAAATAAATTGTACATCATCAAAATTAAAAAAAAAACTTATTTATCTAAGAACACTGTTAAGGAAGTGAAAAGGCAACTCACAGAATGAGAAAATATTTTTAAATTATAATATCTGATAAGCATCTATTACCCAGAATATAAAGAACTTTTACAAGTCAACAGTAAAAAGACATATAACTCTATTAATAGATGGGGAAAATACTTAAATAAACATTTCTAAAAAGAAGATATTCAAATAAACATTAAGCACACTAAAACGAACTCAACATCATTAGATATTAGTGAAATGCAAACCAAAACCACAATACAATACCACTTCACACCTATTAGCATAGCTATAATGAAAACAGAAAAACAGAAAATCACAAATGTTGGGAATGGTGTGGAAAAATTAGAGCACTTATATATTAATGAAGGAAATAATTAATCATAAATTTATACAGCTAAAACAGTTGGGTAGTTCTACAAACTCTCCATAATGGAGCTACAGGACTCAGGGCCAACTATAGGAAATATGAGAAATGATTTAAATCATTGTTTCTCAGCCTAGCCTCTCTGCAACATTGAAGGGGAAAAGGAGGGTTGTTTAGTTGACAATGAAAGCAAGTAGTTTATCAGTTGGTAGCATGTCCATGAAAATAAAATATAGAGTCTAAAGGGGTTTTGCTTTGGGGACAAGAATGGTAATTGATACTTATATCTACTCCAAGAACTCAGTTACTAATACTCATAAAATTTCCATTAGTTTAATTCATTTGAGGAATAGTGAAAAGGGAAAAAAAAATCACTAAAGCTACTATAATATAAAAGAAAGGGGCACAGAAGTAAAGACCTAATCACAGTTTTAATCACAGGTTGACATTTTGTTTACCATTTAAGCAGTGCCTCTCTCTTATGGTCCATCCACATCCCCTTGCATAAACATAAAAATACTTTGTTTCTTTAATATCCCCCAAGATATTCTGGTTAAAGATCGCTTATTTAAGACAGTAGTTCTCAACCAACAGTAATTCCCACTCCCCCATAGGACATTTGGCAATGTCTGGAGATATTTTTGGTTATTACAATATGGGGGGGTGAGATGCTACTGGTATCTAGTGGGTAGAGTCCAGGGAAAGCTACTAAGCATCCTGCAATGCACAGGACAAAGGATTACGTATCCCAAAATGTCAATAGTGGCAAAGTTAGAAACCTCGATTTAAGGATAAAGTTTTCTTATTAATTATGAGAAGAAATATCGGTAGTATCTGAAATTGTTTGCATTTATTACTGACTTCATTTTTGTTGTCCCAGAATCAGAGTATGACACAGTGATGCACCAACTGTAGAGGTCCAGTAATTAGTACGATCTTTAGAGACTATGTTGAAAACATTGAATCAATATAATTCACAGTGGAAGAATTTAGTTTTATTCTCTGTTTGGTCCAGTCTGACATTTTACCATTTTGAAATAAATCGTTCTATTTAATGCATGGCTATTACTGTTAATCCACACCCACTGCTAAAATACTAGCTTGCTTCTGTTCAGTTTAGCCAAGACAAATTTTCAGTAGATTTTCTCAATAATTATACTTACAGCATTTCGGAACATATTATTTTATGCATAGAACACTGACATGAAGTATGATTATGATAATTATAATATGTATAATATTTCATTTTTTTCAAGTGCTTTGCAGTAATTCTTCACAATAATTCAATGTACCAAATTATTATCATCCCCATTTCACAGATGAAAAAAATAGCAGCACAGAGAGGTAATTATCGTGCCTGGGTTCACAGATTGATTCAAATGAGGCTTGGACTGAGAATGTTTTATTTAAATTTCAGAAAGCAATTAAAGCCTGTTGGGAATAGAAACTAATACAGAACTTAAGTCAGTCTTTGTTTCGGGATTTTCAAAAACAAAAGTCAGAGAGATTGTACAGTCTGTTGAGTGGAAAAGTTCCAGAATCAAGTTTTTGTGTGTTTTGTTTAAATTTTATAATTTTAAATGTGTTACTTTAGTTTGAATTACCTTAAAGTGGACAAGTAATTAAATTAGAAATACATTGCTCAGTGGTACTTTTCTTATATTGAACTAGATTTGAACGCAGCGAGAGTTAAGAATATGAAAAAACTGTAATTTATGAATGTGAGAAACTACTTACATATATGTCTCACATCAAAGATAAACAGCAGGATTTAAAGTACTGTGTATAACCATAGTCCTTCTAAGAGGTATGGAAAATTGTTTTCATTCTATGCCCAGTTCGATCAGTTTCTTTGCCTGATATTAATGAGACCAATGATACACTATCAATCTCCAAGTGGGTCAATTAATTTTGCTTTGTCCATGGACAAAATCTGCACATAGAAACCTGAACAGCCATATCCTCAAATAGATATTACATTTACATGGAGCTGTTAGCAAAGAAGATATTGTGTCTTTCTTAGTGCCACTCAGAGCTGTAGAATAAAGATAATTATTTCTTACTGATTATTATTTCAGAAATGACAATTGGTCATAGCAAGGATAGAAAATACCTATGCCTAAATCCATTAAAATGTGATGAATATATGTTGGTATTAGAGTCATAAAGGGTGATTTGTAAACTTTGTTTGTTACACACAATGATCCCTATTCATTTGAGGAATTAAAATAAGTTTTCAAAAACAGTTAAAGTACAAAGAAACTTGATCTTTGACTTAGGAGATACACATACTCAGGCCAATGACTTACTACTATTATATAAAATTATATGGGGGATCTTTGGAAACATTGCATTGAGAGACATCCCCAGATCTCTCTCCTTGTAACAACAATAAGCTGAACATCTAAACTCAACAACAACAACAACAACAACAACAACAACAACAAAACCAAAACTATACACCAGCGTGTCTTAGAATAAGATCAGCGCATAAGAGCTACGACAGGTCAGAACCCCAGGTGTCGAGTGGTGGACTGGGAGAATTAAAGAAGCTGCCTCTAGCAGTCTCTGGAGCTCCCTGCAGGAAGACGAGGAGGGGAGAAAAAACAGCGAGTTCCCCGAAAAGCCCTGCCTGAGCAAGCTGTGAGCTCTCCATGGCCAGTTGGCTGCAGGGCCCAGTCCTCAGGGCAGAAGGCAGAGAAGCGAGATGGGACCACAGAGGAGCAACAGTTGATTTTTGTCATCTGTGGTTGCAAAACTGAGGCTGAGCCAAAGCCCCCAACCCTCAACCCAGAGGGACCCTCCCCCCATACCCTCCAAGATTGATCACCTCAGAGCCCCAGGGGAATCTGAGCAAACGTTGCCCAGCCTGTCACTGACACAGACAGCGACTGAAACTGAGGGTAGTGAGCGTAATTAAATATCTACAAGAAAATTTAAAAAGTGTTATTAAGACTTTATATAAACCAGGGATCCAAGAAGCTTAACTGCCATCTACTGGAAACTAAAAGAAAAACACCTTCTATGCAACAAGCTAAAGAGAGAACTTTGTATAATAAATACTCTTTCTGGAAAAACAGAAAAATACACTTCCATTAATACCCAGGCCATGAAATAGTCCATTAAAAACCATGAACATCCAAGGTAACAAGACATCTCAGAAAGACAGAGAAAAATCACTAGAAAATAAGCTTACAGACATAGAAATATGCAACTTAAATGACAAATAATTCAGGATGATACTTCTGAAAAAAAACTCAGTGAGATCCAAAACAACTCAAATCAACAATTTCAGGAAAGTAAAAAATAAATAAATAAAAAATAAATAAAAAAATAAAATAAAAACTAGATGAGCAGAGCAAGGAGATTGAAAACCTCAAAAAGACCCAAATGGAACTTCTAGAGATGAAGAACACACTGTAAGAGTTGAGAAAGGAAATAGCAAGCTTGGGAAATAGAGTCAAACAAATGGAGGAAAGGATCAGTGATATCGAAGAAAGAAATCTAGAAATAAATCAGAAAGAAGAAGAGAGAAACTGAAGAATAAAAAATAATGGAGAAATTCAAGAACTAACTGATACCATCAGGAGAGGAAACAAAAGAATGATGGGCATTCTCAAAGGCGAGGAAAAGGAACAGGGATTAGAAAGCATTTTCACACAAATAGTTGATGAGAATTTCCAAAATCTAAGGAATGAACTGGAGCTTGGAATTCAAGAAGTAAACAGAACACCCAATTACCTCAACCCAAAAAGGCCTTCAGCAAGATATGTTGTATTAAAATTATCAAAAATCAATGACAAAGACAGAATTCTAAAGGCAGCCAGGGAGAAAACAAAACAAAACAAAACAAAACAGTAAATTATAAGGTAAACCCATTAGATTATTCTTGGACTTTTCAGCACAAACCTTACAAGCCAGAAAGGAATGGAATCAAGTATTTAAACTATGAAATGAAAGGAACTACTAGCCTAAAATAATGTATCCAGCTAAGCTCTCCTTTAGATATAAAGGAGAAATTAAGACTTTTCCAGACATACAAAAATTGAGGGAATTCTCCACTACAAGTCTAGCACTACAGGAAATACTGAAAGGGGTCAGTTCACCAAAAATAAAGTTACAAAAAAAGAAATACATAATTAGGAGTAAAGTGATAATCAGGCAAATAGAAGCAGAGAAGTGCAAACCTTACTAAGAAGAGGGCATTATAACCTTAAATAATAAGAGAATTGTTATAATGAGATAGTGATGAACTTTCAGCATACATAAAAACAAATTGAGATAACAACGACTGAAAAGGGGAGGATTCAAAGATCTAAATTTGCAAAGGGGAATGGAGATAAGGCATGTGCAGAAGAAAATTGATGACTATATATATAAATGTCCTTTACATATTCATAATGGTAACCATATGCCAAAGATTCAGAATAGTTGTATGTAACATGAGACAAGAAAGACCAGAGCGAAAACCTATAAAAGCCAACCAAAATAAAGAAAACAGAAGCAAAAGGACAAGGAAGCAATGGGAACACCAAGCTACCAGAAAGCAAAAGATAAAATGGCTATAAGAAGACCTCATATTTCAATAATCACCCTAAATGTTAATGGATCGAACTCACCAACAAAAACGCAAAGAGGGGCAGTGGATCAAACAAACAAACTAACGAAAACCATATGTTGCTTCCAGGAGACACATCTCAGCTCAAAAGACAAATATAGACTCAGAGTGAAAGGATGGAAAATGATATTTCGAGCAAATGGCATTCAGAGAAAAATGGGAGTAGCGGTACTAATATCAGATGAAATAGACTTCAAAATAAAAAAAAAAGTATAGAAAGATAATGAGAGACACTTCATAATGATAACGGGAATCATGCATGAAAAAGACATAATAATTATTAATATCTATGCTCTCAATCAAGGAGTCCTGAAATATGTAAAGCAATTACTAACAGAACTAAAGGGAGAAACAGACCAAAACACTATTGTAGTAGGGGACCTAAATACCTCACTGTTAGATATGGACAATTTATCCAAATGGAAAAAAATATATATATATATACATATATAGATTTCCATATATATATATATATATATATATATATATATATATATATATATATATGGAAATCACATTAGAACAACTGGATATAATTGACATTTACAGAGCCTTCCATCCACAAACAGCTGCTATTACATTCTTCTCGAGTGCACATGGAACATTCTCAAAAATCGACCACATACTGAAACACAGAGATAGCCTCGACAAATATAAGAGGGTTGAAATCATACCAACCATATTCTCTGATTATAATGCTTTGAAACTAGAAAGCAACTGCAGAAAGAAATCAGGAAGAAACACAAATGCACGAAGATTAAACAACGTGCCACTGAAAAATAACTGGATCAGGGAAAAAATTAAAAGACATCAAGAGATACATAGAAATGAATGATAATGTTAGTAAAACATATCAAAATTTTGGGACATGGCAAAAGCGATCAAAATAGTAAAGTTCATATCATTACAGGCTATCGCCAAAAACAAGAATGAGCCCAAATAAACAATCTAATGCTTCATCTTAAAAAACTAGAAAAGGAAGAAAAAAATGAAGGTTAAAGTCAGCAGGAAGAAAGAAACAATCAAAATTAGAGCAGAAATAAATGAATTTGAAAACAAACAAATAAAAAACGATAGAAAACATAAATGCAACAAAGAGATGGTTCTTTGAGAAGCTGAATAAAATTGACAAACCCCTGGCTAGAATCACAAAAGAAAAAAGAGAAAGAACATAAATAAACAAAATCAGGGATGAAAGAGGGGAAAATACGACTGACATCACAGAAATACAAAGGATCATGCAAGAATACTACGAAAAAGCATATAGCACCAAATTTAATAACCTAGAAGAAATGGACCAGTACTTAGAAAAAATAAAACCTTCCTAGACCGAATCGAAAAGAACTGGAAAATCTAAATAGACCTATCAGCGGTATGGAAATTGAAACAATCATCAAAAACCTACCAAAAAGGAAAAGTTGAGGACCAGATGGCTTCGAAAGTAAATTCTACCAAATATTCAAGGAAGATTTAATACTTATTCTCCTCAAAATCTTCCAAAAAAATCAAAGAGGAGGCATTACTTCCCAATTCATTTTATGAGGCCAATATTACTCTGATACCAAACCTGGTAAAGATAATACACACACACACACACACACACAAACACAAAGAAAAACAAAGACCAATATCTCTCATGATCACAAATGCAAAAATACTAAATAAAATACAGCAACATATTAAAAATACTATACACCACAATCAAGTGGGCTTCATCCCAGGGGCACAGGGATGGCTCAACATACGCAAATTGATTAATGTGATACACCATGTAAACAAATTAAAAAAAAAAAAAAGAATCATACGATTATATCAATAAATGCAGAATAAGCATTCAACAAAATACAGCATCCATTTATGACCAAAACACTTCACAAAATTGGTATAGAAGGAAAGTAGCTTAATATAATAAAGGCCATCTATGACAAACCCTCCGCCAACAATATACTTAATGGTGAAAAAACAAAAACCTTCCTTCTAAGATTAAGAACAAGGCAAGCCCGTCCACTATCACCACTGTTATTCAGTATAACATTGGAAGTCCTAGCGAGTGCAATCAGACAAGAGAAAGATATAAAAGGCATCCAAATAGGAAACGAAGAAGTCAAACTGTCTCTATTCACGGATGATATGATTCTCTATATAGAAAACCCTAAAGACTCCACAAGAACACTACTACAAACAATAAGCAAATACAGTAAAGTCTCTGGATACAAAATCAACGTTTAAAAATCCATAGCTTTCCTGTACTCTAAGTGTGAGAAAAGAAGTGGAAAAAATAATTTCTTTTGCAATTGCAACAAAAGAATAAAATTCCTAGGAAAAAAATTTAATGAAAGAAGTGAAGTACCTATATAATGAAAACTATAAGACCCTATTAAAAAAAATTGAAGAAGATATAAAAAAATGGAAAGATATTCCATGTTCTTGGAATGGAGGAATCAATATAGTTAAAATGACCATAATACCTAAAGCATTATACAGATTGAATACAATAACAATCAAAATCTCATCGGCTTTTTTTTTTTAAAGAAATAGAACAAAAAACATCATCAGATTTGTATGGAAGCACAATAGACCTCCAATTGCCAAAGCCATCCTGAGGAGGGGAAAAAAAATAAGAGGCTGGAGTCATCACTCTGCCCGACTTCAAATTATACTACAAAGTGACAGTAATCAAAGCGGCATGATATCGGCAGTAAAACAGACACACAGACGAGTGGAACAGAATCAAGAGTCCAGAAGTAAACCCATATTTATATGGACAAATGATTTTTGACTAAGTAGCCAAAATCATACAGTGGAGAAAGGAAAGCCTTTTCAATTAATGGTACTGAGAAAACTGGAAAGCCGCTTGCAGAAGAATGAAACTAGACTGTTGCCTATCATCACACATCAAAATTAACTCAAAATGAAATAAAGACCTAAATATAAGACCTGAAACAATGAAGTGCATAGAAGAAAACATAGGAACTAAACTGAAAGACCTTGAACTTAAAAAAGGATTTTATGAATTTGACCTCAAAAGCAAGGGAAGTAAAAGCTAAAATGAATGAATGGGACTACATCAAACTAAAAAGCTTCTGCTCAGCGAAAGAAATCTTCAACATGATAAAGAGAGAACCATCTGAATGGAAAAATATATTTGCAAGTAACACCTCCAATAAGGACTGAATGTCCAAAATATAAAAGAATTCATATAGCTCAAAACAACAAAAAATGATCCAATCAAAAAATAGGCTGAGGACCTGAACAGACACTTCTTCCTAGAGAACATACAAATGGCCAACATATATTTGAAAGGATGTTCCACATTGCTAGGTATTAAGAAAATGCAAATCAAAACCACGATGAGATACAATCTCACACTTATTAGAATAGCTATAAGCAACAGGACATGTAATAAAAAAAATGTTGGAGAGAATGTGGAGAGAAAGGATCCCTCTATACACTGCTAGTGGGATTGCAAATTGGTACAGCCACTATGGAAAACAGTATGGAGTTTCCTCAAAAACCTAAGAATCGATCTACCATATGATCCAGCAATCCCTCTACTGGGTATTTTCCCCAAAGACTTGAAAATCCATATCAGAAAAGATATTTGCACACCAATGCTCATAGCAGCTTTATTCACTGTGACCAGGACATGGAAGCAACCAAATTGTCCTAGGATAGATGATGACCTAAAGCAGCTGTGGTACATATATACAATGAAATATTACTCAGCTATAAGAAGAGATGAAATTCTGCCATTTGCGACAACATGAATGGATCTCAAGATAATCATGCTAAGCGAAATAAGCCAGACAGAAAAACTTGAAAATCACATGACATCACTTATATGTGAGATATAAACCTAAAAACAACAAATGAGTAGGACAAACAAACAGAGACTCATGAACGTGGACTATAGGCTAGTAGTTACCAGAGGACTATAGACTAGTGATTACTAGTAGGGTGAGGGAGGAGTGGGGAGGTAGACTGAGTAAAGAGGTCAAACACAAGGGGGAAGGGGTAGGGTGAAGTGGGTAATGGGGATCAAATACGTGATAGCTGAAGGAAACTGGACTTTGGGTGGTAAACACACAATAGAGTATACAGATGTCAAATGATAATGTACACCCGAAAATTATTTAATTGTATTAATCAATGTTAGCCTAATAAACTTAATTAAAAAATAAAAATAAATAAAATTTTAAAAATTACATGGTAGTATTTTTAAATGCATTAATACCAGAAAATTCTTTAGTAAAAATAGCACAATAAAAATATAAGAAATATGGAGTAAGAAAATAAAAATTAATTACAAACAAAGAAGTAGAAACTCTGGAGACAAAGCCATATTAGTGAAATGCCACTGAACATTAAGAGTTTATTGTATCTGCCACAGTGTTTGTAAAAACTTTTAGTAGTTTTCATGAGCCAAAGACAGATTTTAGACAAGGTATTTGGGCTAATTCTTCTTTAGTTTCTTTGTCTGTTTTTCTAATTGCTACTAGAAAATTGTAGAAAGAATCTGTGAGAAAGCCATAGCTCTAATTAAAGTAGTAAAAGAAAATTTAAATAATTTTTATAAAATTTAATGGAGATGTTTTCAGTTTAATACAAGATAAGTTATAATACAAGGTATGTTATACTTTCAGGTAGCTTAAAGGTTGGCAGTAATTCTGGCTCAAAAAGAAGACCCAAAATAGAACTGTTTGTCCAGGGAAGCAGAGTCTCTGGAAGCAGATTGGTGTCTTCCTGATTCTATTACATTCTAGCTGTGAGATTCCAAGCAAATTACTTTATCTAACCTTCTATTTTCTTCTTTTTAGAGTAAAAATAATATATTCTTCATAAGGTTGTTGTGAGGATTAATGAAAGTATATATACAAATCTTAATATATGCATAAAATGCTTGCTTGCTTAATATCAATATTACGATTAATTAGAATTGATATTGGACTTAATATTTGCTTTGGTGTTAGTATTGATACTAGTATTGTATTTATAGTTATAATCAGTGTTTTCAACTTGGGTGGGACTAGATGACAAGTTTTTTTTTTTTTGTGCAAATGGCTCATAGCATAGATTTTAGAGTTGATGCTTGAAAGAGTTAAGACTTTGGATCTGTTTGGATGCATTAAATATGTTTTATATTTTAGAAGATTATGAATTTTGCAGGGCCAGGGATGGAATGCTAAAAATTGAATATTTGTGTCTCCCCAAAGTCCATATGTTGAAGCCCTAATTACCAATTTGATGGTATTTGAAGGTGAGTTCTTTGGGAGGAAATAGGGTTATATTAGATGTTAGGGCTCTCATGATGGAATTAATGCTCTTATAAAAAGAGGAAGAAAAATTAGAGTTCTTTCTCAATTTGCCATGTGAGAATATTGTAAGAAGGCAGCAATACACAAATAAGCAAAGGTGCTCTCACCAGACACTGAATCTGCTGGCATTTTGATTTTGGTCTTTCTAACTTACAAATATTGAGAAATAAGTTCTGGTTCACAAGCAACAAATAAAATAAAACAAATAAAACACCAGGATTCACATTTCTGTATTAGTGTTTTGAAAATGACTCCCAAGGGATAGCTGGAAATGGAAATTTTGAAAATAAGAGAAGCTCCAAAAAGTTTTAAAAAATAACTCAAACTTTCTTAAAATGTTGGTTTATGTTATTTCAATCTTTCCTTCTAAATATATCTATGTACATAATTGTAAATGGATATTCACCTAATTGCTTTAGAAATATAGAATCATGCTCCATATAGAGTGCTATTTTGAAATGCCCTCTTTACATATCTAAAAATTAAGTGTACCGAATCTTGGACTTCCAAGCTCCTCCAGTTAATAGTTTTATGAACTTGGTCACTTCATATTATAATCTCTCTGTACTTTGGTTCCCGTGTCTGTAAAATAAAATAATAATAGTAATACTTATCTCATAGTGCTTTCATGACAATTAAATGAGTTAAACTCTGTGACGCATTAAAGAATTTCTGGCATATACAAAGCTCTGTAGAAGTATAAGCTGTAAGCATTAGCATGACTATATTACCATGTCAAAATTATTATACAATGTAATATTTTCAAAGCTATAGAATATTAATATCAGTATTACCTAATGTATGTAACCAATCCCTTATTACTGGGCATTTCTGATAGTTCTAATTTTTCACTTTTGTGTTATTACTATGAGGAATATCCTCACGCCTAAATGTTTTCTCATATAACATATGTCAGGCAATAATTGCTATGGATCTCACACAAAAAAGATTGAGTCTTTACCTGATTATTCTATAGAAAGTCCTATTAGTCTGAAAATAACTCATGAAAATGGTTTTCTATCATCTTTTTAAAGTTCTATTATAAATATGTGCAGTCAATGAAGTTAGACAGATTTTATCATTAAATTAGGGAGAGTTGGTATTATTAAATTATTGACACCTCTTAGCCAAGCACACTTTATTTCTCTACATGTTTAACTCTTTATGCATGTCCTTCAGGTTTTTCGTTATGTAGGTCCTTCATATTTCTTATTAAGTACATCCCTAATATTTTTGAAAAAGCTGTTTTTGTTGCTGTATCTTACTTTTTTGCTTCTCATATGAGCTTGGTGTATTTTTTTTTCTGGTTCTCATCCAAATTTTGTTCTTAACATGAAGAGTTCTAGAGTAATTATAGTGCTGCAGAAAACTTTAATATCCCTATTATAAGACAATTATGGAAAACTCTAAAATGTTGTAAAAAGTGTTGCATCTGCAAATATGTGGACTCTGTACACATTGGTGTATTCAAATTATGCAGAAAAATAAAGCCATTAAAATGACTTAATTTAATACATCATAATTATGATTAGATTTAATAGAAATGATTTACTACATCACCATTTGTACAACAAATTGCATAAACCTTTGATTTTTGTAATTGGTGCCTTAATTTTATTGTAACAAATACCAATAAAAGGACCTTAATTATTCATTCCGTTTACAATCTCTTTAGAATTCCATTATTGTAATTTTTTGTTTGTTAATTGCAGTTGGCATACAATATTTTATTAGTTTCAAGTGTAAAACTGTGATTAGACATTTATATTACTTACAAAGTGATCATTCTGATAAATATAGTACTCATCTGACACCATAAATAATTATTACAATATTATTGACAATATTCCTTATGTTATACTTTATATCTCAAAAACTATTTTGTAACTACCAACTCTTACTTCTTAATTCCTTCCACTTTTGCACCCAACCTCAACCCTCCTTACCATCTAGCAAACATCAAAATGTTCTCTGTAGCTATGAGTTTCTTTCTGTCCTACTTATTTATTTATTTATTTTTAAATTCTACATGTAAGTGAAATCATATGGCATTTGTCTTTCCCTGTCTGACCTGCTCTAATCAGCACAATATCTTCTAGGTCAATCAATGTTGCTGAAGATAGAAGAATTTCATTCTTTTCCATGGCTAATATTCCATTGTATACATATACCACCTCTTCTTTATCCATTCATCCATTGATGGAGACCCAGGTATCCTTCATATCGTGACTGTTGTAAATAATGCTGCAATGAACATATGCATTCACATGTCCCTTAAAAGTAGTTTTTTGGGTTTTTCTGGATAAATACTCAGATGTGGGATAACTGAGTGCTTCTTTGTCGCTTGAAATAGCCTTTGTTTTAAATCTATTTTGTCTGGTATAAATATTGTTACTTCAGACTCTTTTTTGTTTGTCTCCATTTTCACAAAATATCTTTCTCCATCTTTTCACCTTCAGTCTGTGTGCCTTTCAATCTGAAGTGAGTCTTTTGTAGGCAATATATGTAAGAGTCTTGTTTTCTTGTTCATTCAGCCACTCTGTCATTGATTGGAACATTTAATCCATTTATATTTAAAGTAATTGTTGATAAATGTATAGTTATTGAAATTATGTTATTCATCTTTTATTATCTTTTTTTTTCCTTTTTTTTCTTTTTAAAGCAGCTCCTCCATTTTCTGTAGTACTGGCTTGGTGGAGATGAACATCTTTAGATTTTCTTGTCTGGGAAGCTCTTTATTTGTCCTTTGTTTTTAAATGATAGCTTTTCCTGGGTAAAGCAATCTTGGTTGTAGGTCCTTGCTTTTCATTACTTTGAATATTTCATGCCAGTCCCTTTCAGCTTGTAAAGGCTCTGTTGAGAAGTCAGTTGACAGTCTTATGGCAACTCCCTTGTAGGCAACTAATTGCTTTTCTCTTTTTGCTTTTCATATTCTTTTTGTCTTTAACCTTTGGCATTTTAATTATGATGTATCTTGGTGTGGGCCACTTTGGGTTCCTCTAGTTTGAGACTCTCAGAGCTTCTTGGGATTTTATGTTTATTTCCTTTATTAGATTAGGAAAGTTTTCTGTCATTATTTCTTCAAATAGGTTTTCAATTTCTTGCTCTTTCTCTTCTCCTTCTGGGACCCCTATGATGCAACTGTTGGTACTCTTGATGCTGTCGAGAGGCCCCTTAGACTATCCTCGTTTTTCTGTATCTTTTTTTTCTTATTGCTGTTCTGATTGGGTATCCTCCACTACCTCGTTCCTTAAATTACTGTTGTGATCCTCCACTACACCAATCTGTTGATTCCTTCTAATGTACTCTTCATCTCAGATATTGTACTCTTCATTTCTGAGCGGTACCCTTTTAAGTTTTTCAACTCCATTTTTGTTTTCTATCTCTTTGTTAAAGTTCTCACTGAGTTCAATTATTCCTTTTCTAAGTTTATTGAGCATCCTTATAACTAGTATTTTGAACTCTGCATCTGGTAGATTGCTTGTCTCCATTTTTAGTTGTGTTTCCCCTCCCCTCCGGAGCTTTGTTCCATTCTTTCAATTGGGACGTGTTTCTTTGTCTTCTCATCATGGTTACCTTCCTGTGTTTGTTTCTCTGTATTAGGTAGGGCTGCTATTTTTCCTGGTCTTAGTAGTCTTATGTAGTAGGTGTCCTGTGGGGCCCAGTGGCACAGTCTTCCCTGGTCACCTGAGCTGGGTGCTCCGTGTGTTTTCTTTGTATGGGTTGTGTGTGTCCTCCTGTCGTAGATGAGCTTTGGTTGCTGTTTGCATGTCAACGGTAGGAATTGACTCTCAGGATGATTGTTTGTGAGGACTGGCCATGATTACAGTGGAGGAGTTGTTGTGCAGGGCTGACTCTACAGAATAGAATTAGCTTTAGCAGGACTCTCGTGTTTGCCTAATCTGCCTTTTGGGTGTGTTGTTCTTGGTTGTTCCCCTGGTGGTAGTCCAGCTCAGACTGAAGCCGGCCGCCAAGAATGCACATTGGGGACTCCTGGAAAGGGCCCTACCACAGGCGAAGTTCAGCTACAGCATGTTCCCCACCTGCAGCCACCTGGAATGAGCCACCAAGTATTCTGCAGATGGTCACCACCCATGCTGGGCTCAAATGTGCCTCAAAAGGCCAAGTCACAAACCAAGGCCAATTGCATCTAGTGCTGAGCTTAGGAATGCTCAGCAAGAGGTGTGAGGCATGCTGAGGCCAGATGTTGCTTGTTTAGGTTTATGAACCTTTGAGAGATTTTAGGAAATTTTGCAGCATGAACCATGACTGGCCATTTGTAATAAAAAAGAAAAAAAAAAACTATTTCGACTGGGTTAGCTGGGCCCACAAGTTGGGACAGGGTCTCAGGAAAGCACCAGTGTGAGAAAAACTGTGTTAGCCAGATTGATATAGACTTGTATATGTAGGCCACCTGCAGTTGCCTGCTAAGAGGGGAAAGAGTATCAACAACAAAACAATGGCTTCTGCCGGCACTCCTATCCTAGTGAAAGCTGCCCCTCCAGCCCCCACCCTGAAGCCAGACAATGCAGTTTCTCCCCATATGTTTCCAGCACCTTTTTATCTGCTGCTCCAGTGCTGGAGCTCAGTGCAAGTGAGTTTGTCAGTGAGTAAGTCAGCACACAGGCCCCTAAGAAGGAATGTCTGTTACTCCACCATCCCTTCACCTCACTCAGCCACAATCTCCACTGGTTTTTAAAGCCAGAGTTTGTGGGAATTTCTTTTCCTGACACTGGAACCCTGTGCTGGGAAGCCTGATGTGGGACTGGGGTGCTGAACTCACCTGGGAGGATCTCTGTAGCTGAGATCTCCTTCTGATTCCCAACTGCTACATGCTTGTGTGGGTCCAGCCTGTTCCCCTCTCCACCGCTACAACTTTCAAGGTGACCTCTTCTGTGTGTCCTCAGTTGTAAGACTTCTGTTTAGCTAGATTTCAGGTGACTCTAAATGATGGTCGTTCTGTAATTTAGTTGTAATTTATATGTGTTTGTGAGAGGAGGCGAGCACAATATTTACCTACTCTGCCCCCTTGACTGGAACTGTTTAGTGAGGAATTTTGATAGAAATTTTGAGACAAATGTTTTTATGTATAGATGCATGTGTGTGTGTGTGTGTGTGTGTGTGTGTGTGTGTGTGTGTGTGTGTGTGTGTATGTACATTTGCCCAAGTTGTTCTGTAAGTATAATTATATGTGGCCAAGGACAATCCTGAACAATATAATATGTTAACATAGTTTTTATACTTACATTATCCCATCTTATTCTCATGGCAATCCATTTTATAGGTAAGAAGCTTTGGTGTATATTGAGAAAGTGCCCAACTTTAAAAATCCAGCTGCTGTCATGGCTCATGTGCTTCTTGATTGTCTGGCTGGTGGTCTTTTTAATGTATCTCCCAAGAAACTCACAGTTCGTATTTTTACAAGTTTTATTAAATTAGTATAAAATCTATCCACTTGAAAAATGTCATATTAATCAAATCTTTATCATAACTATAAGCAAAGTTTGAAAACTTTTAGGTGAATAACTTGAAAGAATTTTTTAACAACATGGAGGTATTTGACATTAAGAAAAATTATTTCAAGTTTTATAGAGAGCTCTACACAATTTTTGGAGAGAATTTGAATTTGTTTTATGTTCTGCCAACCACTTGGGGAATGAACAAGTCTTTATACCTAACACTTTCTACTGAACTATTGTTATAACTTGAATTGTATAACTGCATGAATTACCTTGACTCCTATGTAGGAGGTGTTCATTACCAAAAAATTACAAACAAAGTGATCCTCAAAAATTATAAGTTACAACTACACAAAATAGTTCAAAATGAGTACAACATATTCAGTGATTGTGATGTGAATACACTACAATAGAAATCAAAAGTTAATGTCCACTTTAAGGAGATTCTAAGTGGTAACTCTAAATGTGTGTGTGTGTGTGTGTGTGTGTGTGAGTGTGTTTTTTAAGGTAATCACATTTTTTTCTTTTTTCCTTTTCTCATTTTTTTTAAATTTTATTTTATTATTAGTTTCAAGCATACAGTACATTGGTTAGACATTTATATAGTTTATAAAACAATCCCCTTAATTGCTCTTTCTCTCCTCTGACTCTCCACCTAGACATCACATTAATGCTAACTGTATTATCTCTGCTGTGCTCCCCTTCCCTGTGCCCAATTATCAACTACTAATTTGTACTTCGTTAACCCTTCACCCCATTCTCTCAGTCTCCCAATCCCCTCCCCGCTGATCATCACCGGATTGTCCTCTATATTTGTAATCACATTTTCCTACAATTTAAATAAGCAGAAAAAAAATTTTCAATCATTAGGCTAAAGCGAGAAAAATATACTTCTACAACAAGCAGATATTGGCTGAAATAATGAGAAACAAATGGGCAACCCAGGAATACCTGTACAGAATGTTTCCTTTTAGACACCTGACATTTCAAAAACTCAGTTGAAATTAACCAATCCGTATCTAGTACCTACTATATATATGGGAATAAAATTAACATTTGTTTTCTGCTTACTATGTACCCACATCTAGAAGCTGCATTAGTATTAGTACTAACATTGGTATTTATAAATTCTCACGACTCTTGGAGGTATAATCCTGATTATACATCTAAGAAAACTAGGGCTCAAAGAGGTGAAGAAGCAAAGTTTTATCAAACTTCAAGACTCTCAGACACTCCATGTAGTGGGTATTTCAATTCCCAGTTTACAAGTAGTGAACCTGATACCCAGAGAGGTGATATAACCTGCAAAATATCATGGAGGTGGTGAATGACCCGAATATAACTCTAACATTAGAACTGAATTTCTTTTATTTTCCAGTGGTTCTCTAACTTAAACATGTATCAGAATAATCTTGTTAAAACAGAGGCTAGATAGTGTAACAGAGAATGCTGAGCTCTATCTCCAGTTTTTGAATCAGGAAGACTAGGGAGGGACCAAAGGTTTGCATTTCTAAAAAGTTTCCAGGCGATGCTGCTGTCTTTAGTCCAGGGACTACACTTTGATAACTAGTGTGGGTATAGTAGCTAAGGAAAACAAAATAATCAGTTATAGTTTTTTTTTTTCAACAAAGGGATTGAAAGATAAAAGGTAAATTGCCAGAAACATAATGGTCAATTACAATATCCAGGTGAAAGGCAAAACTGAGCCATAAATAGGATTTTAATGTGTAATAGGGATGGCTGTTGTTGAGAGAGAAGGCTACCAATTTTCTTTGACCTCACCTTCACTTTATAAGAAACAGAATAATGCGGTCAGAGTGAGACTATTTTTTATGGCTTTTTAATTACTCTATTTTGCATTTTGCTCATTTCTAACAATAAAGGTTAATTCTACTGAACTTCTTAAGAAAACCATTTATTTATTTACTTTTATTTTATTTCTTATATTTGTTATTTTAACCGATCTCATTTTAAGTGGTAGACAGAATTTATCCCCCTTAATGGTAGAAGGATCAAGTAAATTGGATTTGAGATGTTTAATTAAGTCAGTTCACAGACAAATGAACTCGATGAGTGGCAGGTTAGCATAGTGTAGTCCATGAGGAGCAACTGCAATTAAAATAAACCTGCAGACATAAGATCAAGATTTTTTTCTAGGTCAAGCCACATAACTCATTTGGAAAAAAAATAACAGGACATAGACAAAGAATCAATACTAAAACCCTACACTGACCCATAAACAATAGAAAAATGGCTGTAAACTCTAGTTTACACCTATTTCCAATTGATTCTGAGGATAAATTTTGGCATGAAAGTATTTTATAAATGAGCATACATCTGCATCTTATTATTTTCTCTAAATAAATTGAGCTATAGATGAAAAAGATTTTAGTCTCAACACAGGGAGAAATGTGCTTCTTCATTCAATGGTCCAGAATACTAGTAAGTGTTTGTTTGTTTTTTGTTTGCTATTGTTATTCAATTAGTAGAATACAATCTATCAGTTGGATACTATAAAAAAAAATTTTAAAGAATATACTAAATTGGAGGAAAGAACCAACCAGAAATTGTTTTGGTGCCATGGCAATCAGTCTATGGACTCTATTTCAGACTATTTTTTTTAAATGCATAAAACAAAATCGATAGTTTCAAAAATATTATAATGGATTACATACCAAATATTAAAAGCTAAATTTATTACATACTAATATATATGTTTCTTTATGCACTGGTAACAAAATATTATATTTTAGAAAAGAAGTTAAAATTAATTTGTTTGACATTTCAGTGTGAAGATAATTTCTGCTTAGTTTGAATAAGGCCTTCCATCTATGAGGCAATACACATATCATATTAGATATTCAATCACTTTTATTTTTTACTTATTTTTACTTTCATGGTTAAAAGAGCAAATAAATATCTATTTGTAAAGATATATTATTGAAAATGGAATTAAAACTTTCATAGCTCTTTAAAATGCAAGGATAGGTTTCTCACAGTGAACACTAGGATCTAAGACTCTGAGTTAATCTTTAATTGTTGTAAGTTCTTTTATTTTAACTATCAATGAGTTCATCTTTAGCTAGTTTGATATCTTTGATACAGTATATATCAGACAAAAAGATTGTGTAACCATGGTTTAACTATAATGCTAGCAATGAAGAAATGCCTTTTGAAAATGTTCTGATGTTTTTCAGATGTGTGCAGATTTCTCTTTTCAAATAAATTGACATACAATTTATGTATCTACTCCATTTTGGTAAAGCATTTCTTCCAGCATTTAAAGTTTGCAAGAATGTCGATCTCTACTCTCCTGTTTCTTATTGGGAGCTAGCAAGAAGGCTTGGGATTTTAAAGAGTCTGTAATGGTAACATAAATATATATATATATATATTTATATATAAACATATATAAATATTTATATATATAAATATATTTATATATAAATATATATATATATATATATATATACACATATACCTCATTCATATCATAAAATATTTGTCAGCTAAGTCATCCAGTGGATAAAATCCTGTCTTTCAAAGTTAACCAAGAGATTTTTTTTTTGAAATGGTAAAACTTTAGCCCCTGGTTTGAACCATCACTACAAGACCTGTCTTGGAAACTACTGAACTTCCATGTGGTAGAGTATAATCTTTTTCTATTAAAAAAAAATAAAAATAAAGAAACAGAGATGTGAATCTGATTTTATTAATGACATTTATGGCTATTGACAAAACTTCTTTAAGGCTTATTGAAAAGTCTTTGTTGCCAGTGCATGTTTATAAATAGAAGTGAGGGGCAATGACATAAGAAGATTTTCTTCTTTCACTAAAGTAGCAAAATAGATGCATTTTCAATCATTGTAGGAGATCAATCTGTGCAAAGAGTATGATGTTTTTTGTTCCAGTCAAATATTTGTTTGACAAAACAACTTTTTACTATTTCCAATATCAACAGCTTTTGCAGTATTCAAATGGAACACATAAAATAAGATTTTTTTTTTAAGTGCCAGTAAGCACACCATGAGCAAAAATAATTTCTTGGCTACATTAAGACATGTCATAGCTTCATTGAATAATATAGTCAATAGAAATGTTGAAGGTGATAATTACTTAATGATCTGCTTAAAGAACATATCACAACATTTGAGTAAGAAATCACATCTATTTTTTTCTTTTTTAATTAATTATTTTTTTACATTTTTTTGTTATAGTGACACTGGTTTACAAAATCTAGTAAATTTCAGGCTTACAATTTAACAGTAAAGAATACATATGCCTCACTGTTTTATATATATATATATATATATATATATATATATATATATATATACACACACACACACACATACATATATATGTATATGTATATATACACATACATATATATACACATACATATATGTGTATATATATGCGCATATATATATGTATATATATAGTTTCTGTGTTGACCACCCATACTTAAATTTCTTTCTGTCACCACATATTTGAACACATATACCCAAATCTACCTCCCCACTTCCCATCTACCCCTATCCTCTGATAACCACTAGTCTATTGTTCATGTCCATGAGTCTCTGTTTGTCCTGTTCCTTTGTTGCTTTTAGGTTTATTTACCACATGTAAGTGATGTCATGCAGATTTCAACTTTTTCTGTTTGGCTTATTTCACTTAGCATTATTATCTCAAGGTCCATCCATGTTGTCGCAAATGGCACTATTTCATCTCTTCTCATGGCTGAGTAATAGTCCATTGTATATATGTACCACAGCTTCTTTAGCCCATCATCTATCATAGGATACTTTTGTTGCTTCCATGTCCTGGCCACAGTGAATAATGCTGCTATGAACATCGGTGTGTAAATATCCTTTCAGATATGAGTTTTAAAACTATGGGTTAAATACCCAGCAGAAGGATTGTTGAATCATATGGTAGATCAATTCATAGTTGTTTGAGGAATCTCTATACTGTTTTCCATAATGGCTGTACCAATTTGCAGTCCCACCAGCAGTGTACGAGGGTTCCTTTTTCTCCACATCCTCTCCAACACTTGTTATTACTTGTCCTGTTGATTATAGCTATTCTAACAGGTGTGAGATGGTATCTCATTGTGGTTTTAATTTGCATTCCTCTAATAGCTAGGGATGATGAACATCTTTTCATATATTTGTTGGCCATTTGTATGTCCTCTTGAGAGAAGTGTTCGTTCAGGACTTCTACCCATTTTTTTAATTGGAATGTTTGTTCTTTTGTTATTGAGTTGTAAGAGTTCTTTAGATATTTTACATATTAGGTCATTATTGGAGGCCTTACTTGCAAATATACTTTCCCATTCAGATGGTTGTCTCTTAATCTTGTTGATGGTTTCTTTAACTGTTCAGAAGCTTTTTAGTATGATGTAGCCTTGTTTTATGCATTTATTTTTGCTTTTACTTCCCTTATCTTTGAGGTCAAATTCATAAAATCCTCTTTAAGTCCAAGGTCCTTGAGTTTAGTTCCTATGTTTTCTTCCATGCAATTTATTGTTTCAGGTCTTATGTTCGGGTCCTTAATCCATATCGATTTGATTTTGATGTGTGGTGATAGACAATTGTCTGGTTTCATTCTTTTACAGGTGGCTTTACAGTTTTCCCAGCACCATTTATTGAAGAAACTTTCCTTTATCTACTCTATGTTTTTGGCTCTTTTGTCAAAAATTATTTTCCCATATAAACATGGATTTACTACTGGGCACTCGATTCTGTTCCACTGGTCCGTGTTTCTGTTTTTTCTGTCAATACTATACCGTTTTGATTATTGTCACTTTGTAGTAAAGTTTGAATTCAGACAGAGTAATGCCTCCAGCTTTGTTCTTTTTTTTCTCAGGATGGCTTTGGCGATTCGGGATCTTTAGTGCTTCCATACAAATCTGATGATTTTTTTTTCTATTTTGTTAAAAACATGCAGATGGGATTTTGATGGGGATTTCTTTAAATCGGTATAACGCTGTAGGTAATATGGTCATTTTAACTATGTTGATTCTTCCAATCCAAGAAGATGGGATATCATTTCATTTCTTTGTAACTTCTTAAATTTCTTTTAATAGTATCTCATAGTTTTCATCATATAGGTCCTTCACATATTTTGTTAGGTTTATGACTAGGTACTTTATTTTTTTTGTTGAAATTGTGAAAGGAATTATTTTTTCTACTATTTTTCTGACAATTAATTATTAGAGTATAGGAATTCTATGAATTTTTGAACTTTGATTTTGTATCCAGAAAATTGACTGTATTGGCTTATTGTTTCCAGCAGTGTTCTTGTGGAGTCTTTAAGGTTTTCTATATAGAGAATCAAGTCAACTGCAAATAGAGACAGTTTGACTTTTTCATTTTTCATGTGGATGCCTGTTATATCTTTCTCTTGTCTAATTTCATTGGCTAGGAACTCCAATGTTATATTAAATAAGACTAACAATAGCAGACAGCTTTGCCTTGTTCTTGATCTTGAAGGTATTTAGTTTTTCACGATTAAGTATAATGTTAATGAGGTTTTGTCATATATGGCCTTTATCATGTTAAGGTACTTTCCTTCTATACTGGTTTTGTTAAGTGTTTTGATCATAAATGGATGCTGTATCTTGTTGAAAGTTTCTTCTGCATCTATTGATATGATCATATAATTCTTATTTTTAAATTTGTTTATGTGGTATAGCACATTAATCAACATGCATATGTTGAACCATCCCTGTGCTCCTGGGATGAAGCCCATTTGATTATGGTGTATAACCTTTTTAATATGTTGCTGTATTCAGTCCACTAGTATCTTATTTAGGATTTTTGCATCTGTATTCATGAGAGATAGTAGTCCGTAGTTTTCTTTCTTTCTTTCTTTTTTTGTTATCTTTACTAGGTTTTAGGATCAGGGTAATATTGACTTCATAAAATGAGTGAGGAAGTACTGCCTCCTGTTTGAGTTTTTGGAAGGGTTTGAGGAGAATAGGTTAAATTTTATCTGAATGTTTGGTTGAATTCACTGGTGTAGCCATCAGATCCTAGACTTTTACTTTTTGTAGGTTTTGGATGATTGATTCCATTTTCATACTGCTGATCAGTCTATTTAGATTTTTCCAGTTCTTGATTCCATCTAGGAATGTAGTATATTTCTAAGAACATGTCCATTTTTTCTAAGTTATTAAATTTGGTGTGATATACATTTTCATAATATTCTTGTATGATCCTTTGTATTTCTGTGATGTCTATTGGAATTTCTCCTTTGTCATCCATGATATTGTTTATTTATCCTTTCTTTTTTTTTTCTTTAGTGAGTCTAGCAAAGTTTTGTTAATTTTATTAACCTTCTCAAAGAACCAACTCTTTGTTGCATTTATTTCTCCTATATTTTTTTATTAGGTTCAATTTTATTTATTTCTGCTCTAATTTTGATTATTTCTTTCCTTATGCTTACTTTAGGCTTCCTTTGTTCTTCCTTTTCTAGTTTTTTTTTTTTTTTTTAAGATGAAGCGTTAAGTTGTTTAATTGGGCTTGTTCTTGTTTTTGGAGATAGACCTGTAATGATATGAACTTTCCTCTTATGATCGCTTTTGCCATGTTCCAAAAGTTTTGATATGTTGTACTATCATTATCATTCCTTTCTATGTATCCACTGATCTCCCTTTTTATTTCTTCTTGGCCCAATTATTCTTCAGTAGTATGTTGTTTAATCCACATGTATTTGTGGTTCTTCCCATTTTCTTTTTACAATTGATTGCCAGCTTCAAAGCATTATGATTATAAAATATGGTTGGTATGATTTCAACCCTCTTACATTTATTGAAACTATCTCTGTGTCCAATATGTGGTCAATCCTTGAGAATATTCCATATGTACCAGAGAAGAATGTATAAGCAGATGTTTTGGGATCAAAGGAAGTATAAATGACAGTTATGTCTATTTGGTCTAATGTATCATTTAAGAATATTATTTCCTTATTAATTTTCTATTTGGATGATCTTTCAATATCTGACAGTGGGGTATATAGTTCCCCTACTATGATAGTGTCTTGTTCTGTTCTTTCCCTTAGTTCTGTTGATAATTGCTTTATATATTTTTGGGCTCCCTGATTGGCAAGGAAATTGAAACCTTCAAAAAGCACAGGATAGATCTTTTATAGATTAAAAAAAAAACACTGCAAGAGCTGAAAAATAAAATAGCAAGCTTGAGAAATAGAGTCGAACGAATGGAGGAAAGGATCAGTGATATTGAAGATAGAATCTAGAAATAAATCAAAAGGAAGAAGAAAGAAAATGGAGAATGAAAAATAATGAAAGAGAAACACAAGAACTAGAGGATACCATCAGGAAAGGAAACATAAGAATAATGGGCATTATTGAAGGCTTGGAAAAGGAGCACAGACTAGAAATCATTTTCAGATAAATAGTTGATGAGAATTTTCCAAATTGAAGGAATGAGCTGCAGCTTGGTATTCAAGGAGTCAATAGAACACCCTATTATCTTAACACAAAAAAAAGCATTTGCCAAGACACATGGTATTAAAATTTTCAAAAATCAATGACAAAGATATAATTCTCAGGGCAGCCAGGGAGAAAAAACCTGTAAATTATAATGGAAAACACATTAGATTATCAAAGGAATTCTCAGTACAACTTACAAACCAGAAAGGAGTGGAATCAAATATTCAAACAATTAAGTGAAAGGAACTACCAGCCTAGAATTATGTATCCAGCTAAGCTCTCCTTTAGATATGAAGGAGAAATAAAAATGTTTCCAGACATACAAAAATTGAGGGAATTCTCCACTGTGAGACCTGCATTAAAGGAAATACTAAAAGGGGTCAGCTCAACAAAAAGAAAATAACGACAACAAAAAATACATAATTAGGAGTAAGGTGACTAGCAGGCAGATAGAAGCAGAGGAGTGCAATCCTTACTAAGAACAGGGTATTATAAGATTAAACAATAAGAAGTTTGCTATCACAAGATAGTAATGAATGTTCAGCATACATAGGGACAAATTGAGACAATAATGATGAAAAAGAGGAGTATTCAAAGATTCAAATTTGAAAGGTAGAATGGAGATAAAGCACACACAGAAGAAAATGGATGAATATATATACATATACATATATATATATATATATATATATGTATATGTATATATATTCATATATTCTATCACTTGCATATTCGTAATGGTAATCACACACCAAAGATTCAGAACTGAAGTATATAACATAAAACAAGAATGATCAGAGGGAAAATCCACAATACCAAACCAAAATAAATAAAATAGAAATACAAGGACAAGGAAGCAATGGAAACACCAAGCTACCAGAAAGCAAAAGATAAAATGGCTATAAGAAGATCTCATATTTCAATAAGCACCCTAAATGTAAATGGACTGAACTCACCAATAAAAATGCAGGAGTTGCAGATTGGATCGAAAAACAAAACCCAACCATATGCTGCCTCCAGGAGAAACGTCTTAGTTCCAAAGACAAATATAGACTCAAAGTGAAAGAGTGGAAAATGATATTTCAAGCAAATTCCATTCAGAGAAAAGCAGGAGTAGTGGTACTAATATCAAACGAAATAGACTTTGAGGCAGAAAAAAGTAAAGAAAGATACTGAGAAATACTTCATAATGATAAAGAGAATTGTTCACAAAGACATAACACTTATTAATAACTATACACCCAATCGGAGAGCTCTGAAATATATAAAACAATTACTAACAGAAGTAAAGAGAGAAACAGACCAATACACTATCTTAGTATAGGAACTAAAATATACCACTTTCAGATATGGACATTCAATCAGAAAAACAATAAGGAAATAACATCCTTAAGTGACACATCAGACCAACTGGACATAATTGACATTTACAGAGCCTTCCAACCCCAAAAAGCTGCTTATACATTTTTCTCTAGTGCACATGGATATTTTCAAGGATTGATCACATACTGGGACACATAGATAGCCACAAGAAATATAAGAGTGTTGAAATCATATCAACCATATTCTCTGATCAAAATGCTTTGAAACTAAGGATCAACTGCAAAAGGAAATCAGGAAAAACCACAAATACATGGAGATTAAAGAGCATGCTACTGAAGAAAAACTGGGTCAGAGAAGAAATAAAAAGAGAGATCAAGAGATAATTAGAAATGAATGATAATGATAGTACAACATATCAAAACTTTTGGGACAAAGCAAAAACGGACATAAGAGAAAAATTCATATCATTACAGGTCTACCTCCAAAAACAAGAATGAGCACTGATAAACAACCCAATTCTTCATCTTAAAAAAAGAAAAGAAAAAAAAAACTAGAAAAGGAAGAACAAATGAAGCTTAAAGTCAGCAGAAGGAAAGAAATAAGCAAATTAGAGCAGAAATAAATGAAAAAGAAAACAAAAACAATAGTGAAATTAAATGCGACAAAGAGCTGGTTCTTTGTTAATAAAATTGACAAACCCCTGGCTAAATTCCCTAAAGAAAAAAGAGAAAGGACACAAATAAAAAAAATCAGGGATGAAAAAAGTGAAATTACGATAGACAATGCAGAAATACAAAGGATCATAAAAGAATACAATATAAAATTACGTAACTGCAAATTTAATAATTTTGAAGAAATGGACCACTACTTAGAAAAATACAGCCTTCCTAGACTGAATCAAGATCTTGATAATCTAAGTAGACCAAGCAGCAGTATGAAAATTGAAACAATTATCAAAAACTTAGCAAAAACTAAAAGTCCAGAACCAGATGGCTTCACCAGTGCATTCTACCAAATATTCAAAGATTTAATACCTATTCTCCTTAAACTCTTCCAAAAAATCGAAGAGGAGGCATTATTTCCCAATTCATTTAATGAGCCCAATGTTACTCTGATAACAAAACCTTTTCAAGATAACACGAAAATAGAAAACTATAGACCAATATCTCTCCTAAACACAGATGCAAAAATTCTAAATTAAATAGTGGCAAACCGAGCAGCAATATATTAAAAAGATAATACAGCAGGATCAAGTGGGCTTCATTCGAGGGGCACAGGTGTGGTTCAACATATGCAGTCAATTAATGTGATACACCACAGAAACAAATTAAAAACTAAGAATCGTATGATCATATCAATAGATGCAGAAAAAGCCTTCGACAAGATACAGCATCCACTTATGATTAAAACACTTAACACAATTGGTATAGAAGGAAAGTATCTTAACATAATAAAAGCCATCTATAACAAACTCTCCGCCAACATTATACTTAATGGTAAAATATTAAAAATGTTCCCTCTAGTTACAAGGTAAGGCTGTCCACTATCACCTATGTTATTTAATATAACTTTGGAGGTCCTAGCGAGTGCAATCAGGCAAGAGAAAGATGTAAATGGCATCCAAATAGGAAGCAAAGAATTCTAAATGTCACTATTTGCAGATGATAAGATTATCTATATAAGAAACCCTAAAGACTCCACATGTACATTACTAGAAACAATAAGCTAATACAGTACATTTTCTGGATACAAAATCAATGTTCAAAAATCCATAGCATTCCTACACTCTAATAATGAAGTGTCAGAAAAAGAAGTGGAGAAAATAATTCCTTTTGCAATTGCAATACAAAGAATAAAATACTTAGGAATAAATCTAAAGAAACATGAGAATGACCTATAGAATGAAAACTATAAGACTCTATTAAATAAATCAAAAAATATACAAAGAAATGGAAAGATATTCTGTGTTCTTGGATTAGAAGAATCAACGTCATTAAAATGAGCTCATTACCTAAAGCATTATACAGATTTAGTAGAATCTCCTTAAAAATCCCATCAGCATTTGTTTAAAGAAATAGAACAAAAAAATCATCGGATTTGTATGGAAACACAAAAGACCCAAAATTGCCAAAGCCATCCTTAGAAAATAGAACGAGGCTAGAGGCATCACTCTGCCAGGCTCCAAATTATAATAGAAAGTGACAGTAATCAAAACGAAATGGTATTGGCAGAAAAACATACACGCAGACCATTGGAACAGAATTGAAATTCTAGAAGTAAACACATAATTATATGGGTAAAATATTTTTGACAAAGAAGCCGAACACATACAATGGATAAAAGAAAGACTCTTCAATATATGGTGCTAGGGAAACTGGAAAGCCGCCTGCAAAAGAATGAAACCAAACTATTGTCTATCACTACATACCAAAATTACCTCAAAATGGATTAAGAACCTGAATATAAGACCTGAAACAATTAAAAGCATAGAAGAAAACATAGGAACTCAACTCAAGGACCTTGGAATTAAAGAGGATTTTATGAATTTGACCTCAAAGGCAAGGGAAATAGTTATAATCAACAGGACACATAATAACAAATGTTGGAAAGATTGCAGAGAAAAGGAACCATCATAAACTGCTGGTGGGACTGCAAATTGGTACAGCCACTATGGCAAACAGTATGGAGGTTCCTCAAAAAACTAAAAATTGATCTACCATATGATCCAGCAATCCCTCTACTGGGTATTTACCCCACAGACTTGAAGACCCATATCTGAAAAGATAGTTGCACACCGATGTTCATAGCAGCATTATTCACAGTAACCAGGACATAGAAACAACCGATGTGTTTTACAATAGATGATTGGATAAAGAAGCGGTGGTACATATATACAATGGAATAGTAGTAAGCCATAAAAAAAAGATGAAATACTACCATTTGCAACAACATAGATGGACCTTGAGATAATAATGCTAAGCGAAATATCTAGACTGAAAAAGTTGAAAATCAAATGATATCACATATGTGGGATATAAACTTAAAAGTAACAAATGATCAAGACAAACAGAGACTCATGGACATGGACAATATACTAGTGGTTAGCAGGGGTAAGGGGAGGGAGGTAGTGGAGGAATAAATTTAAATAAAATAATTACTTCAATTAAAATTAAAAAAATAAAAAATAAAAATAAAAAATAAAAATTACCAATAAGTAAAAGTCCAGGACCAAATGAATTGACCAGTGAATTCTACCAAATATTCAAAGAAGATTTAATACCTATTCTACTCAAACTCTTCCAAAAAATCGAAGAGGAGGCAACACTTCCCGACTCATTTTATTGGACCAATATTACCCTGATACCAAAACCTGGTAAAGATAACATACGAAAAAGAGTACTACAGACCAATATCTCTCATGAACACACATACAAAAATCTTAAATAAGATACTGGAGAACCAAATACAGCATATTGAAAGGATTATACACCATGATCAAGTGGGCTTCATCCCATAGGCACAGGGATGGTTCAACATATGCAAATTGGTCAATGTGATACATCACATAAACAAATTTAAAAAATAAGAATCATATGATCATATCAATAGATGCATAAAATGTCTTCTACAAGATACGGCATCCATTTATGATCAAACCACTTAACAAAACCGGTATAGAAGGAAAGTACCTTAACATAATAAAGGCCATCTATGACAAACCCTCAGCCTACATTATACTTAATAGTAAACAAACAAACAAACAAACAAACAAACAAAAACACCAAAAAAATAGAAAAGAAAAACCTAAAAACATTCCCTCAAAGATTAGGACAAAGTAATGCTGTCCACTATTGCCATTGTTATTCTATATAACATAGGAGGTTCTACTGAATGCATTCAGACAAGAGAAAGATATAAAATACATCCAAATAGGAAATGAAGAAGTCAAAATGTCAGTATTTGCAGATGACATGATTCTCTATATAGAAAACTCTAAAGACTCCACAAAAACACTACTAGAAACAATAAGCAAATACAGTTAATTTTCTGGACACGGAATTAATGTTAAAAAATCCATAGCATTTCTATACTCTAATAAAGAAGTGATTTTTTAAAAAGTGGAGAATATAATTCCTTTTGCAATTGCAACAGAATGAATAAAATATCTAGGAATAAATTTAATGAAACATGTGAAGGATCTATATAATGAAAACTACAAGACCCTCAAAAAACTAAGTTCCTCAAGAACTTAGTTCCTCAAAAAGCTAAGAATTAATCTACCATATGATCCATAAATCCTTCTACTGGGTATTTACCCTAAAGACTTGAAAACCCATATCAGAAAAGATATATTCACACTGATGTTCAGAGCAGCATTATTCACAGTGGCCAGGACACGGAAGCAACCAAAGTGTCCTACGGTAGATGATTGGATAAAGAAGCGGTGGTACATACATACAATGGCATATTACTCAGCCATAAAAAGAGATGCAACACTGCCATTTGTGACCACATGGATGGACCTTGAGATAATCATGCTAAGTGAAATATGCCAGACAGAAAAAGTCGAAAATCACATGATATTACTTATATGTGGGATATAAACCTAAAAGCAACAAATGAGCAGGACAAACAAACAGAGACTCATGGACATGGACTATAGTCTAGTGGTTACCAGAGGGTAAGGGGTGGAGGGAGAAGGAAGTAGATGGGATAAAGGGGGTCAAATATGTTGTGACAGAGAGAAATCTAACTATGGGAGATGAACGCATGGTGTAAATATATATACGCCTTGTTGTTGGTATGTGCAGCTTAAATTTATTGGATTTCGTTAACCAATGTTGCCATAAAGAAATTAATTAACTAATTAAAAAAAAAAGGAAGTATGCTGAGTTTTGGTCATGATGACAAAATAGAAAAGCTGTGCTTGCCTTCTCCAATGTCCATATTGACATTACTACTAAAATACAGAACAAAGAACCTTGAGAACTATCCAAAGACTAGATGAACAGAAGTCCTATATCCAAGGATATGAAAAAACACCTTGAGACTGGTAGGAGGGGCAGAGATGCAATGTGGCTGGCCAACACGCACATATAGTGGTTAATAATTGGGAGCCATGTCTCAGCTGCAAAGTTTCCCCCTGAACAGTGAGGTGTCACAGTCCCACAACAGACTCATCATTTGGGAGTGCCAGTGCTGTGAAGAACAGCCCCCACAACATCTGCCTGTGAAAATCAGCCAGGATTCCATCTATCCTGTGATATGAAAGGTGGCCTGAAACCTAGAGGTCCATTTAAAGGGCTTGTACACAGTCTCTCACTCTCAGGCACTGAATCTGGACTCCAGCAGAGGGACAGCAGCTAGGGAGGTACCAAAGACATACAGAAAGAGATAGTTGTTTGGCTTAAGGTGAGGGATGGAGAAAAGGCATGGCTGTCCCTGTGTTAAGCCCTCCCTCCATAGGGTTAAACTTAAATTTTCATCGGCCTGGTGAGCCCTTCTCACTCCACCCTGGTAACTCCCTGGGACTCTGACCCAGCCAATTTGCATACAACCAGAGGCTGTTTTGAGGCTGGCAGGCAACCATTGTTGGCTTGTGCTTCAGTTTTTCTTGGACAACTCTCAGTGGGCCAAGAGCCCCAAGCAGACAGCAGATGGCCTTAGGTGGAGTCTGAGACTTTTGTGGAGCAGCTCCAGGACCAACATTTGCACCAAATCAGAATCTGCTTTAACCAAATGAACACCACTCACCCCACACTGTTGACTGGCTGAGACCCTGATCCACCTAAATCACACAACGCTGGAGGCTGTTTTGACAACTTGAAGGCAAACTGTGTCAGACCATGTTATAGTTTTTCTTGGACAGCTTAAGGGTTCTGCAATCTGGAGACAGGTGGCAGCTGACCTCAGCATGCACCAAACCTTTTGCAGAGTGTTCTCAGGCTCGGAACTGGTGTCAAATCTGAACCTTAATTAACACATTATATACCACTCATGCCATTCTGGTGACTCTTGAAATACTGCCCCACCCAGCTCCTGTACCACTCAAGGCTCTTTCAGTGAATAGAACTTATGGACCACTAGAAGGCAGTGGTAGGCTTTGGGGTGCTCTAGGTTTTTTGCTGAGCTTCCCCAGCCCAGTACTAATAATGGCTGGCCTTGATTTGCAGCATGTCATCTCCCATGCACCTCCATGTCCAACTCAGGAAGAAACAGATCATTCTATAGCTCCTACCAGATAGCCACAAACTATTTACAGGCAGCAGCTGAACTTGGACTGCACAGTGGTCCTTCCAAGATGCCCCAGAACAAGCACACATGGTGGCTATCTTCAAACCATAACAAAACAATATCTGATATTTCCAAAAGTAGCACATTAAAAGGATGGTCTTGACAGGCTATGAGCACACTGGGGTAAATTTCACTTTATGAGGTCAACCCATGCAGAACAGCTTGTATGCTATAGTCATGGCCAGTCTTCACAGAGAGTAAGCCTGAGGGTAAATCTCACACTGATGTGCCAACAGCAATCAAGGCTCAACTACAAGAGGGGGGCACACAAAAACCACATAATAAACAATCCTGGAACATCTGAATTGGGTGACCAGGGAGATTATGCCACTGTGCCCCATAAGACTACATAAGGCTACTCTGCTTACATTGTGAGATGTAGTAGATCTACCTAAAACATACAAACAAACATAGAGAGGCAGCTAAAATTAGGAAACAAATAAAATATCCCAAGTGAAAAAAGAAAGAAAGAAAGAAAGAAAGAAAGAAAGAAAGAAAGAAAGAAAGAAAGAAAGAAAGAAAGAAAGAAAGAAAGAAAGAAAAGGAACTAAACAAAATGGAGGTAGGTAACCTACAAGATGCAGAGTTCAAAACAATGGTTATATGGATTCTTAAGAATCATTCTAAGAATTTTTACAAAGAGATAGCAAGCATACAAAGAGGATAGAAATTTAAAAAATGAAATGGTCAGAAATAAAAAAATACAATAACAAATATAGAATAAAGTAGGAAAAAGCAACAGCAGATTCATGAAACAGGGGATTCAATCATCAATTTAGAAGACAAGGTAGCAGAAAATACCCAATTGAAACAGAAAAAGGGGGAAAAAATAACAGTAAAAAAGATAGTTTAAAGGACCTTTGGGACATCAAGTATAACAAAATATACACCACAAAAGTAACAGGAGGAGAAAAGAGAGAACAATAAATTGAGAACTTATTTGAAAAAATTATGACTGAAAATTTCCCTAACCTGGTAAAGGAAACAAAAAAATCTGGGGTAGCAATACTAATATCAAACAAAAAGACTTTAAAACAAAGACTATAATAAGAGACAAAGAAGGACATATCATGAGAAAGATCGATCTAACAATAGGATATAACCCTTGTAAACATTTACACACTCAACATAAGAGGACTTAAATATATAAAGCAAACATTACCTGACATAAAGGGAGAGATTGACAGTAATAAAGTCATAACAAGAGACTATAACATCCTTTTGACAACAATAAAAAATATCTTCCAGGAAGAAAATTAACAAGAAATTAACAACAACAACAATAACAAAAAAGAATAGCCCGAAAAGACAGATAAAATTGATGTAATTGATGTTTTCTGACCATTTCACCCAAAGCAGCAGAATATTCATTTTTTTTTAAGAGCCCATGAACCATTTTCCAACATAGATCACATGTAAGGCCATAAAAAGTTTTGGTAAGTTTAAAAATATTGAAATCATGCCAAGCACCTTCTCTGACCACAAAGATATAAAACTGGAACTCAATTACAAGAAAAAAATGGAAAAATACACAAACACATGGAGACTAAATAACATACTACTGAACAATGAATGGGTTAATAATGAGATCAAGGAAGAAGTCACAAGATATCTTGAGACTAATAAAATGAAAACACAATGACTAAAAAATCTGTGGGACACAGCAAAAGCAATTCTAAGAGGAAAATTCACATTAATAGAGGCTTTCTTCAAAACAAGAAAGATCTCAAATAAACATTCCAACCTTATATCTAAAAGAACTAGAAAAAAACAGCAAACAAAGCCCAAAGTTGATAGGAGGGAAATAATAAAAATGAGAATGGAAAGAAACATGATAGAGTCTAAAAATCAATACAAAACATTAATGAATCCAAGAGCTAGTTCTTTAAAAAGATAAATAAAATTGATAAACCTTTTACCAGAATCGTCAAGAAAAAAAGAGATAAAATCCAAATAAATAAAATCAGAAATAAAAGAGAAATGACAACTGACACCACAGAAATACAAAAAATTACAAGAAAGAACTACAAGCAATGGCAACAAATTGAACAGTCTAAAAGAAATAGATAAATTCCTTGAAACATACAATTTTTAAGACTGAATCAAAAAGAAATAAGAAATCTGAACAGAATGATTATGACAAATAAAATTGAATCAGTAATCGCAAAACCGTCCACAAACAAAACCCCTAGACTAGATAGTTTTACAGGTGAATTTTACCAAGTATCCAAAGAACTAACAGCTATCTTTCTCAAATTATTCCAAAAAATCCAAGAGGAGGGAAGAGTATAAGCTTACAAGGTCACCATTACACTAATTCCAAAACTAAATAGTCATTGCAAAAAAAGGAGAAAATTATAGACCGATGTCTCTTATGAACATAAATGCAAAAATCCTCAACAAAATATTAGCAAACTCAATTCAGAAATATGTTTAAAAGAACATGTAAGTTTATAAAGTAAAATGTATTCCTTGGATGCAAGGTTGCTTCAATATCTGAAAATCAGTTAATGTGATACACCACATGAACAAAATAAAGAAACAGAAAAAGCATTTGACCTAATCCAGCATTCATTTTTGATAAAAACTCTCAGCATGGTGAGAATACAGAGAACATACCTCAACATAATAAAGAGCATATAGGAGAAATCTACAGTTAACATCACACTCAATGCGGAAAAGCCAAAAGGATTTTCCTTAAGATTAGGAACAAGACAAAAATGCTCACGTTCACCACTTTAATTCAAGACAATATTGAAAGTTCTAGCCACAGCAGTCGGAGAAGACAAAGAAATAAAAGACTCCTAAATTGGAAAGAAAAAAGTGAAACTGTCATTATTTGCAGATGACATGATACTGTATATAGAGAGTCCTAAAGAGTCCACTAAATCACTCTTAGAACTGAGTAATAAATTCAGTAAAGTAACAAGATACTATATTCATATTTAGAAATCAACTGTACTTCTATATACCAATAAAAATTATCAGTAAGAGAAATTTTTAAAAATCTCATTTTCAATTGCATCAAAAAAAGTAAACACTGAGGTTTGGTCCAAATGGAAGGTAGACACTGAGCTTGCCTCTGCTCATGACCACACAAAAGTTAAAAAGCACTACAGAAAAACCATCACTGAAACTTACCTGAGGTCTGGCTGAACAAAAGTCCTACCACTAGGGACATAGATAAGAAGCCACCTTTAGACTGCTGGGAGGAATAAAGTGAAACAGGCTGGTCCCACAACCACGTGTAGTGGTCAAGAATCTGGAGTGTTATCTTGGCTGCAGAGCTCCCCCAGGAGGAGCAAGGCACTTCTGCCTCCACAATGGGCTCCTCAGCCCAGGGTTCCAGTAATGAGAAGAGAAGGACCCACAACCTCTGGCTGTGAAAGCCAGCAGAGATTGTGTCTGAGTGAGATAGAAGGCTGACGAAGTCATGGATGTTCTTCTTAGGGTCTGCACATGGATTTACTTGCTGACGGACTCACTTGCTCTAAGATCCAACACTAGAGCAGCTGCTTGAAGAGTGCCAAGAACACCTCAGGAGGAATGGAATTGTCTGGATTTACAGCAAGTGCTGGAGGGATGTCTTTCTCCTGGAGAGAAGTGTTGGCAGTATCCATTGTTTTCTTGTTGAGCTCTTCCCTCTTCCAATGTGCAAACATAGGCATCCGCCATATCTGAGTCTCCATTAACATGGTTAACACAGGTTGCTCTGCCCAGGTGATGCCCTGAGACCATGCCTCTTCCAATTTCTTCCAGTTGCTACCAAGCTACTACCAGTAGTTTATCCCATATAATTGGTCTTTCTTGACTCATGATGCAGACTTTCCTAAAACCTCTCAAAGGCTCAAAAAACCCAAAGAAGTATCATTTGGCCTCAACATGCCCCATACCTCTTGTTGTTCATCCCCAAGCCTGGCATTAGTAGTAGCCAGCATTGGTTTCTGGCTTGGTCTCTCAGGGCACCTATAAGCTCAACAAAGGTGTCAGCTATCTGTGAATTTCTTGGTGACTCTTACCAGGTAGTCCCCAAATTTTACAGTCAGTGGTTGATCTTGAACTTCAGCTGGGCTCCTTCCAAGAGGCCCTTGGGCTGGCATACCTGGTGGCCTTCTTTAAACAGTGCTGGATCCAGAGCACCACCTAGGTTAGTATCTGAGAAGGCCACTACCAAAAGGTAGACTGAGCAGGGACCTGCTTTGTAGGTTTGGCCCATCACTGGCCAAAACTCACAACCAGTCAACTCAAAGGAAAATCCCTCTCACTGATATGCAAATAACAACCAAGAATCAACTATAAAATGAAGGGCACACACAACCCACACAAGGGACAATCCTTGACCACCTGCCCCAGGTGACTAGGGAAGACTGTGCCGCTAAAACCCACAGGACACCTACTACATAGAGCCACTATACTAAGATTGGGAGACATAGCAGCCCTACATAATACATCAAAACAAACACAGGGAGCAAAAAACGAGGAGACAAATAAACATGACTCACATAAAAGAACAGAACAA
Organism: Pteropus medius; assembly: GCF_902729225.1. NCBI lineage: Eukaryota > Metazoa > Chordata > Mammalia > Chiroptera > Pteropodidae > Pteropus > Pteropus medius. The sequence goes on along the minus strand of NW_024345861.1, from coordinate 236,475 downwards.
AGTTCCAGAAAAAGAACCCAATAAAATGGAGACAAGCAATCTACCAGATGAGAAGTCAAAATACTGCTTATAAGAATGTTCAATGACCGACCGATCACTACCAATGAAATCAAATCAGTAATCAAAAACCTCCCCAAAACAAATGTCTTGGACCAGATGGTTTTATAGGCAAATGTTACTAAACATTCCAAGAAGAATTAACACCTATTCTTCTCAAACTATTCCAAAAAATTCAAGAAGAGGGAAGGCTTCCTAACTCCTTTTATGAGGCCATTATTACCTTGATTTCAATATCAGGCTAAGAAATTAAAAAAAAAAACACAACTATATGCCAATATCTTTTACGAATATTAATACAAAAATCCTCAACAAAATATTAGCAAACCGAATTCAGTAATACATTAAAAATATCATATACCATGATCAAATTGGATTTATTCCTGAGATGCAAAATAGGTACAATATCTGCAAATCAATTAATTTGATGTACCATATTAACAAATTGAATGATAAAAACAATATTATCATATCAATAGATGGAAAAAAAATGTTCGACAAAATCCAGCATCCATTTACAATAAAAACTCTCAGCAAAGCAGGAATAGAAGAAACATACCTCAACATAATAAAGGCCAAATATGACAAACCTACAGCTAACATCATACTCAATGGGGAAAGGCTAAAAACATTTTCCTTAAGATCAGGAACAAGATAAGAATGCCCACTTTCACCAATCCTCTTCAAAATTGTATCGGAAGTCTTAGCTGCAGCAATAAGACAAGAAAGATAAATAAAAGGTATCCAAATTGGAAAGAAAGAAGTAAAACTCTTGTTATTTGCCAATGACATGATACTATATATAGAGAACCCTAAAGATTCCACCAAAAAAAACCCACTAAACTGATCAATGAATTCAGTAAAGTAGCAGGGTACAAAATTAGTATTTAGAAATCAGTGCCATTCTTATACACCATCAATAAACCTTTGGAAAGAGAAATTAAGAAAACAACCCTATTTACAATTTCAATGACAACAATAAAATACCTGAGAATCAAGTTAACAAATGACTTGTTCTCAGAAAATTATAAGTCATCAAAAAAAGAAATTGAGAAAGATGAAAATAAATGGACACATAAACCATGTCCTTGAGTAGGAAGCATCGACATCATTAAAATGGCCATACTACCCAAGGCAATCTATAGAGTTAATTAAATCAGCATCAAAATACCAATGGCATTTTCCAGAGAGGTAAAGCGAGTAATCCTAAAATTTATATGGAATTATAAGAAAACCTCGAATAGCAACAACAATCTTTAGAAAGAGGAACAAATTTGGAGGTATCACACTATCTGATATCGAACTATACTAGAAGTCTACAGTAATCAAAACAGGCTGGTACTGGCCTAAAAATAGATACATTGATCAATGGTACAGAATAGAGAGCCCAGAAATAAATCCACATCTATATGCTCACTTAATATATGACAAAGGAGGTAAGAATATACAATGGGGTAAAGACAGTCTTTTCAATAAATGGTGCTGAGAAAATTGGACAGATACATGCAAAAAAAAAAAAGAAGAAGAAGAAACTGGACCACTTTCTTACACCATATAGAAGAATATAGACTCAAAATGTATTAATGACTTAAATGTAAGGCCCACAATCATAAAACTTCTAGAAGAAAACATAGGCAGTAAACTCTCTGATATTGCTAACAGTACTTTCTTTTTGGATATATCTCCTTGGGCAAGGGAAACAAAAGAAAACAAATAGGACTAAGTCAAATTAAAAAAAAATGCACAGCAAAGGAA
>NW_024345861.1:186429-233009 GCF_902729225.1 Pteropus medius | reverse complement strand
AGGCCCAAAAGGACTAGTATGAAATATTCAAAGTGATGAAAAGCAAGGAAGTACAACCAAGATTACTCTATCCAACAAAGTGACCATTTAGAATCAAAAGACAGACCAAGAGCTTCATATAAAAGAACAAGTTAGAGGAGTTCATCCCCACCAAGCCAATATTAAAGAAAATGTTGGAGGGACTTTTTAAGAAGAAAAAAATATGTATCAAAATATGAATAATAAAATGGCGATAACGACATACCTATCAACAAGTATTTGAAATGAAAAATATTAAATGCTCCAATCAAAAGATAGGGTGTCTGAAAGAATAAAAATAAAACAAAACAAAACAAAACAAAACAAAAAACAAGACTTACATATGCTGCCTATAAGAGACTCACTTAAGATCAAAAGACACACACACAGACTGAAGTAAAGGAATGGTAAAAGATATTTTATGAAATAAAATTTTAAAATCTGTGATAGAAATATTTACACCAAAGAAAACCAATTTTAAAACAAAGGCTATATCAAGGAGCAAAGAAGAACCTACCAATGCCACATCTGTATATTTATCTGAAGAAAGCCAAAATACCATTTTTTTTTCCTTAGACAAGGCAACATTTGATTGACCTCACAGATTGCAAGGACCTTGCCAGTTTGCAATCCCTTATTTATTTTTTATGCCTACAGCACCTGGTCTTCCTAGGTGGTCTCCCATCCAAGTACTAACCAGGCCTGACCCTGCTTAACTTCTAAGATCAGATGAGATCGGGCTTGTTCAGGGTAGCCTGGCCATAGACCAAAATACTACTTTGAATAAACATGTACATCCACATATTTTTTGCAGCAAAATTTACAGTGGCCAAAATATAGAGGAAACCTGTGTGTTCATTAATGGATGAATGCATAAAGAAGAGGTGATACACATATACGATAGAATATTATCCAGCCATAAATACATACATATATACATACATACATACATACATGCATGCATGCATGCATACATACATATATAAAATCTTTAAATCTGCAACAACATGGATGGACATAGAGGGTGTTGTGCTGAGTGGAGTAGATCAGACAAAGAAAGACAAATGTAATAAGATTTCACCTACATATGGAATCTAAAGAACAAAATAAACCAATACAACAGAAACGAACTCATAGATACAGAGAAGATTTTGAAAGTTAACAGATGGCAGGTGGTGGAAAGTGGGGAAAGCGGGGGACGGGATCTAGCAATTCAAATCAATAGTTACAAAATAGTCATGGAGGTGTTAAGTATAGCATAAGATATATAGTCAAGAATATTGTAGTAACTATATATAGTGTCGGATGGGTACTAGATTAACTGAGGTGATCACTTTGTGAATTTTATAGATGTCTAATCACTATGTTGTACATCTGAAACTAATATAATATTGTATACCAACTGTAATTGAAAAATAAAAAGTATTGTTAAAAGTAAGGATAAAAATAAAACACCTAGGAATAAATGTAGTCAAATAAGTAGAAGTGCTCAGAAAATTATAAGATATTGAAGAAAGAAATTAAAGAAGATATAAATAAATGGAAGCATATACCATGCTTATGGATAGAAAAAAATAATATTTTTAAAATATCCATATTACCCAAAGCAAGCAATCTGCAAATTCAATGCAATTCATATTAAAATACCATATGTGGCAGGTATTATACAACTCATACAAATATCCTTATAATTTATATAAAACTATTAAAGGCCTTGAATAGCCACAGCAATCTTGAGAAATAATAATGTAGTTGGAGTAACACAATACCTGATATCAAACTATACTGCAAGGCTATAGTAATTAAACAGCATGGTACTGGCATAAAAGAAGACATATAGATCAATGGAACAGAATAGAGAGCCCAGAAATAAACCCACACCTATATGATTAATTAATTTATGGGAGAATAAAAGAAAAGAATATACCATGGGGAAAAGACAGTCTATTAAATAAATAATGTTATAAAAACTAGGCACATAAATGGAAAAAACAAAAGTGCACCATCTTTTTTACATAGGACACACAAAAATATAAACTCAAAATGGGATGAAGACTTAAATGTCAAATCTGAAACCATAAACTCCTAAAAAATAAAAGTAAACTATCATTGCTCTTAGTAATATTTGTTTCTGATACATTTCCTTGGACAAGGGATATAAAATAAAATAAACAAATGGGACTACATCAAACTAAAAAGTTCTTTCACAGTGAATAAACCATCCACAAAATGGAAAGACAACATACTGAATGGGAGAAGATATTTGCCAATGATACATTTGGTAAGGGGTACCTAACGTATATAAAGTATATAAAACACTCACACATCTCAATACCAGAAAAACTAACAATCTAAATAAAAATTGGTAAAGAACCTGAATATACATTTCTCTGAAGAGGTCATATAGATAAGCAATAGACATATGTAAAGATGCTCAATGTTACTAATCATCAGAGAAATGCAAATTAAAATCACAATGAAATATCACTTCATACCTGTCAGAATGGCTATCATCAACAAATCAACAATCAAGTGTTGGTGAGGATGTGGAGAAAAAGGAATCTTCATGCACTGTTAGTGGGATTGCAAACTGATACAACCACTATGGAAAACAGTATAAAGTTTCCTCAAAAAATTAAAAATAGAACTACAATTTAACCCAGCAATTCCACTGTTTGGTATTTTTGTGAAGATAACTGAAACACTAATGCAAAAAGATATATGCACTTTTCTGTTTATTGCAGCATTATTTTCATAGCCAAGATATGAAAGCGATCTAAGTACCCATTAATAGATAATTTGATAAAGAAGAGGTAGTGCATTTATAAAATGAAATATTGCCATAAAAATGAAATGCTACCATTTGCCATAAAAATGAAATGTTACCATTTGCAACAACATGGATGGACATGGAAGGTTTTATGCTAAGTGAAATAAGTCAGACAGAAAAAGACAAATAGTATATGACATCACTTATAAGTGTGATCTAGAGAACAAAATAAACAAATAAAGCAGAAACAGACCTCACAGATGCAGGGAACAAGCTGATTGTTGCCTGATGGAAGGTGGCTTTGTTGGCGGGGTTAAAAAGTAAAGAAATTAAGAAGTGCAAATTAGTAGTTATGAAATAGTCATGGAGATGTAAATTATAGCATAAGGAATATAGTCAATAATATGGTAATACCTATGTATAGTGTCTGGTAGGTACTAGACTAGTCAGGGGGATTACTTCATAAATTATATAAATGTCTAATTGTGATGCTGTACACCTGGAACTAATATAAAATAATAGTGGATGTCGACTATAACTAAAAAAAAATCAAAAAAAATGGGAGAAAAAGTTGAGGGTGAATAAGAGATTCCAATTTCTAGGTATAAAACACATAAGTCATGGGGATGTGGTGCACATCATGGAGAATATAGTCAAGTATATTATAACAGTGTTATATGGTGTCAGATGTTTCCTTGACATATCATGGTGATCACTTCTTTAGGTATATAAATGTTGAATAATTATGTTATACATCTGAAAGTAATAAAATATTGTATGTTAGCTATATTTCAAAAAAAATGTTTTTAAAGAGCATTACCAATGGACAAAACACTTACTCATACTTAAACTTCTACTCAGTCTCCTTTCAATTTTCTATAAATGGATTATTCACTTTGCAGTTATTCAAATGACTGTTCTCACTTTTCTTAGTGAGTTTAAACCTGGAATGAATTTTTTCTTATTGAATGAATTTTATCTTATTTATTTTACTTTTTCTATTTCTATTACACTTTGTTCTGAAATAGGAAAAAAAAGGGTACATCTAAGATTCCCTTACTTATTCAATCTCAGTTTCTAGTCAAGATATATTTGAACTAAAGGACACAATGACCTCACATGCAGGCCTGTCATGAAATGTGTGAGTTAGAGAAATAATGAGCTCGGGGTACTTTGTAGAAGAGGAAGAATCAGATGATCAGAATTAATGTACCAAAGGAGATAAAGATATAAAATAGTAATTATGGGAAATTATCTAATACCTTTGTTATTTCTTCCCAATATAATTATGTACTATTGCATCAACTGTGTACAATTTTGAGAATATGAAAATTATCTAAATTCCATTGTAAACAGAATGTTTTCTAAATTCAAAGAAAATGTTGTGCAAGTACTTTAACTTTGCAAAATCCTTTGTCTAATCTATAATATGGAAGTAATAATAATGCCTACATCCTAGGATTATTGTGATGATTAAGTGACAAATCTAATATCACATAAAATTCTAAGCACAATGACTAAAACATAATATTCAATAAATCTTATCATTCACTATCATAATTCTTATATAGATATTATTTAAAGCACAAAGGGAAGTCATTGAAATATTTTAAGCAGTTAGCACAATGAGATTTCTATTTTGGAGAAATGCAAGTATTGATAAGGGTAATGACAGCTTTTGGTAATATTTACTTTTTATTTTATTTTTAATATCAGTGTATTAGTTATGACTATCATTAGGATGTTTCAATACTATTTCAATTTAGTTTCATCACAGATAATAACAGGATGAATAAATGATGTAAAGAATCCTGATCCCAAGGATGTTGTAGTTTTAGTCTATAAAAAAGTACTATTGTGCCAACTACCTCAAAAACCATTGTCATTACCAGCTTGTCTGATTAAAGGTTAAGGTCATTTTGGAGTAAGGAGTATTCTGGAAGGAAAATCATAGAACTCACCCATCACAGAAGGGATGATACAACATGCATACACATATCTAGCTTTCAGGCACAAGTAAAAATTAATGTACTTATTTGTCATACATTTTTGAACACCCTATATGTTAGACACTGTTACAGGTGCTTGAGATATATCAGTTAAAAATAAAACAAAGCATTTTGCACTTATAGATAATATTCTAGTAGAGCAGAGGAAGACATACAATAGATAGATGATGGATGAATAGATGGATAGATAGATTAGATAGATAGATAGATAGATAGATAGATAGATAGATAGATAGATAGATAAATGCTATGCTATTCTAAAAGGAGATAAGAGCTAGGGGAAAATAGTAAAGCAAAATAAAAGAAATGAGAAATTTTGTGGTGAGGATAGAGTTATAATTTTAAATAGAATGTCATAGTAAATAGGTCTCATTTGGGCAGTAACATTTGGGAAGTCTTGAGGGTGGTAAGAAAGTTAATTATATTTGGAGAAGAGTATTCTAAGTAGAAGAATAGCTAGTATAAAGGTCCTACGTTTTAATATACCTATTATGCCAGAGACAATGTAAGCATTCCAGTAAGGTTGAAGCAGAGTAACTGAAGAAAGAATAGTAAAAAAAAAAATGAGGTCAAAGAAGTAACATAAGTGTAGTGGTTAGGTCACATAAAGCTTTCGAGTAAATGGAATGACTTTTACACTAAATTGGGGAGAGATGACGGGATTCTGCTTTATATTTTAAAATAATACTTTTGACTGTAGTGTCAAGAATATATTACAGACTGGCAAGGACAGAAGCAGGAAAATTAAGTTAGAGCAGGAGATGTTAATAGAGAAGGTGGTAAGAAATGGTTAGACTTTGTATATATGTCACAGGTTGAATAGACAGACTTCGTGAATGGATTGGATAAAGAGTGAAAAAAAAGTGAAAAGTTTGGGATACATCCAAGATGCTGAACCTGAGCAAGTGAAAGTTTGGAATTACCATAAACTGAGATTAGGAGGGCCCCAGGAAGACCAGGTTTGTGGACTTCAGTTTTAGACATGTCACCTTTGAGATGTCTGTTAAATTTAAAAGTGAATATGTTTAGTAAGTAGGTGGGTATAGCATTACTAAGTTCAGGAGTGATGACAGCTGGGAATATAAATGTGGAATTCACCATCATAGAAGAGGAATTTAAAGTATAAAGTTGGATAAGATCATATAAAGAGAGTGAGTGTAGATAAAGAAGGAAAGAGGATCTAAGACTGAACCATGGATAACTCCAACATTAAGAGCTCATGGAGAGAAAAAGAATCAACAAAACTCAGAGAGAATAGCATAAGGAAAATTAAATAAATGTGATGTCTTGAAAGCTTAGTGGAAAAGTTTATTAGGAGTAAGAAGATGATGATTGAGAAATATTTATATTAGCAACAGAGAAGGGTCTGGTGAAGTTAAGGGAACAAAGCTTACTGGCAGTGAATTTGAGAAAAAAAAAATTAAAAAGAGGAATTTGAGGTGTTACATATGGTCAACTGTTTTAAAGCATTTTGGTGCAGGTGGGGACCAAAGAAATTAGTAGCTAGCAGAGTTGAAGAATAGCTTTTTCTTTGTTGTCATAATGGGAAGATTATGACTATGCTCATATTCTAATAAGAATAGTTCAATAGACACCAAACAGCTGATGTTGAAAAAAGGAGATAATTATTGAAAAAGTATTCTTTAGTAGGTAAGAAAAAAGAAAAAAGTACATAGGTAGAGGTATTGGATTTAAATAGGCACACAGAGAGTTCATTTATGAAACAAGGAATATATGAGCATTGAGATTAATTTGCAGGGTATAAAGGGTAGTGAGAGTCTGTATCAGTTTGTTTTTTAAAAACTTTTTTTTTGGCAAGTTTCAAATACATAAAAAGGTAGAGAAAATTGTGTAATGAATCTTTGTGTACCATTACTCAATTTCAAAATATGACATCATTTTGACAATCTTGTTTTACAAAAAAAAAACAAACATTTTTGTTGAGCTATTACAATTCAAATAACAGATATTATATCATTTTACTCATAAAATCTTCAGCATTTATTTTTAACAGGGCTGTTTCTTTTAACATAACTACCATCCCATTGCCATAATAACAAAATTTAAAATAATCTTGTGATATCATTTGATTCCCATTTCATGCTCATATTTCAACTATTGTCTCAACATTATCCTTTTACATTTGATTTATATAAATCTTGAGCATAACAAGATTCATATGCTACATTTGATTAATGTATTTCTTAAGTCTATCTTAATGTATACCAGCTTTAATCTCCATACTACTTATATGCTGAAATAAAACAGGCCATTTGTGCTTTTAAATTTTACATATTCTGGATTAGTCTATTTCCATTCTTGTGGTACCTTTCAATATGTTCCTCTTACTTACATATTTTTTCTTTAAACTAGTAGTTGGATTGAGAGGCTTGGTTGATTGAGGTTCTATTTTATTCTGGTTTTACTATGTAATTTCTATTGGATTAAAACATGTAGAGCCATATGTCATTATTCCATTTTTAGTGATTCTAAAATTGCTTATTTAGATTATGATGACCTAATCTTTTAATTATAAATATCAACTTTTTGCCTAATGGATTTAACACAGAAAGATATTCATTGCCTAGACCCATTACTTCTTTAGGAGTTGAAAAATGGCTATTTTTATAATTCTAATATTTCTATGACTTCTTAGCTGGAATTATTCAATACGAAATAACCTCTTATTAACTATTCCGTTATCTTACATACAGAAAAAGTGAAATAAACACTTGATTTTTTATTTTATCATCAATTATTATGGTAATTAGTTGGTGCCTTAGCAGTCTCCAATAGTTACATAAGATAATTCTGTTTTAAAGGACTTCTGATTAAAATGGCAGAGAAGATGAATGCTGTGCTCACCTCTTCCCACGACCACATAAAACTTACTAAATTATAGAACCACCACCATTGAGAACACCTAAAGACTACTTGAACAGAATCCCTGTAATAAAAGCTATAAAGAAAAGGCCACATTGAGATGGTTAGGAGGGGTTGAAATGCAAAATATCTCACACCGACATGTGGCATTTAAGAATCAGGAGGGTATATCAGCTATAGAGGTGCCACCCTGAGAAGCAATGGTTCCCAGCCCCACAGTTGGCTTCCCATCTCAAAAAACCAGTGCAAGAAAGAGAAGAACCCACAACAACTGGTTACGAACGTCAGCAGAGACTTTGTCCAAGTAAGATGGAGGGCTGCTGTGGACCCAGGCATCTTAAAAGGCCTGAATAAAAACTCACTAGCTCACGAACACCGTAAGCTCCAGAGAAAGGACGGCCATGCAAAAAAATGCCAGGGGTATATGGAAAGGAACTAAATTATCCGGCTTCTGGGTGAGGGCTGAAAGAGCTGGCAGGTGCAGATGGTAGTGCTGGCAGGTGTTATTATTCCTTCATTGAGCCCTTCCCAGACACAGCCATCAAGCATAGGTGAGAACCAAATCTTAGTCTCCATTAAATGGCTAACGTTGCTCTCACCCCACCTTTGTGAATCCCTGAGGCCCCACCCCACCTAATTTATGTGCCTGGCCTAAACCTCTTTCAGAGTTTAATCCATACAAGTGGCAACCTGAGTCCATGCTGCAGACCTTTCTAAAATTTATCAAAGGTCCACAAATCCCAAACAAACAGTGGCTGGCCCTATAATACTTGCTAAGCATCTCCAAACCTAGAACTAGTAGCAGCCAGCCTTGGTTCACAGAATAACTATTCTTAGGTGTCTCCAAGCCCAACACAGGCAGCTACTAACTACAGATCACTTTGTAGCTCCCAACAGGTCGCCCCAGGCTGGACATGGGTAGTGGCTGATCTTGGACGGCAAAAGAGCCCCTTCTAAGAGGCCACAGAAGCAACACACCTGGTAGTCAACTTTAAACCACACCATAATACCACACAATTAGTGCCACAAGTGACACACTCAAAAAGTGGACTGGCAAGCACCAGAGCCCCACTAAAGCGAACCCTGCTCCATATTGTCAGCTCTCACAGAACAGCGTGGCTACTGCAGTCACCAATAGTCCTCATAGCTAGTCAGCCTAAAGATCAGTCCTACCCACTGACATGCCAATAGAACTCAAGGCTCAACTACAAAGAGATCGCACACAAAGGACATTCAAGGATCACCCAGCTCAGGTGACCAGGGAGACTGCACCACTAAGCACCAGAGGAGACCTACTACCACTCTTCCAAGACTGGGAGATGTGGAAGACCTACCTAATACATAGAAATAATAACAAGGAGGCAGCCAAAATTAGTAGATAAATATATCCCAAATAAAAAATAAAAAAAAAAACAGGACAAAACTATAGAAAAACAAAACAAAACAGAATAATGGCAAGTAATCTACCTAATGCAGAGTTTAACACACTAGTTATAGGAAGGGGGGAAAATGACGTAGATGATAGAGGCTCTGTTCATCCCTCTGGTGATCAAATCAAAATTGTGACAGAAACAAGGAACAAAGCAAAGAAATATCACCTGGGATCTTGATGAACAAGCTATATAACTAGGGAGAAATCCAAGAAAGCACCCTGCAACGACAGAAGGTAAGATGGGGTCAGGATGTGAGGCTGCGGGTCTCAAATTGCTGAGTGAGATGGAGGCTGTGACAGCGGCAGACACCTCTTAAAGGGGCCACATCCACAGCGGATTTTCCCGGTGACGGACCAGCTTGCTCTGAGCACCAGGGCAAATTCGGCTGTGTGTAGGGGGCACCAGTGACTTACAGAGAGACATAGTCGGAGTGAGGGCTAAGGCAAGACTCATATGTACAGAACTGCCGGTGGTATCCATTGTTCCCTGTTGAGCCCTCACCCTTCCTAGTGTTCTGACACAGTGCCGCCTTAGCCAGCATCATCAAACTGGATAACAGAGGTCGCTCCTCCCAAAGAATTCCCTGAAACCTCATATCTCCCAACTCGCGGCCCCACCCAAGCCACATCTAGGTATATCTTCAGCAAGTCAGGTGTTCCTTGCTGAGCAGCGCCTAGACTCACACTGGAGGCAGCTGGCCTCGGTTTCTGGTGTGGCCTTTTGAGGCAACTATAAATACAGCATCTGTGGATTGCTTCCTGAATCTTAACAGGTGGCCCCAGAGGGGCAGAGGCTTAGGCTAAATTTGGCCCACAGCTGAACCCCTCTCAGGACTGTTCCACTGAACTCTTACTTCACAAATCCACACTAATAAGACTGGGAGACTTAAGAACTTTGCTTAGTACATAGAATCAGACATGGAAAGGCAGCCAAAATGGGAAGACAAAGAAGCAGAAACCATATGAGAGAACAGAATAGAGATCCAAATATAATGAAGCTAAGTAATCTAACAGATGCAGAGTTCAAAACACTGGTTATAAAGATGCTGAATGAACTTTTGGGAAGTAAATTCAGTGAAAACTTGAACAAAGAGTTAAAAAACATAAAAATGGAAATGGTAATTATAAAAGGGAACCAGTCTGGAATGAAGAACACATCTGAGATGAGAACTATATTAAATGGAATAAACAAAGGAATAAACAAAATGAATTTAAAAAAGGATCTAGATGATGGGAAAGCTAAGGACACACAATCAGAATGGCCAGATAAGATACAAAGACTATAAAAATAATTTAAGGAGCATATAGGACACTATTAAAGGTCCAAATATCCATCTGATCGGCATAACTGAAGAAAATCAGGATGTTGAACAACTGTTTGAAGAAATAATGTTGGAAAACTTCCCTAATCTGGTGAAGGAAATGGACATAAAAACCCAGGAAGCTCAGAGAATTACAAAAATCAGGGATCCAAAGAGACCCACACCAAGATACATCATGATTAAAATGCCAAAGGTTAAATACAAAGAAAGAATATTAAAAGTAGCGAGAGAAAAACAGATGGTTACTTATAAGAGAACACTTATAAGACTGGCAGCTGATTTCTCAAAAGAAACTATGCAGGATAGAAGGGTTTGGCAAAAAATTTCAACAGAATGAAGACCCAGGATCTACAACTAAGAATAATTTATCCAGCAAAGCTATAATTTAGAGTTAACAGATAAAGAGCTTCCCAGACAAAAATAAGCTAAAGGAATTTATTACCATCAAGCCAGTATTACAGGAAGAGTTGGAAGAACTTCTTTAAGAAGAAGAAAAAAAAAATTAATAAAAAAAAGGAATAAAGAATGGTAACAACTACATTCTATCAATAAGTACCTCAAATGGAAATGAATTAAGTGCTCCAACTACAATATAGAGTGGATGAATGGAAAGGAAAACAAGACCACTACCTCTTGCCTATAAGAGATTCACTTCATATTAAAAGACACACACAGACTAAAAGGAAGGGAATGGAAAAGATATTGCTTTTATGGACCTAAAAGGTATTTAAGTCAGACAAAAAAAGATAAACACTATATGATTTCACTTATATGCAGAATCTAAGGAACAATTATAGAGGACAATTTGGTGACTGACAGAAGGGATGGGAGGTTGAGGATCTGGGAGAATAGGGTGAAGTGTTAAAAAAATACAAATCAGTACCTGATGGATGGTCACGGGGAGGGGGAGCATGGCATAGGGAATGCAATTACCATTAATACGTTGGCTAGGTGGAGGGATAGGGGAGGGAGGGAGCAACTGGGGGGATCATTTTATGAACTATATAGATGTCTAACCAATGTACTGTATACTTCAAACTAATTAAAATAAATAAATTTAAAAAAAAAACAGTGGTTGTAAAGATGCAATGAATTTGGGAAGAGAAAAGGATAATCTCAATGAAGACTGAAAAAAAGGATATAAAACATAAAAATAAAGATAGAAAGCATAAAAAAAAACAGAAATGAAGAATACATTGAATGGAATCAACAGTAGATTAAATGATGTGGATGATCAAATTAGCAATTTGGAAGGTAAGGTGGCAGAAAACACCCAATCTGAACAGAAAAAGAAAAAAAAAAGACAAAAGGAATTTTAAAAAATGAGGATAATTTAAGGGGCTTTTGGGACAACATCAAGCATACCAACATTCACATCATAAGACTACCAAAAAGAGAAGAGAGAGAGCACATAATTGAAAACATATTTGGAAGAAATAATGATGAAAAACTTCCTTAACATCGTGAAAAAAAAAAAAAAGGCATACAAGCCCAGGAAGTTCAGAGTCCCAAACAAGATGAACCCAAAGAGGTCCACACCAAATACCTCATAATTAAAATGCCAAAGGGTAAAGATAAAGGGAGAATCCGAAAAGCAGCAAAAGAAAGGCAATCAGTTACCTACAAGGGAACTCCCATAAGACTGTCAGAAATTTCTCAACAGAAATTTTGCAGGCCACAAGTGATTGGCAAAGGCAAACACACAATAAAAGCAGTGAATCAACCAACATTACAACTGGTACAAAGGTTAAAAGGAAAAAGTAGGAAGATCATGTGTAATTACAACAGTAAATTAAGGGGTATAAACAAACACATTCAAAAGTAAAATATAATTAAAACAAGCATGCAGGATGTGAGTAAAAGTGGCAGGAAATTTAGAATGTGTTCAAACTTTAGTGGCTGTCAACTTAAAATAGACTGCTATAAACATAGCTTGGTACATACCAAGCACATGGTAACCACAAACAAAAAATTTGCAAGACATACACAATAAATAAAGTGAAAGGAATCCAAACACAACACTACAGAAAGTCATCATCATGCAAGAGAAGAGAGCAAGAGAATAAGAAAAAAAAACCTACAATAACAATTAGAAAACAATTAATAAAATGGTAATAACCACATACTTATCAATAAATGATTTAAATGTAAATAGATTAAATTCTCCAATAAAAAATAGATAAAGAAGTGATTATATATATATATATATATAATGAAATATATATATAATGAAATGTCACTTAGCCATAAAAAATAATGAAATCTTACCATTTGTGACAACATAGATGAATCTAGAGGATATAGTGCTGAGTGGAATAAGTGAGACAGAGAAAGACAAATACAATATTATCTTACTTATACCTGGAATCTAAAAAAATAAAAATAATAAATAATAAAACAGAAAAAAGACTCAGATACAGATAACAAACTGATGGTTGTGAGAGGGAGAGGGAAAGGGAAAGAGAGGGATAGGGAGAGAGAGAGAAAGGTGAAGGAACTAAAAAGTATAAATTAGCAATTATAAAGTAGTGACAGGGGTGTAAAGTACCGCATAGGAAATATAGCCAATAATATTGTAATAACTGCATATGGTGCCAGATGGGTACTAGACTTATCAGGAGGATAACTTAGTTATATAAGTGTCTAACCACTATGCTGTACACCTGAAACTAATATTTTATGCTAAGTATAATTTAAATTATTAAAAATAAATAAATAAATGCAAAAGCAAAAATGAAAATGCAGCTGTCTTTTATTTCAGACAGCAATAAAAATATTGACAAAAATGCAAAAAAATTTAAAAAATGAAAATTCTGCACATCAAAGGACACAATCAACAGAGTGAAAAGGCAACCAACAGAGTATAAAAATAATTGCAAGTTATATATCTGATAAGGGATTAATGTCAAGAATAAATATAAAAGTAAAACAACAAACAACTTGATTAAAAAATGAGCAAAAGACTAAAGTAGACATTTTTCCAAAGTTATACGAATATCTAATGAGCATATGAAAAGATACTCAACATCAGAAATAAGGAAATGCAATTCAAAACTATAATGTGATATCTCGCACTCATTAAGATGGTCACTATTTTTTTAAAATCATGAAATAACAGATGCTGGTGATGATGTGGAGAAAATGAAACCCTTGTGCACTATTTGTGAGAAATTCTACATCTGAATATACAATCAAAAGAAGTTAAAGCATGGTCTCAAAGAGATATTTGTACCCTCATATACATAGCAGCATTATTCACAAGAGCCAAGAGATAAAAAAAAAAAAAAAAACAAGTCCATCAGTGGAGAAATAGATGGACAAAATGTGGTATATACATATATTGAAATATTTAATCAGTGTTACAAATGAAGATTGTGACATACTACAATATGGATAAACCTTGAGACATTTTGGTAAGTGAAATAAGTCACAAAAAGACAAATACTGTATGTTTCTATTTATATGAGGTACATAGAGTAGTCAAACTCATAATGACAGAATGTAGAATGGTGGTTGCCAGGGGCTAAGGGCGGGACAATAGGAAATTATTGTTTACTCGGTACAAAATTTTAGTTTTGCAAGATAAAAGGAGTTCTAGAGATGGAGCGTTGTGATGCTTGCACAATAAGAATGCACTTAATACTGCTGAACTATACCCTTAAAAATGGTTAACATGGTTCTCCCCATGTCTTAGCTATTGTAAATAATGCTGCAATAAACATAGGGGTGCATATATCATTTCAAATTAGTGTTTTCATATTCTTCAGATAAATACCTAGAAGTAGAATAGCTGGATCATATGGTAAGTTCTATTCTTAATTTTATGAAGAATCTCCATATGGATTTTCATAGTGGCTACACCAATTTATAGCTCCACCAACAGTGAATGAGTGTTTCCTTTTCTCCGTATCTTCTACAACACTTGTTATTTCCTGTCTTTTGAATAGCAGCCATTCTAACAGGTGTGAGGTGTTATCTCTTTGTGGCTTTGATTTACATTTCCCTGAAAATTAATGATGCTGAACACCTTTTCATATGCCTTTTGTTGTTTTTTTTTTGAAATATGTCTATTCAGATCCTCTGTGAATTTTTTAATTGTGTCATTTTTTTGTTCAGTTGAAAGAGTTCTTTACATATTTTCATTGTTAACCCATTATTGGATGTACAATTTGCAAATGTTTTTTTTTTCCCCATTCATTAGGTTGTCCTTTAATTTTAACGAGGATTTCCTTTGCTATGCAGAAGATTTTTTAGTTCAATGTTGTTGTCCTATTTGTTTAATTTTGTTTCTGTTTTTTCTTGTGTTTGAAGTAAGAGCCACAAAAACTTTATTAATATCGATGTCAAGGAGCTTACCAGCTATGTTTTTTTTTTCTTGGAATTTTATGATTTCATGTCTTATATTCAAGTATTTAATCTATTTTACATCAATTTTTGTGTAAGGTGTAAGGAGTGGTCTAGTCACATTATTTGCGATAACCAGAATATGGAAACAAATCAAGTGTCCATTGATGGGTGAATGGATAAGGAAGAGTAGATGTATACAATAGAGTACTACTAAGCCATAAAAAAGAATGAAATCTTGCCATTTGTGACAACATGGTTGGACCATAACATTATAATGCTAAGTAAAATAAGTCAGAAAGAGAAAGGCCAATACCATCTGATTTCACTCATATGTGAAATCTTTAAACAAACTCATAAATACAGAGAAGAGCTTGCTGATTACCAGAGTGGGATTTGGGAGTGGGTAAAAGGGATTAAGTGCATAAACTGTATGGTGATGGATAATATGTAGACTATTGGGGATGATCACTTTGTAGTGTATACAGATGTTAAAAAAAAGAAACTTACCAAATTGTACACATTAAAAATGGTTAAGCTAGCAAATATTATGTTATGTGCATTTTACTACAATCTTCTTAAAAATCGAAAAGTAAATATCAGTTTTCATATATGTTTGTCTCTGTTTCTGGGCTTCCTTTCCTGCACTATTAATCTAGTCTGTCTTGATAACTATATCTCATTACAATTATTGTTATCAGGTAATGTTAGTCTTCAAATTTTATTCTCTTTCAAAATTATTTTGACTTTGGAATTCTGAGAAACATGGCGGAGTGAGAGACGTCCTCAGATCTCTCCCCTTGAGACAATAAGCTGAACATCTAAAACTCAACAAAAAACACCCAAACTGCACACCAGCATGTCTGAGTGTGGGATCTGTGCATAAGAGCTACCACAGGTCAGAAACCCAGGTATCAGGCAATAGACTGGGAGAAATAAGGAAGCTGCCTCTTGCAGCCACCAGAGCTCCTTACAGGAGGAGGGGGAGGGGTGAAAGTGCAGCGAATTCCCTGATCAGCCTGCTTGGAAGTGCCAGAACTTCTAGCAGCTGGCAGCAAGGCCCAGTAATCAGGGCAGAAAGAGGAGAAGCGGGACAGTACAGCAGAGAAGCAATAGTTGATTTTAACTAGCTCCGGTTCCAAAACCGAGGCTGAGCTGTACCCCCAACCCCCAACCAAGAGGGACACTCCCCCCATACTCTCTGAGACAGGGCACCACAGAGCCCCAGGAAATCTGGAACAAAAGCGCAGACTGAAGCTACCTCTCACAGGCCTCTGGAGCTCCCTGCAGGAGGAGGGGGAGGGGAGAAGTGCAGGGACTTCCCTGATAAGCCTGCCTGAAAGTGCTAGAATTTCTAGCAGCTGACAACAGGGCCCAGTCATCAGGAGAGAAAGCAGAAGAGCGGGACGGGGTTGCAGAGAAACAACAGTTGA
Organism: Pteropus medius; assembly: GCF_902729225.1. Taxonomy (NCBI): domain Eukaryota; kingdom Metazoa; phylum Chordata; class Mammalia; order Chiroptera; family Pteropodidae; genus Pteropus; species Pteropus medius. Next base: position 216,798 of record NW_024345861.1, on the reverse strand, counting down.
TTTTTACCCTTTTTGGTTGCAAAATGGAGGCTGAGGTTCAGATCCCAACTGCCAACCCAGAGGGCCCTTCCCCCCATACCCTCTGAGACCAATCACCACGGAGCCCCAGAGGAATCTGAGCAAACACTACCAAAACTGTTGCTAACATTGATGGGAACTAAAACTGAGAGTAGCAAGTGTGATTAAATGGCTACAAAAAAATAAAAAAAAGATATTTAAGCTTTATGTAAATCAGAGATCCAAGAGGCTTAGATGCCACTTACTGGAAACAAAAAAAACAAAAAAACAAAACAAAAAAAAAAGCACCTTCTTTGCAGCAGGCTAAAGAGAGACATTTATATAATAAATATTCTTTTCTTTCTAGGAAAACAACAGAATACATTTTTATTAATGCCCAGTCAGAGAAATAGTCCATTAAACGCCATGAACAACCAAGGTGACGAGGCATCTCAGAAAGAAAGACAAAAATCTCCAGAAAATAAGCTTACAGACATAGAAATATGCGACTTAAATGATGGAGAAGTCAGGATGGTACTTCTGAAAAAAACTCAACGAGATCCAAAACAACTAAAATCAACAATTTCAGGAATTGAAAAAAAAAATTAGATGAGCAGAGCAAGGAGATCGAAACCATCAAAAAGAACCAAATAGAACTGGAGATGAAGAACGCAATGCAAGTCGTAAAAAATGAAACAACAAACTTGTGAAATAGAGTCTGCCAAATGATGGAAAGGATAAGTAATATCAAAACCAGAAATCTAAAAATAAATCAGAAGGCAGAAGGTAGAAACCAAAGAATGAAAAAATAATGAAAGAGAAATACAAGAACTAGCTGATACAATCAGGAGAGGAAACATAAGAATAATAGTAAGGAAAAGGAGCAAGGACTAGAAAGAGTTTTCAGACAAATAGTGGATGAGAATTTCCCAAAACTAAGGAATGAGCTGGAACTTGGAATTCAAGAAGTCAATGGAACACCCAATTATCTCAACCCAAAAAGGCCTTCACAAGGATACATTGTATTAAAGTTATCAAAAATCAATGACAAAGACAGAATTTTCAGGGCAGCCAGGGAAAAGAATATGGGAACTTAAAAAGGAAAACCCATTAGATTATCATCGGACTTCTCAGCACAAACCTTACAAGCCAGAAAGGAATGGAATCAAATATTTAAACTATTAAGTGAAAAGAACTACCAGCCTAGAATAATGTATTCAGCTAAGTTCTCCTTTAGATATGAAGGAGAAATTAAGATCTTTCCAGACATACAAAAATTGTGGGAATTCTCCACTATGAGGCATGCATTACAGGAAATACTGAAAAGTGTCAGCTCACATAAACAAAGTAACAAAACAAAACATATATATACATAAATAGGAGTAAAGTGACTATCAGGCAAACAGAAACAGAGGAGTGCAATCCTTACAAAGAACAGGGAATTAAAAGCTTAAATAATAAGATAATTGCTGTAGCAAGACAGAAATGAACGTTCAGCACACATATGGACAAACTAAGATAACAATGACTGAAAAGGGGAGGATTCGAAGATCCAAATTCCAAAGAGGAAAGGAGACAAGGCACACACAGAAGAAAATGGATGACTGTATATCTAAAATTATCATTTTCTTATTTGTAATGGTAACCACACACCAAAGATTCAGAACTGAAGTATATAACATAAAACAAGAAGAACCAGAGGCAAAACCCACAAAAGCCAACCAAAATAAAGAAAACAGAAACACAAGGACAAGGAAGCAATGGAAACTCCAAGCTACCAAAAAGGAAAAGAAAATGGTTATAGGAAAACCTTGTATTTCAATAATTACCCTAAATGTAAATGGACTGAACTCACGAATACAAAGGTAAAGAGTTGCAAACTGCATCAAAACCCAAAACCCAACCAAAAGCTGCCTCCAGGACACACATCTCAGTTCCAAAGACAAATATAGACTCAAAGTGGAAGCATGGAAAATGATATTTCAAGCAAATTGCATTCAGAGAAAAGAGGGAGTAGCGGTACTAATATAGACATCAAAATAAAAAAGATAAAGAAAGATACTGAGGAACACTTCGTAATAATAAAGAGAATCATGCACCAAGAAGACATAACACTTATTAATATCTATTCTCCCTATCAGGGATCCCAGAAATATGTAAAGCAATCACTGACAGATCTAAAGGGAGAAATAGACCAAAACACTATAATAGTAGGGCACCTATATACCCCACTGTCTGATATGGACAGTTCACCCAAACAAAAATCAATAAGGAAATAATATCCTTAAATGATACATTAAACCAACTGACATAATTTAACTTTACAGAGCTTTCCATCCCAAAACAGCTTCTTATACATTCTTCTCTTGTGCACATGGAACATTCTCGAGAATCGACCACATACTGGAGCACAGAAATAGCCTCATAAAATATAAGAGGGTTGAAATCATACCAACCATATTCTCTGATCATAATGCTTTGAAACTAGAGATCAACTGCAAAAAGAAATCAGGAAGAACCACAAATACATGGAGATTAAACAACATGCCACTGAAGAATAACTGGGTCACAGAAGAAATAAAAAGAGAGAACGAGAGACATATAGAAACAAATGATAATGATAGTACAACATATCAAAACTTTTGGGACATGGCAAAAGCGTTCATAAGAGGAAAGTTCATATCATTATAGGCCTATCTAAACAAGAATGAGCCCAAATAAACCAACTAACGCTTCATCTTGAAAAACTGGAAAAGGAAGAAAAAATGAGGCCTAAAGTCAATAGAAGGAAAGAATGCATCAAAATTGGAGCAGAAATAAATGAAATTGAAAATAAAACAAACAAACAAACAAAAAAGTAGAAAAAATAAATACAACAAGGAGCCGTTTGTTTGAGGAGGTTAATAAAATTGACAAACCCTAGCTAGGCTCACTAAAGAAAAAAGAGAAAGGGCACAAATAAACGCAATCAGGGATGAAAGAGGGAAAATTACGACAAACATTGCAGAAATACAAAGGATCATACAAGAGTACTATGAAAAGTATATAATAACAAATTTAAAAACTTAGAAGAAATGGACAGAACTTAGAAAAATACAATCTTCCTAGACTGAATCAAGAAGATCTGGAAATCTAAATAGACCAATTAGCGGTATGGACATTGAAACAATCATCAAAAATCCTACCAAAAGTAAAAGTCCAGGACCAGATGGCTTCACCAGTGAATTCTACCAAATGTTCAAAGAATATTTAATACCTATTCTTCCCAAACTCTTCTAAAAAATCAAAGAGAAGGCATTACTTCCCAGCTAATTTTATGAGGCCAATATTACCCTGATACCAAAACCTGATAAAGATAATGCAAAAAAAGAAAATTACAGACCAATATATCTCATGAACACCGATGCAAAAGTCCTAAATAAGATACTAGAAAACCAAATACAGCAATATATTAAAAAGATTATACATCGTGATCAAATGGGCTTCATCCCAGGGGCACAGGGATGATTCAATGCACGGAAATCAATTAATTTGATACACCACATAAACAAATTAAAAAATAAGAATCACATGATCGTATCAATAGATGCAGAAAAAGTCATCAACAAGATACTTTCTATACAAAATAGGTATAGAAAGAAAGTACCTTAACATAATAAAGGCCATCTATGACAAACCCTCAGCCAACATTATTTTAATAGTGAAAAACTAAAAATCTTCACTCTAAGATCAGGAACAAGGCAAGGCTGTCCACTATTGCCACTGTTATTCAATATAACATTGGAGGTCCTAGTGAGTGCAATCAGGCAAGAGAAAGATGTAAAAGGCATCCAAATAGGAAACAAAGAAGTCAAACTGTCACTATTTGCAGATGACATGATTCTCTATATAGAAAACACTAAAGACTCCACAAGAACACTAGTAGAAACAATAAGCAAATACAGTAAAGTCTCTGGATACAAAATCAATGTTTGAAAATCTGTAGCGTTCCTATACTCTAATAACGAAGTGTCAGAAAAAGAAGTAGAAAAAAAAATAATTCCTTTTGCAATTGCAATAAAATACCTAGGAATCAATTTAACAAAACATGTGAAGGACCTAAATAATGAAAACTATAAGACCCTATTAAAGGAAATCGAAGACGATAACAAAAAAAATGGAAAGATATTTTGTGTTCTTGGATGGGAAGAATCAACATAGTTAAAATGATTATATTATCTAAAACATTATACAGATTTAATGCAATCCCCGTCAAAATCTCCTTGGCATTTTTGATAGAAATAGAACAAAAAATCATCAGATTTGTATGGAAGCACAAAAGATCCCGAATTTCCAAAGGCATCCTGAGACAAAAACAAGGCTGGAGACATCACTCTGCCCAACTTCAAATTATACTACAAAGTGACAATAATCAAAATGGCATGGTATTGGCAGCAAACCAGACACATGGACCAGTGGAACAGAATCGAGAGTCCAGAAGTAAACCTATATTTCTGTGGGAAAATAACTTTCAACAAAGAAGCCAAAAACATGCAGTGTACAAAGGCAGGCCTCTTCAATAAATAGTGCTTGGAAAACTGGAAAGCCACCTGCAAAAGAATGAAACTAGACAATTGTCTATCACCACACACCAAAATTAACTCAAAATGGATTTAGGCCTGAATATAAGTCCAGAATCAATAAAATGCATAGAAGAAAATATAGGAACTAAACTCAATAACCTTGGACTTACTTAAAGAGGATTTTATGAATTTGAACCCAAAGGCAAGGAAAGTAAAAGCAAAAATAAATGAATGGGACTGCATCACACCAAAAAGCTGCTGCTCAGCAACAGAAATCATCAAGGTAAAGAGACAACCATCCAAATGGGAAAATATATTTGCAAGCAATGCCTTCAATAAGGGCCTAATATCCAAAATATAAAAGAACTCATATGACTCAATAACAACAAAAAACAGACTATCTATACAAAAAATAGGCAGAGGACCTGAACAGACACTTCTCTCTAGAGGACATATAAATGGCCAACAAATATATGAAAAGATCCTCAACATTGCTAGCTATTAGGGAATTGCAAATCAAAACCACAATGATATATCATATCACACCTGTTAGAATAGCTATAATTGACAGGACATGTATTAACAAATGTTGGAGAGAATGCAGAGAAAAAAGAACCCTCATACACTGCTGGTGGGACTGCAACTTGGTACAGCCACTATGGAAAACAGTACTGAGGTTCCTCAAAAAACTAAGTATTGATCTATCATATGATCCAGCAATCCCTTTTCTGGGTATTTGTCCCAAAGTCTTGAAAACCCATGTCCGAAAAGATATTTGCACACCGAGGTTCATAGCAGCACTATTCACAGTGGCTAGGACATGGAAGCAACTGAAGTGTCCTACAATAGATGATTGGCTAAAGAAGCAGTGGTACAAATGGAATATTACTAAGCCATAAGAAGAGATGAAATACTACTGTTAGCAACAACATGGATGGAACTTGAGATAATCATGCTAAGCGAAATAAGCCAGACAGAAAAAGTTGAAAATCACATATCACTTATTTGTGGGATATAAACTTAAAATCAACAAATGAACAGGACAAACAGAGACTCAGGGGCATGGACATTGAACTAGTGGTTACCAGAGGGCTGGGATTGAGGGAGGAGGGAAGAAATACACAGGGTAAAAAGGGTCAAATATGAGGATGTTGGATGATGAAGTGGGTAAAAAGTATCAAATATATGGTAGCTGAAAGAAACTGGATCCTGGGTGGTAATCACACAATAAAATTTATAGTTGTCAAATTATAATGTACACCTGAAATTATATAATTGTATTCACCATCGTTACCCCAATAAACTGAAAAAAATAAAAAAAAATATTTTGACTCTTCTAGGACTTTTATATTTGCATTAAGATTTTATAACTAATTTCTCAGTTTCTTTAAAAAGCCTACTGAGATTTTGATAAGAACTACATTATTTATAATTCAGTTTGGAGAGTTGACATATTAAAAATATTGAGTCACTTGCCCCAAGAAAATACCAAATCTCTCTATTCAGATCTTTAATTTCTCTGAGGGATGTTTTGAAATTTTCAGTGAACAATTTTTGTATATTTTGTGTCAGATTTATGTCTATGTATCTCATATTTACTGATGCTATTGTACATGTCAATTGTGTGTGTATGTGTGGTTTTCTTTTCTATTAAAATTATTGGTGTGACATTGGTTAATAAAATAAAATGAATTTTAAGTGTAAGTTTTAAGACTTTAATAATTTTAATCTTATTAGGTTGTTCCTTGAGTCTCTACCTCTTATTTTATTAACTCTTTTTTTTAATTTATTTATTTTGTTAGCTCAATAGGTAATGATGATTTTGCAAAGATGTGGTTTTGCCATTTTTTCCACTGGTATTCTTGCCCCCAAGTCTATTTTCTCTCATCCAATGGATGCTGTTTAGAGTTCGTTTAATACAGATTCAAAACTATAGAACACTCATATTACCTTTTGGAACGCAGTAACTTATAGAAGACTGATCATATAATTCTGACCTGAAATAAGGCCAGAATTATATGAAGGCACAGCAAAAGGACTACTATATGAGTTTATTTCCATTGCAACATAACCCTATCATTAATCTTGGCAATAATTATATAATTCTCTATTAGTCCCTCATTTGAGCCAAGGCATTGAAACAGAATTCACAGAAAACGTTTTTGTTGTCGTTGTCGTTGTTTCTAGAGAAGGTAGGTTTGAGATAGAGTTTCAAAGCTAATCTTAATAGATTTGTTTAATGAGAAATAGGATATCATACAAAATTTTTGAAAGGTGGGGTAATTTAATTAAAATGGAAGTCTAAGACATGTTAGATAGGTAGTGTCATGCAAGATGTTCTGCAGTGGGAGTAGTATAAGAGAAGAATGATGTAATGATAAAAATTTGGCTGATAGTTAGGAAATCTGATTTCTACCCCTGACTCTAATTATTATTAACTCTGAGACCCTTGAGCCCTTATCCTTTTTGAGGTTCATATTTGTTATTTGAAAAAAAAATGGGGAAGTGGATGTTGGAATAAATACTACCTTCTATGAAATAAGAAAAGCAGATAGAAGATTATTAAAATAATATGATAGTCCTGTGAAGACAACATGCATAATAGTGGCAGCAGAACTGAAGCAGAAGGAACAAATTAGAGAAAGAAGCATCTTGTAGAAATGATTGCTAGGATTTAATGAAAAGCCATATGGAATACAGGGAGAAGTCAAAGTTATCTTCTAAGTATCAATTCTGAATGACTGTGTAAATAAGATTGACAATACAGACATGGAATAATAGAGAAAAAAATATGGGAGTGAAGAAGATACATTGTCAGTGACATGAGAGGAATGTCAACATGATATGATTCTCTGTTGGGATGTAAAAAAATCTAGAAGGGAGAGGGCAACCATACCAATAAACTATAAAGGGTTTTTTTTGGTACATTGAAGGTTAGAAATCGTGAAGCAAAGTAAAAATGGAAGGGCCTCCTATAATACCCAGTCTTATCTGAGTACTTTTCAATTTCAAAATAGATCCTCTTTTATGGTCAGTAAAACAGAAATTCAAGAGCTGTTTGGCAATTATTTGCTTTTTGTTTTTTTTCTTTTTTCCTTTTTCCTTGCCAAGTTTAATTTTACAAGCATTTTCTTTAAAATGAAGTTGGATAGAGCTGTTGAATTGTGTTGTACCTTATTTGTCATAACATATTGAAATAAACTTACAATCATGTAAAAATTGCATAAAATCTTTGGCTGAATCTTATTTCCTTCTCTTAGATGGTACTAATAGGTTATGAAAATAAAACATGATAATATAAGATGATTAGTATGGTATTCTGTAAAGGCCTGGAGTCACTTGAATGGTTTGAAATTAAAAACAAATGTGTTCTCTAAGAAGTTCATGTTACTGTCACAGAGATGACAACTTGTATCTTTTGTCACCTGGAGTCCCAAGACATTAACTTTCTTTTCTCTCCTTTATCCTTGAGACTGCTCAACATCTCTTCAAAATAATCGTAGTGCTAATGAATGAAAAGATACATTACTTACTGCAAGTATTAGAAAAGGTTGATTATCTTCTCAGATAAAAATAGTCTTTTTGTCTATTTACACTGTGGCTTGAGTGTTAGTAACACACTTTTAAATGTGTAGCATACACAGACCAGGAAAACCATTGTTAAAGCATTTTTTTTAATGTAATGTATGTTGCTTAACTTGTCTGCCACTCTGGGCACCAGAACCATGACTGCAATTATTAAGTTGGATTGATCTGCTATAGGTAACTCTAAATAAAAATGCCACAGAACTTCTTTAAAAAATAACTTTAGGAGACAACAAAAAGTTTAGCTAGATATTACTAAGCAAACTCAATGGACTTACAGTACCTAAATGGCTAAGAATATGTATATACAATATGCTGTAAATTATGAGATCAGTGTTCTTATGCTAATATCTAATTTATATGCAGAAATTTTATTTTATATATAATTTTTACTTTTATTATGCTGACATAGGTTAACAAATATAACAAATGTAACATTAAGGCAAATATATATATATGTATGTGTATATATATATATATACACACACACACAGACACACATACATATATACATATATAAGGCAAATATATATATATGTATATATATGTGTGTATATATATATATGTATATATGTGTGTGTGTGTGTATATATATGTAACTTTGTGCGTTCACCACCCAAAGTTAAATTTTCTTCCATCACTAATTATTTGACCCCATTTATTCCTATCTACTTCTCATTTCCTTGCCTCTGGTAATCTAATTCACTGTCCATGTCCATGAGTATCTGTCTGTCTGTCACGTTTGTTCATTGCTTTCAGTTATATATCTCACATATGAGTGAAATCATATAGTTCTCAATATCTTCTGTCTGACTTATTTCATTTAGCATGATTATCTCAAGATCCATTCAGGCTGTTGCAAATGGCAGTAGTTTATCAATTTTTATGGCTGAGTAATATTCCATTGTATATATGTACCACTTCTTTATCCAATCATCAAATGAAGGACATTTCAGTTGTTTCCATGTCCTGAAACCATGATTAATGCTGCTATGACCATTGTGGTCCATATATCAATGCAGATAAATGTTTTCAAGTTTGGGGGCAAATACCCAGAAGAGGGGTTGCTGGGTCATGTGATAATTCTGTTCCTTTATTTTTGAAGAAACTCCATAATGTTTACCATAGTGACTGTAACAATTTATATTCCCACTAGCAGTGTATTAGGGTTCCTTATTCCCCACAACCTCTCCAACACTTGTTATCACTTGTCCTGTTGATGATAGCCATTCTAACATGTGTGAGGTGGTATCTCATTGTGGTTTTGACTTGCATTTTCCTAATAGCTAGTGAACTTGAGCATCTTTCCATATGTCTGTTGGCCATTTTTATGACTTCTTGATGAGATCCTCTACCCATTTTTTAATTGGATTGTTTATTATTTATTGTTGAGTTGCATATGGAGGTTTACTTCTGGACTCTCGATTTTATTCCATCAATCTGCGTGTCTGTTTTTCTACCAATGCCATGCTGTTTTGGTTATTGTTCCTTTGTTATATAATTTGAAGTCACGCAGAGTGATAATTCTGGCATTTTTTTCTCAGAATTGCTTTGTCTATTCAGTATCTTTTGCACTTCCATAAAAAATGTTCTATTTCTTTTAAAAATGCTATTGAGATCTGATGGAGATTGCATTAAATCTGTATAATGCTTTAAGTCATTTTGACTATGTTGATTCTTCCAATCCATGAACACAGAATATCTTTCCATTTATTTGTCTTTTTAAATTTCTTTCAGTGTCTTGTAACTTTCAGTGTATATGTCTTTTACATGTTTCATTAGGTTTATTCCTAGATATTTTATTATTTTTGTTGTAATTGCAAATAAAATTGTGTTTTCATTTCTTTTTCTACAAATTCCTTGTTAGCGTATAGGAATGCTATGGATTTTTGTACATTGATTTTGTGTTCTGAAACTTGACTATATTTGTTTGTTATTTCTAACATTTTATAGTGGAGTCTAGAATTTTCAATCCTAAATAAAATAAATACTAGCAAAGTGAATACAACAGATTTTTACATCTGCATTTATGAGAGACATTGTTCTGTAGATTTCTTTTTTTTTTGTCTTATCTCTAACAGGTTTTGGTATCAGAGTAATGTTGGTCTCGTAAATGGTAGTTTTTTGAAATTAGCAAGAATGTGGAAAAATTTGAGAACTGGTATTAATTTTTAGAATCCTTGTTAGAATTCACTGGTGAAGGCATCTGATCCTATACTTTTACTTTTTGGTATGTTTTTGATAATTGTTTTAATTTTCATACTGCTGGTCAGTCTATTTAAACTTTCCAGTTCTTCATGATTCAATCTAAGAAGGTTTTGTATTTCTAAGAACTTGTCTATTTCTAGGTTAATAAATTTGATGTCATATAATTTTTTACAGTATTCTTGTATGGTCCTTTGTATTTTGGTGGCATCTGTCATAATTTATCTTCTTTTTTTGTATTTTATTTGTGTCCTTTTTTCTTTTCCTTTAGTGAGTCTAGCCAAGGATTTGTCAGTTTTATTAATATTCTCAAAGCACCAGCTCCTGATTGCATTCACTGTTTCTTTATAGTCTCGATTTCATTTACTTCTCTAATTTTGATTATTTTCTTAGTGCTTTGTTTGTTTGTTTGTTTGTTTCTTTTCCTAGTTTCTTAAGATGTAATGTTAGGTTGTTTATTGAGATCTTTCTTGTTTGAGATAAGACTGCAATGATATGAACTTTCCTCTAATTACCGCTCTGCTGTGTCCCAAAAGTTTTGATATGTTGTATCTCTTTTTCATTTGTTCCTGCATATCTCGATCTCTCTTTTTACTTTTTTTTCTATGACCCAATCATTCTTTCATAGCATGTTGTTTAATCTCTACATATTTGTGGCTTTTCCCACTATCTTTTTACAGTTAATCTTCCATTTCAAAACATTATGGTCAGAGAATCTGCTTGGTATTTCAATCTTCTTAAAATCTTGAAGCTAGTTTTGTGTCTGAACACATTTCTTATCCTTGAGAATGTTCCATTTGTACTAGAGAAGAATGTATAATCTGATGTTTTTGGATGAAAGGCTTTGGAATGTCAATTATGTCTAATTGAACTAATGTGTCTTCTAAGAATGACATTTCCTTTATTGATTTTCTGTTTGAATTATCCACCCATAGCTAACACTGGAGTATTTAGGTTTCCTACTATAATTGTATTTTGTCAGTTTCTTTCTTTAGTTCTGTTAGTAGTTGCTTTATATATTTTGGTGCTTCCTAATTGAAATCATAAGTATTGATAAGTGTTATATCTTCTTGATGTATGGTCCTCTTTGTTATTATGAAGTGTCCCTCATTCTCTCTCATTACTTTTTTTAATCTTTAAGTCTATTTCTTCAGATATAAGTATGGCTACACCCACTTTTCTTTGGATGCCCTTTGCTTGGAGTATCGTTTTCCACCCTTTCCCTTTGAGTTTATATTTGTCCTTGCATTTGAAATGTGTCTCTTGAAGTCAGCATATGGTTGGATTTTATTTTTTGATACAATCTACTACTCTTTGCCTTTTTATTGATGAATTCAGTCCATTTACATTTTGTGTGATTATTGAAAGATGAAGTTTTCCTATAGTCATTTTATCTTTTGTTTTCTGGTAGCTCAGTGTCTCCATTGTTTCTTTGTACTTGTGTTTCTCTCTGTTATTTTAATTTGGTGGTGTTTTATGCCCACCCCCGCCCCTGTTTCTCCTTGTTTTATATTATGTGTCTCAATTCTGAATTTTCTGAGTGTAGTTACCATTAAGAATGTGTGAACAAAAGTTATATACACATACACACACAGTAGTCTTTTTCTGCATTCATCTCCATCTCCTTGTAGTTTGGATATACACTCTCTTCACTTTTCGTTTTTGTTGTCTTAAATTATTCTTATTTACATTGTATGTTTATTTTTAGTTGCAGTAGCTGTTGTCTTCTCTCTTTTTAAAGTGTTGTTGTTTTTACCTTTAACTAATCATGGAATATATAAACTTATAGTACCCTGTTTTTAAGAAAGGTTGCACTATCTTGCTCGTGTCTGCCTCTTGCCTCTTAGTTTACTCCTAGTTATGTATTTTTTGTCCTTTTTTTTTTTTTAGGTAGAATGTTCTCCTTCAGTATTTCCTGTGATATAGTCCTTGTGGTGGAAAATTTCTTCAGCTTTTGTATATTTGAGAAGATCTTTATTTATTCTTCATATCTAAAGAAAAGCTTTACTGGATATATTTATCCTTGGCTGGTAATTCTTTTCTTTCAATAGTTTAAATATTTGACTTTACTTTCTTTTGCTTGTAAGGTTTATGCTGAGAAGTTTAACGATAATCTAATTGGTTTTCTTTTATTAGTTATTGTCTTATTTTTCCTGGCTGCCTTGAGATTTCTTTTCTTTGTCATTAATTTCTGACTATTTTAATATAATATGTCTTGAAAAAGGCCTTTTTTGGTTAAGGTAATTACATGTTCTTTATGCTTCGTGGATTCAAGGATCCAGTTCTTTCCATAGGTTTGGAAAATTCTTGTAGACTATTTGTTCAGATATGCTCTCTCTTCTCTTCTTCTCTTTTCCTGCTGGTATTCCCATTATTCTTATGTTGCTTCTTCTGATGCTGTCATTAGTTCTTCTCAAGTTTTTATTTTTATTTTTTTTTTACTCTCAAGTCTCTCTCGTCTTTCTTTTGTGTCACTTCCAGATTTCTGTCTTCAATTTCACTAGTTTTTTCCTCCATTCAGTTAACTCTATTTTTTTAAGCTTGCATTCTTCATCTCTTTTAATGAGTTTTTCATCGCCAGCAATTCTTTTGGTTTGTTTGTTTTTTAGAGTTTCAGTATCCTTGTAACTTATTCCTGTTGTTCCTTGATTTTGTTTCTGAGTTTTTTGAACTGTCGGTCAGAATTTTCTTGCATCTTGTTGGATTTTTTCAGTGAGATCTTGAATTCTTTGCCACTTAATTTGCATGTTTTTATATTTTTAAGCTTATTTTCTAGAGCTTTTTCACTTTCTTTCTGAGCATCTTTGTCAATTTGGATGTTCGTGGTGTTTGATGAATTATTTCTTTCCCAGACATTAATGGGAGTGTACTGTGCCTTTTTTTTTTTAAGTGTATTATATAGTGATCTCTCTTTAGCAGGTTAATAACAAGAGGTTTTTCTTTTGATTTCCAATAGGTGGCACTTAAGCCTTCTAGATCTCTGCTTTGAGGTTAAAAGTGCCCCTTTTTTTTCTGGTGAGGTGTGTTCTGCCTCTGTGATTAGATCGCCTCAGTCCCAGGGCTCTACCGCCATGGGAGGATGTGATGAGCAATGAGTGTCCAAGCCTATGAAAAGGCTCTGAAATCTTGTTACTGCCCCCAACAGTCAGATGCAATGCTGCACTGCTTTCTTCTGAATCAGCCTGACAAAGTGGGGTCGGGTAGATCAGGAGAAGTCAGCCGTGCATGTGTTTATTTTTCCAGAATGTCATATAGATTAAATAACATAATATGTAGCCTTTTCAGATTAGCTTTTTTTCACTTAGTAATATGCACTTATATTTCCTCCATAACCTTTCATGACTTGATAGAATATTTCTATTCATTGCTGAATAATGTTCCATTTTCTGGATGTACCAGGTTTATTTATCCATACATCTATTAAAGGACAATTTGATTGCTTCCAGGTTTTGTCAATTATGAATAAAGCTGCTATGAACATTCATTTGCAGGTATTTGTGCGCATAAGTTTACAATTCCTTTAAGTAAGTACCGCATAACCTGATTGCTGAATCATAGAGTAATAGTATATTTAGTTTTATAAGAAAAAGTCAAAATGAAAGGTGGAAGAGTAAGTAAATACTATGCAGGCCTCCTCTCATTACCACATCAAAATTATAACTGAACTACAGAACAACCATCTTTGAAAATTATCTTAAGTCTAGCTGAAGAGAAGTCCTATAACTAAAGATATACAGAAGTCACATCAAGACCGTTAGGAGGAGCAAAGATGCAGAAAAGGATGAACTTACACCCACATATGGTGATTACAAATTTAGAGAGATAGTTTGGCTGTAGAGATTCGCCTTGAAAAGTGAGGAGTCCCAGCTTCACACCAAGATCTTCAGGTCAGGGTTACAGTGCCAGGGAAAGAAGTCCCTATAGTTTCTGGCTGTGGAAATCAACAAAGATTGTGGCAGAGTGAGATAATTGGTGGCTGGAATCTTAGGTATACCCCTTAAAGGGTCCACACATGGACATACTCACTATATCTGAGCTCCAGTTATGGGGCAGCAACTTGAAAAGTGCCAAGTGCATGCAAAGAGGAACTAGTTTTTCTGGTTTCAAGGCAAAGGCTGGAGGGACAGCTTTCTTCCAGACAGAAGTGCTGGCAGAAACCATTGTCGTTGTTGTTTTTCTTGAACCTCCCCCATACCCGACATACAAACACAGATTCTGAATCCTTCTTTTCTTCTTAAAGAAGGCCCTCTAACATCTCTTGTAATACTGGTTTGATAGTGATGAGCTCCTTTAGATTTTCCTTGTCTTGGAAGCTCTTTATCTGTCTTTTGATTCTAAATGATAGCTTTTCCAGATAGTCTTGGTTGTAGGTTCTTGCTTCTAACACTTTAAATATTTCCTGCCAATCACTTCTGGCGGCAAAATCTCTGTTGAGAAGTAAGCTGACAGTCTTATGAGAGCTCCCTTGTACGAAACTCACTGCTTTTCTTTTGCTATTTTTAAGGTTCTCTCTTTGTCTTTAATCTTTGGCATTTTAATTATGATATGTCATGATGAGGGTGTTTTGAGGTTCATCTTGTTTTAGACTTTCTGTGCTGCCTGGGATTATAAATCTATTTTCTTCACCAGGTTAGGGAAGTTTGCTGACATTATTTCATCAAATAGATTTTCAATTCCTTGTTCTTCCTCTTCTGTTTCTGGTACCCCTATGATGCAAATGTTGGTATGCTTGATGTTGTCCCTGAAGCCCCATACACAATCCTCATTTTTTTTTAAATTCTTTTTTCTTGTTGCTCTTCTGATTTGTTGTTTTCTGCTATCTTTGTTCCAAATTACAAATTTTATCCTCTACTTCATTTAATCTATTATTAATTCCCTATAATACATTCCTTATTTTAATTATTTTACTCTTTATTTTTCACTTTTTTAATGTTTTCTATCTCCATTTTTATGTTTCTTGTCTTTGTTGAAGTTCTCACTGAGATTATTGCACATCTTTATAACCAATGTTTTGAACTCTGCATCTGGTAGATTGTCTCCATTTTGTTTAGTTCTTTTTCTGGAGCTTTTGTTCTGTTGTTGTTGTTGTTGTTGTTTGTTTGTTTTTGTTTTTTCATTTGGGATGCATTTCTTTGTCTCTCCATTTTGGCTGCCTTCCTATGTTTGTTTCTATGTGTTAGGTAGAGCTTCTATGTCTCCTAATCTTAATAGAGTGGTCATATATAGTAAATGTCCTGTGGGGCCCAGTGGCACAGTCTCCCTGGTCAACTGAGTTGAGTGCTCCAGGTGTTTCCTTTTTGTAAGTTGTTTGTGCTCTCCTATTGCCTTTGAGCCTTGATTGCTTTTGGCGTGTCAGTGGGAGGGATTTTCTCTCAGGTTGATTGGTTGTGAAGACTGGCCATGACTACAGTGGAGGACCTGTTGTGCAGAAGGTGACCCTACAGAGCAGGATTAACTTTATTGAAGCTCTTGTTTCTGCCCAGTCTGACCTTGGGGTGCATTAATTCTGAAGGTGGTTGTGTGGTGCTCTGATGTGGTCTCAAGCTTGGCCTCAGGTTTGTTGGTTGTGTGAATTCTAGGCGTAGCTCTGTTGAAGGCCAAGGTCAGCCATTGTCTGTGCCCTGCCACGGGCCACTTGGTATGAGCTACAAAGTGATTTGCAGATTGTTGCCTCTCATGCTGGGCTTGGAGGTGCCTGGGAGAGGCTATGCTGTGACTCAAGGTTGACTACCACTACTGCCAGGCTTGGAGCTGCTTAGCAAAATGCACTGGACATACCAAGGACAGATGCTGCTTTTTTGAGTTTTATGAACCTTGAGAGATATGAAGAAAGTCCACAGCATGAGTCAAGACAGGACTTTTGTATAGAAAAGCCACTGGAAGCTGTTTGGGAGGGTTCTCACATTGAATGTGGCAAGGTTGTTGAGAATCACCTGAGCAAGAGAACAAAGGCTAGGTTGATAGATACCAGATATGGAAGCCCACCAGACCTGTAAACACTGATGGGGGGGCCAGAAGACAAGAACAATGGTTTTCACCAGCACTTCTGTCTGGGAGCAATCTGCCCCTCAAGCCTTTACCTTGAAGCTAAAAAATTTAGTTCTCCATGTGTTCATGATGCCCTTTGAGCTGCTGCCCTAACAATGGAGCCCAGAGCTAGTGAGTTCATCAGTGAGTATGTTCATGTATGCATTATTTAAGAGGATCATCTGGGACTTCAGCCTTCATACTGCTCTCAAACACAGGCTTTGTTTTTTTTTGTCTGTTTGTTTTGTTTGTTTTGTTTGTTTTGTTTTGTTTTGTTTTTTCACAGCCAGAAGTCATGAGGACTTCTCTCCTTGGCACTGGAATCCTGAGCTGGGTATCCTGCTATGGGGCTGGGAACATTCACTTTTTTTTTCTCAGCTTTATTGAAACATAGTAGACAGTTACTTGCTTGTATTTACATTGTACGATTCAATGATTTTTTTTCAATTATAGTCGGCATACAATAATATATTAGTTTCAGTTGTACAGCATAGTGATTAGAAATCTATATGACTTACAAAGAGATCATCCCACAAAATCTAGAACTTCTCTCCTCCCTTATTTATTACAACATTATTGACTATATTTCATAAGCTACACTTCATATCTCTATGACTATTTTGTAACTATCCAATTATACTTCTTAATCCCTTTGTCCTGTGTCACCATCCCACAACTCCTCCTGTCTAGTAGCCCTCAAAATATTCTCTCTGAGTTTGTTTTCATTTTTGTTGTTGTTGTTGTTATTTTGTTCTTTAGATTCCACATGTATGTGAAATCATGTGATATTTGTCTTTCTCTATCTGACTTATTTCATTCAACGCAATACCCTCCAGTTCCATCAAGACAATATCTTTTTATACTCCCTTCCTTTTAGTCTCTGTGTGTCTTTTAATCTGAAGTGAGTCTCCTGTAGGCAGCATATGTAGGGGTCTTGTTTTCTTATCCATTCGGCCACCTCATCTTTTGGTTGGAGCACTTCATTCTTTTTCATTTGAGGTACTTGTTGATAGATATGTAGTTATTACCAGTCTTTATTCTTGTTTTTGATACATGTTTTTTTTTTCTTCTTCTTCTTCTTAAAGAAGTCCCTCCAACATTTCCTATACTACTGGCTTGGTATTGATAATTCCTTTAGCTTATTTTTATCTGAGAAACTCGTTATCTGTCCTTTGACTCTAAATGATAGCTTTGCTGGATGGAGTATTTGTGGTTGTAGATCCTGGGTTTTCATCACATCGAATATTTTGTGCCAAGTCCTTCTATACTGAATGATTTCTTTTGAGAAATATGCTGGCAGTCTTATAGGTGCTCCCTTGTAGGAAACTAACTGCTTTTCTCTTGCTGCTTTTAAGATTCTCTTTGTATTTAAGCTTTGGCATTCTAATTATGATGTGTCTTGGTGTGGGCCTCTTTGGGCTCCTGATTTGGGGAATTCTCTGAGTTTCCTGGGGTTTTAAGTCTATTTCCTTCACCAGATTAGGGAAGTTTTCTATCATTATTTCTTCTAATAGCTTTTTAACTTCCTATTTTCCTTCTGGTACCCCTATGACACAGATAATTTTTTATGTTTAATTGTGTTCCATAAGCTCCTTAAATTATTATTTGGCTTTGGCTTATTTTTTCTTACCATTTTGATTGAATGTCCTCGGCTTCCCCATCCTCTATATCGGTGCTTCGATTTTCTTTTTTATCCATTCTATTGATTTCCTCTAATATACTCTTTATCTCAGATAACGTGTTCTTCATTTCTGACTGGTTCCCTTTAATTTTTTTTTATTATTATTATTTTTCCTTCCAACTATTTTACTCTCTTTTTATTATTTTGGTAATCTCTTCCAGTTAACTACTTCTATTTGGAGGTGATAAAATGTCTAAGGAATCCACTTTATATGTTGGATCTGCTGTGAGCATGGTCTTTCCCTTTACTTCAACTCAGAATTAAAACTTTTGATCATTGTTTTTTATACTCCAGTCCCAGAAGCCGTTTTCACCATGGAGTTGTCCGAAGGCAGTCATATGCTTTATAATAGTGGTCTAAACCAGGTCTAGCTTTTCCAGGAACACTACACAGGATGGATTTGAATATATATTAAACTAAGAAGCATTCTCTCAAATGAGTTTAAATGCACTTTATTTTTAGACAACCTACATGACATCTTTTTTTTTTCCTTAAAAACAATGCATCTACTCCAAATATATCAAAATCAAAATAAAAGAAGGGCTCAAGATGACATTAGTCCCATTTGTCCTAGTGCTGTTTTGTGGATGAAAAGCAGCAACCAGTTATGACAATTAATGATAGATCCAAATTGCCATATTTGTTAATACTTCTCCATTTCTAAAGCATCCTTGAAGAAAATCATATACAGGCTCACACTGTCCTCACAGTAGTCTGGAGTGATCATGTCATCTGAATTCATGTTTTCATCAATAAAGGATTGGGAGTTTTTGAAATTAGCAAGAATGTGCTTGATTTGTTCTGCAGCCCCTATCATAAAAGATTTTACTCTTTTAAGTCTCTATTCTTCAAGTTTCCCTTTGATTGATTTCATGTAATCTTTGATATACTTCTTGTAGGCTTCTTTTGTGAAGCTGGTTTACTACAAGTCAGGGTTCATGATGATATCAACAGCAGTGATTATTGTGCTTTTGGTTCCTTCAACAGCAGGGCCTTCATTGGAGACATTTCCACCAATCAGCGAGTCATCAAT
Source organism: Pteropus medius (assembly GCF_902729225.1). Classification (NCBI taxonomy): domain Eukaryota; kingdom Metazoa; phylum Chordata; class Mammalia; order Chiroptera; family Pteropodidae; genus Pteropus; species Pteropus medius. The sequence goes on along the minus strand of NW_024345861.1, from coordinate 197,708 downwards.
GTTACCCTCTGTCCTACTTACCATTTTCCCTTCTACCTGCAGGTACAGCCTGCCTGAAATCTCCCAGATCTTGTAAATGTCGGAAAACACTTCATCATGGCTGGTGAGGTCCAGGTAAATGATCATGATGGCAGCTGGAAGGAGACAATGGCTGTGTTGGCTTAGCAGGAGCCCAGAACATGGAGCAAGAACAATGCAGCCATAATGGTACTCAGGGGAAGGGGGAAGCAGGCAGAAAAGCTTAACTAGTTCCTTTTTATTATTTCCATTTCCATTTTTATGTTTTTTTTTATCTCTTTGTTAAGTTCTCACTGAGTTCATCTACACTTCTCCTAAGTTCGTTGAGCATCTTTATAACCAGTGTTTTGAACTCTGTATCTGTTAGATTGCTTGACTCCATTATTTCTTCATTTCTGTTCTCTTGTATGGTTTCTTCTTCTTTGTCTCCCATTTTGGCTGCCTTTCTGTGTCTATTTCTATGTACTAAGCAAAGCTCCTAAGTCTCCTTGTCTTAGCATGGTTTCGTGTAGTAGATATCCAGTGGCACAGTCTTGAAAGGGGTCCTGCTGCAGACCAAGTTTACCACAGCCCATGTCCCCCTGGGGACACCTGTTAAGATTCAGCAAGCAATCCACAGATGTTGGGCTTATACTTGCCTCAAGAGGCCACCGGTGTCAGCTTTGGAGTTGGTTCAACAAGGAGCACTGGACTTGCTGAGGACACAACTGGATGTGACTTGGGTGGGGCTGTGAATTCAGGGAGGCAGAGTTTCAGGGAATCCTCCAGACTGAGTGAGCTCTGTTATCCAGTTTGATGACATCTCAGCTATGGCTGCACTTAGTTGGCACACTGGGAGGGGGGAGGGCTCAACAGAAGAACAACGGATACCACCAACATTTCTGCCCAGGATAGAGCCTTGACTCCAGCCCTCGCTCTGACAACTCAGTGTACCCCTGTGAGTCCATGGTGTCCCCTGAGCAGCTGACCAGGCACTGATGCTCAGAGAGAGCATTTCCTTCACTCTGAATGTCTACTCACAAACACGGCCTCTTAAGAGGCATCTGCAGTTGCCGGCTGCTGCTGCCATAGCCTCTGTCTCACTCAACCACTCAGTACGGCAGCCTCGCATCTTTGGCCCCTCCTACCTTGTATTGTTGCATGGTGATTTCTTATTTTTCTCTCTAGTTGTAGTGCTTCTTTTCATCTAGGTCCCAAGTGACTATGCTTGCTGTTTACTCTGTGTTTCTGTCACAACTTTGATTTGTTTGCAAGAGGAAAGAACAAATCTTCCATCATCTATGCCATTTTTTTCACCTCCTCTTCACTTTTAAGAGTGGATTTCCACAGCTAAGGTATCCTTCCCAAATTTCAATAACCGCATATGGGTCTAAGACCTGCTTTTTCCACATCTGTGCCCCTCCTACCAGTCTTGATGTGGCTTTTTCTGTATATCCTTACTTATAAGACTTTTATTTAGCTTGACTTCAGGTGATTCACAAGGATTATTGTTTTATTGTTTAGTTTTAATTTTCATGTGGTTGTGGGAGAAGCAAACACAACATTTACCTACTCTGTATCTTGACCAGAATCTTTGTGGTTCTCTCAGAAGAGTGGTGACTGTTTTCTGCTCAACAGTGCAGAGTGTCAAGTTGTGTTCTCAAAAAGTATATTATCTTCTGAAACTTCTCTACATATAAGAAAACTTATTGCTGATAACCAAGTAAGAGGAAGAATAAGTGATGTATCAGATGAATCCACTATTCCTTTACCTGGAAAATCTCTACACATGCTTCATCTTCTACAGTGAATATTCCTGGTTGCAGATGAGTGATGTCTCAATACCATAGCCTTATGGCTGTAAAATAAATCACACAGGATATATTTTTCCATATTGCTACTATTAACTCTAAGTTGTTGGTATGGAAGATGATTTTTAAATGAATTAAATTCAAAATAATTCCCTTAGAGTATGTATAGTATATATAATGACATCACATGAAGACTATGCTTCCTTCCATAGAAAGAAACAAGAGATCTGAAATCCCACCTGTTATTTTGGTGATCTCTCCTTATAGCTTTGGAGTGAAGCAACTACACGACATCAGTATTTGTGTTTTCAACCTCCATTTTATTTAGCTTTCCCTTTTGCCACACACACACACAAAATGATTTTGTTCAGATGTATCTACCCACACTGCCATTTTAATACTCCATGGCTTATATTTTTAAATTAAAGTTTAAAATGCTTAAACATTATTATTTCTTATCAGTGTTAGAGTTACCAAACGCTTAAATCAAATATCCTTTTGGAATAAATGTTGTGATTTCTATGTAATTATGCTTGTTAAGAGGAGAATAAATGGAAGATACAGTTGTGACAACTTGGGTCATCATATATCACGGATGTAAAGGAGCACTGTACAGATTCTTGCATACTTATTGGGTACACTCTAGAATAAAATTTCATTAGACTAAAATGTAAAATTTCACCTTTTAATATCTCTGAAAGTTAGATGCAGCTTATAATTGATGATGTGTCATAGTTTCATTTGCAGGTTTTTTTTTTCTTTCTTTCTTAGGAATGTATAAAATAGTGCTATGTGTTACAATTGTGTTTTAGATTTGAAGAAATGTTGTCAGTGTGTTTATTACTACATGAGGTTTTTTGTTGTTGTTTTCTATGAGACTTTTAGGATGAGAAGGTAATATGTGTGAAATTTAAACTCTGACACGCATTTCCTAATTTTCCTAATGAGAGGGTATATTTAAACTTCGAAGATTGTTTTTAATAACCACCTCTTATGGATCTTAATACTTCTAAAACTGCATAACTTTTAAGCTATGAAACTTCAAGAAATTGTTTCACTAATGAAAATAAATAAATAAATAAATAAATAAATAAATAAATAAATAAATGGTTTTTAAAAGCGGGTCATATTTTTCTACGGAATTTTTATATAAGAATTGATCCAGAAAAGGCATACTTTTTTTGTTCTTTTACTTCTGCCTTTTTGTTTAAAACGAAAAAGGTAAGAAATATCCAAATACACACCAATGAAAGTGACATATTTGTTGGGAGAAGGCTGGGAAAGAAAAAGAGTATGTTCTGAATTTTACGTTTATAAGTTTGTTCGGATGTCATCCAAAATCACTGAAAACAGCAAACAGACCTACACGCTAAGTCCCAGAGCCATGTTCGAGTTGTTCAGCATACATTCCAGACTAATAATCAATGTTGCAAAATAGCTACAACTGCCAGCAGCTTTGAGAATAACTCGAAAACATGACATTTTTGATTTTAGAAATATTTTCATCAATAGAGATGTGTAAAACATGCGTTTATGTAGCACAGCACTTTGTCTTGTGTCAGTAATTGCTGGCTTGAGTTTCTGAGATGTCTATCAGTCTTTTGAAAATAAAATTAGAAGTGAGCATCTTACGGGTGAGAAAAATTTCTGCTTGAATTTAAAATATCTAAATATTTGAAGTGCCTCATTTCTGACTCATTTGCAGTGACTTTTTAATTAACATTTTATTTTGAGATCATTGTAGACTCACATGCAATGGTAAGAAATAATACAGAGAGATCTTATGCACCATTAAACCAATTTCTCCCATAAAAATATATATTTCCAAAAAATTTTTTAATGAGAAGACTGGCATTGTTTTTTTACTTTTGCAAACCTATTTAATATGTGGCTTAATAGAAGACAGATGCATTTGCATATTGACTTCTGCATTCAATCTGTTGTGTTATCATTCATTAAGTAGCCTCTGGAAAACTTAGGTATGCACTTGTAAGAGAATGAGAGTGAAAAGGCAATAAAGTCTCAGTACTGTTATGGAAACAATTTTGACCCTGTGAGCCTTTTGAAAGAGTTTCAGAGACCTCCCATCCCCAGGGGTTCTGGGATTATACTTTGAAAAGTGTTTAATTAAGCTATAGGTCATCTGTGATTGCAAAGATTATAATAACAAGACTTGAATGAGATAACAAGTTATTTGTTTCTCACCTAATTTCCCAGATAAAAGCCATCTCCATTAGTTATGGCACACTTTATGGTGGCTCTGACATCCCTGGCATACCTCATTCAAAATAGTTCCCCAAGTGCCACCTCTATATTCCATCTAGCAGGAAGAGGAGGGCATGACTTGTTCTTTTAAATGCGTGTTTCAGAAGTTGTATATATTACTTCCTGTCACATCCTCCTTAAAGAGTTTCTACTAATGATAACATCTTACAAAACTATATATAATATCATCATATGTGGTTACTGACATTGATACAATCAATATACAAAACAATTCCATCATCACAAGTATCCTTGAGTTGCGTTGTTATAGTTATACTCATATTTCTCCCATCCAACCCTGATCTAACCTCTGGAAACATTGAATGTCTTCTTCATTTCTCTAATATGTCATTTTCCAGTTTATTTTAGGAAATAGTCTTAATGGTTCCCTTCTTGTAATGCCCCAACCTGTGTGTGTGTGTGTGTGTGTGTGTGTGTGTGTGTGTGTGTGATGTTACTCCAGATAATTGTAATGAAAGCACTCTAGATTCAATGTAAGCTCTCCTTTTTCTGACATAAATACATGCTCAGGAAATATAAACCAAGTTTAGGGAGAGATATCAAAAGTTTAAGGGTCATTAATTTGACAATTATTTATTGAGTATCATATGCAGGATAGTGTTCTAAGCATTAAGAGATATGGTAAATAAGACAGACAAAGTTCCCACGGAACTTACACTCTATGTGTGTGAGAAGAAACGTACAATAAACAAATTTTAAAAAGATTAAATGCACTAGTTTTAAAGCCCATAACCTTACATGATATTTTTCAGTTATATGTATTTAACTAAATATATTTTACATATATCACTGAGAAATATATATGTATACACACATACATATGGAAAACAATCTTTTAGACTGTGTGACACATGAAGACAGACACCTTGTCTTATTCACTGTTTTAAATTTGTTGGGGTGACAATGGTTAATAAAATTATACAGGTTTCAAGTGTACAATATAATAATACATCATATGTATATTGCATTGTGTGTTCACTTCTCAAAGTCAAATTCTCTTCCATCACCATATATTTTACCCCCTATACTTTTATCTAACTTCCCCTCCCCCCTTTCCCTCTGGTAACCAATAAACTGTTGTCTGTGTCTATGATTCTCTGTCTTGTTAGCTTATGCTTTCAGTTTTATATCCCACATATTAGGGAAATCATATGATTCTCATTTTTTTCTGCCTGACTTATTTTGCCTAGCATGATAAATTCAAGATCCAATCATGTTTGTTGCAAATGGCAATATTTCATCTTTTCTTATGGCTGAGCAATATTCCACTGTATTTATGTACCACATCTCCTTTATCGAATCATCTATTGAAGGGAATTTTTGTTGTTTCCATGTCTTGGCCATGTGAATAATGAACATGGAGGTGCATATATCTTTATGGATAAATATTTTCAAATTTTGGGGGTAAGTACCCAGAAGAGAGATTACTGGGTCATATGATAATTCTATTCTTAATTTTTTGAAGCACCCCCACACTGTTTTCCATAGTGGATGTACCAATTTACATTCTTATCAGCAGTGAAAAAAAAGACACTTGGAATGTAGTTGTTGGTTATTTATTCAACTACTATTTATAGAACCCATACATAGTCCCAGATATGGATCCAGGCACTGAGAATAGAACAGTAATCAGACAAAAAACCTTGTTCTCACAGAGCTTATGTGAATCTCAAAGATAGCTGGCACAAAATAGATTTTAAATAAACTATTGCTGCTGCTGTTGATATTGTCATTGCTTTTACTATTATTAATATTTAGTTCAGTTGATTCATAAAGATAGTTGCTGTGGTGACTTTCAGAACCACAAGAATACATATGTAAAAAAATCTAGTGTATAGTAGTGCAAATGTTAAAGGTAATATTTTATGATCTTTCCTCCTATAAACACAAAGTTGTTTTAACTTTTCTCCTGGTGAGCAATATTCTAGTCTTCTTTTCCCCAATGGACATTACTAATCAACTATCATGCCCATATTTATTCTGAGCATACGACAATAGTGCAGGTGGTCATTCGAATGCCAGGGAGTGCTAATACTGACAATATTAAATAGCTAGTGATGTGGAAAACAACACAAAACAAACAAACAGAAAACTTTGTAATGCATAATTATTTTCAGCAAGCTAGTCTTTCTATTTGCTTTTTTGGGAGATAATATATATAATTCTTTGTATTTCTAAATATCTCCTAGGTTGATTTGGGATGATTGGTTAGGTTGACTGGGTAAAACACACAAGTTGTTGTAACACACCACTTTATCTTATGTCAGTAATTGCTGACATAAGGCATAATTAATCCAATTGTTATGACATAATCAAATTCAAAAAGATTTCCAATCTTTGAGAAGAATGCTCAGGACTAGACTGGGTATAAAGAGCACCTGCCAAGGACATTTAATTGAACAGATATGATAGCAAGTTGCCACTCAATATCAACGTTATTAGACATCCCTGGGTGAGTTTGGCCCTACTTGATCCTCTTTGATGAAATGAGAGTACCTTTATCTAATACGCTTCTGCTCTAGATTAATGTGTATTATTATTTTGTACATACATGGATGCTTTTCTCTGAGACTTTTCTAACCTTGCTTATCCTCTCCCTTCCATTTAGGTGTTGATTATTTGTAGAAATCATTTTTGAAGATTTTCCTCTCTTTTAAACTTTTGTGGTGGAAACAGAAAGACTTGAGGATCAAAGCTCAAAGATTTGAGCTTTAACCGAAAGGCGCTTCAAAGCAGAATCCAGACAGATAGGATGACATTTCTAACTGAATTTCTGATGATTTATTCTATACAGATGTAAATTTAACATTATCTGGCCTTTAAAGAAAGAGCACATGAGAGAAGGACAAAGAAAATAGCGAAGAAAAATAGATTTCTTTGGAAATGTCAGATATTAGCAACATGCTTTTTCATCACCATTGCCAGTATTAGTCTTGACGCTCACCTTTATGGCAAAGACCATAACAAAAACACTTTCTAGAATACTTGCTTCTACTGCCTCTCAAGAGACGTTTCCCTCCTCACTCTACCTTCACACAAATCCATTCTGTACATTTTGCCTAAAATTGCCCCCTATTGTAAAGATTACTAACTAAATAAGCCAAAATTGATTAAGCCCTCATTGAATATGGCACCTCTTTATACTGCATAGGTTACATGTAAAACCTGTAGAACCTCAAAATACTTTCAAGATATCAAGAACCTTTCTGAAGAAAGTTATCCAAATCAATTCTGCTAAAAATCATAAGCCTTACCCTATAAAGTGCAGCCAAAGAACAATAATAAACTCTAATATAAGATTCTCATGGCTCCTTCACCTTCAGAGTTTTCAAAATCCTGCTTAGAAACAATCTAGGAATACAATATTTCAATTGCCTGCAGACTAATATTGCCAGAGCTATTCTTGTATAAAACAGAAAGAATCTAATTTAGTAGGATAAATTAAATGAATGAAGCAGTCCATTGTGATATTACTAATATTCTCATGATTATATTTTTGGGATTATGTAATTTGGTTGTGTAACACTCTAGCCAGTCATAAACCAGAAAGGGAAGTTTGAATATTACTTTAAAACTGACAAAATGACATATTACCCCTTAAATTACTACATTTTCCTGAATTGTATCTTTAAAAGAAATTTATGCTTATTTGTACCTAAAGAACAAATATTTCACATGGTGAAACAAAAGAGATAATAATAACACTTTAAAGGATCTCTTGAGCTTTGGAGATTTGCAATACATACATACTTTTGAGAAGTTCAGCAAGAAAGAGCTTTTTGAAGTTTAATGATTAAAATAAGAAAACTATTTCATAAGACAAAAAAAAAAATCGCTTCAATATCCACTGTCAGAACTCTTTAGATAAAGAGAAGACCAGAGACAAAATAAAATATCTTCATCAATATCAAAATAATAGTCAATATTTAGTTCAGAAAAATGGCAGAGAGATGTCCTCAGCTGTCTCCCCTTGAAATAACAGATGAACATCTAAACTACCACCACCACCACAACAAAAACACCAAACTGCATACCAGCATGTCTGAGTGTGTGATCTGCACATGAGAGCTACCACAGTCCAGAACCCTGGGAGTCAGGTGATATTGGGAGAAATAAAGAAGTTGCCTCTCTCAGCAGGAGTGTCCCACAGGAGGAAGGAGAGGGGAGAAGGTATGGTGGGTTCCCTGAACAGCCCTGCCTGGGAGAGCTGTGAGCTCCATACAGCCGGTGGCAGTGCCGAGGCATCAGGGCAGAAAGAAGAGAAGTGGAGACGGCAGAGAAACAACAGATGATTATTATCAATCATGATTGCAAAATGCAAGATTGAGCTGCAGACCCAAACCAAACCCAGAGGGCCTTCCCCCATATCCTCTGAGACTGAACACTGCTGAGACCAGGGAAATCAGAGCAATCGCTACCGAAAATGTTGCTAACACTGAAAGGAATTGAGACTGAGGGTAATGAGTGTGATTGGATATCTATATATAAATAATAAAAGCCATCATTAAGACTTCATATAAAGCAGGAATCCAAGAAGCTTAGACACCACCTACTGGAATCCAAAAGCAAAATTCCTTCTTTGCAACAGGTTAAAGAGAGACCTTTATATAATAAATTTTCTTTCTGGCAAAAAAGCGGAATACCCTTCTGTTACTGCCCAGGTGGAGAAATAGTCCATTTAACACCATGAACAACTAAAGTGACAAGGGATTTCAGAAGAAAAGAGAAAAAATCTCCAGAAAATAAGCTTACAGACATTGAAATATGTGACTTAAATGACAGAGAATTCAGGATGGTACTTCTGAAACATCTCAGTGAGTTCTGATATGAGTCATATCAACAATTTCAGGAATTGAAAAAAACAACAAGAAGAGTAGAATGATTCTTTAGCAAGGAGATTGAAACCCTCAAAAAGAATAAAATAGAACTTCTGTAGATGAAGAATACAAAGCAAAAGATGAAAAATGAAACAGAGTCGACCAAATGGAAGAAAAGATCAGTGATATTGAAGACAGAAATCTAGAAATAAATAAGAAGGAAGAAGAGAGATACTGAAGAATGAAAAATAATGAAAGAGAAATACAAGAAATAGTTGATAATATCAAGAGAGGAAACATAAGAATAATGGGCCCTCTCGAAGGGGAGGAAAAGGAGCAGAGATTAGAAAGCATTTTCAGAAAAATAGTTGATGAGAATTTCCCAAATCTAAGTAATGAGCTGAAGCTTGGAATTCAAGAAGTCAACAGAACACCCAATTATCTCAACCAAATAAAGGCCTTCTCAAAACCTCATTTTATTAAAATTATCAAAAAATCAATGAGAAAGACAGAATTCTTAGGGGAGCCAGGGGAAAGAAGACGGTAACCTATAATGTCGGACTTTTCAGCACAAACCTTACAAGCCAGAAAGAAATGGAATCAAATATTCAAACTAATAAATTAAAGAAACTACCAGCCAAGAATAATGTATTCAGCAAAACTTTCTTTCAGATATGAAGGAAAAGTAAAGACCTTTCCAGACATACAAAAATTGAGGGCATTATCCACTATGAGGTCTGCATTACAGGAAATACTAAAAGAGGTCAGCTCACCTAAAACAAAATGACAAAAAAAAAAAATACATAATTAGGAATAAGGTGACTAGAAGGCTGATAGAAGCAGAGTAGTGCAACCCTTACTAGCAAAAGGGCATTATAAGCTTAAACAGTAAGAAGAGATCTGCTATAACAAGATAGTAGGGAACATTCAGTATACATAGGGATAATTTCAGACAACAATGACTGAAAAGGAGATGATTCAAAGATCCAAATTCGCAAAGAGGAATGGAGATAAGGAACAGGCAGAAGAAAATGAACAAATATATATATAGGTTTTCTCTTTGGTCCTTCTTGTTTTATGTTATATACTTCAATTCTGAATCTTTGGCATGTGCTTATCATTACAAACATTTGAATGATAAGCAAATACCAAAGATTCAGAATTGAAGTATATAACATAAAACAAGAAGGACCAAAGGGAAAACCTACAAAAGCCAACCAAAATACCAAACAAACAAACAAACAAACAAACAAAAACAGACACACAAGGACAAAGAAGCAATGGAAACGCCGAGCTACCAGAAAGCAAAAGATAAAATGGGTATAAGAAAACCTGATATTTCAATAATCATCGTAAATGTAAATGGAATAAATTCTCCAATATAAAGACACAGATATGCAAATTGGCTGAAATAGAAAACCCAACCATATGCTGCCTCCAGGAGACACATCTCAGCTCCAAAGACAAATATAGATTCAAAGTGAAAGGGTGGAAAATAATATTTCAAGCAAATGGCATTCAGAGAAAAGAGGGAGTAGTGGTACTAATATATGAAGAAATAGCCTTCAATATAAAAAATAAGATAAAGAAAGATACTGAGGGACACTTTATAATGATAGAAGGAATCATGTATGAAGAAATCATAAACATATTAATAACTATATTCTCAATAAGAGAGCCCCAAATTTGTAGAGCAATTACTAAAAGAACTAAAGAGAGAAATAGACCAAAACACTATCATAGTAGGGGACCTAAATATCCCATTGTCAGATAGGGTCAGATCATCCAAACAGAAAATCAATAAGGAAATAATATCCTTAAATGACACATTAGACCAACTGACATAACTGACCTTTATAGAGTCTTTCATCCTAAAACAGCTGTTTAGAAATTTATGTTTAGTGCACATGAAACATTCTCAAGGATTGACCACATACTAGGATATAGAGATAGCCTCAATAAATATAAGAGGGTTGAAATCATACCAACCATACTCTATGATTATAATATTTTGATCCTGGAGATCTACTGTAAAAAGAAAGTGGGAAGAACAAAAAATACATAGAGAATAAACAACATACTACTGAAGAATGACTGGGTCAGAGAATAAATTAAAAAAGAGATATAGAGATACATAGAAATGAATGATAATGATAGGACAGTATATCAAAAATTTTGAGACAAAGCAAAACAGTAATAAGAGGAAAGTTCTTATCATTACAGGCCTGTCTCCAAAAACAAGTACTAGTCCAAATAAACAACCTCAAGCTTCATCTTAAAACAAAAAAGCATATAAAAGGAAGAATAAATAAAGCCTAATATAACCAGAATAAAATAGTCAAAATTAGAGCAGAATTAAATGAAATTG
>NW_024345861.1:114308-185809 GCF_902729225.1 Pteropus medius | reverse complement strand
ACGAGGCTGGAAGTATCACTCTACCTGACTTCAAATTACACTACAAAGGGACAATAATCAAAACGACATGGTATTGGCAGCAAAACAGACACACAGACCAGTGGAACAGAATCAAGAGTCCGGAAATAAACCCATGTTTATGTGGGCAAATAATTTTTGACAAAAACCAAAATAATTACAGTGGAGAAAGGAAATCCTCTTCAGTAAATTGTACTTGGAAAACTGGAAAGCCACCTTCAAAAGAATGAAACGAGACTGTTGTCTATCACCATATACCAGAATTAATTCAAAATAGATTGAGGACCTAAACATAAGACCTGAAACAATAAAATTCATAGAAGAAAACATAGAAACAAAACTCAAGGACCTTGGACTAAAAAGGAATTTTATGAATTTGATCTCATAGGTAAGAGAAGTAAAAGCTAAAATAAATGAATGGGACTACATCAAACTAAAAAGTTTCTGCACAGCAAAAGAAACCATCAACAAGGTAAAGAGACAACCATCTGATGGGAAAACATATTTGCAAGCAACGCCTCCAATAAGGGCCTAATATCTAAAATATACAAAGAACTCAATAACAACTGGAAAAACAAATGATCCAATAAAATAGTGGACAGAGGACCTGAGCAGACACTTCTCCCCACAGAACATGCAACTGTTCAACAAATATATGAAAATATGCTTAACTTCACTAGCTATTAGGGAAATGCTAATCAAAACCACAATGAGATACCAGCTCACACCTGTTAGAATAGCTATAATCAACATGACAAATAATAACAGATGTTGGAGAGGATGCGGAGAAAAAAGAATCCTCATACACTGCTGGTGGGACTGCAAATTGGTATAGCCACTATAGAAAAGAGTATGGAGGTTCCTCAAAAAAATAATTGGTCTACCATATGATCCAGCAATCCCTCTACTGGGTATTTACCCCAAAGACTTGAAAATCCATATCTGAAAAGATATTTGCACACTGATGATCATAGCAGCATTATTCATAGTGGCCAGGATATGGAAACAACCAATTTGTCCTACAATAGATGATTAGCTAAAGAAGCAATGGTACATATATATAATGGAATATTACTCAGCCATAAGAAGAGATGAAATATTCCCATTTGCGACGATGTGGATGGACCTTGAGATAATCATACTAAGTGTAATAAGTCAGGCAGAAAAAGTTGAAAACCACATGATATCGCTTATATGTGGGATAAACCTAAAAGCAACAAACGAACAAGACAAAGTAGACATGGACAATAGACTAGTGGTTACCAGAGGGTAGAGTTGGAGGGGGAGGGGTGAGGTAGATGAAGAAAAAAGTGTCTAATATGTGAAATTGAAAGTTATGTAAATTACATTAAATGAATAAAAAAAATTTGAGGCTATGATGAAAAGCTAAAAAAATATATTTTATTTCTTTATCTTTGAGAAAGATTCCACCTTTTCAGTTGTATTTAGTACACTTAGACACAATTCATTAAAAAGACAAAGAGTTCGATTTATATAGTTTTCTTTAATGCAATACAGAGGAAAACTACTAAAGTGATAAAAGAAAAACTATATATATCACTTTAGTAGTTTTCCTCTGTATTGCATTAAAGTATTGAATAAGTCAAACAATCTTAAACCCATAATTTTTATTAGCATGGGTTCTTGACAATGGTAACCTGTATTTTTGATGAGTTTGCAATGAGAGTAGAGCCTCATATTTAGCAACTCAAGAGTCAACATAATGCTTACAGAAACACAAATGACAGTGTCAGCGATGACTGAGATGACAAATGACAACATGCATATTAATAAGCATTAGACAACATTCAATCACTGTCCAATACTCTTAGTCATGTTGAAGGACAACGTGATCTTCAAATTGATGTGTTACTGTCACCAAAGAACTTCTATAACTTAGAAAGTCAGCACAAAATTAGCATGGTTATGCCTTCCTTGGAAGGGCTAATGACACCTACATATTTCTTACATTCGTACTAAAGGGCAAAGACAATAGCTCAGAAATTGTTTAGAATTCATGTCTACACATGCCATTGGTTCAGGCGTTTCAATTGAATTTAGTAATGAATAAAGGTAAAATTTTTACCTGTCTCTCTGTCTCTGTCTCTCTGTCTCCTACCTATGTAGTTACTTGACTGAATTGCTTATTATTTTACTTGATCAATTCTGTCAAAATAGTAAATCTAGTTAGAATTCATGTGTTATTAATCTAATTATGTTATGCATGTGTTATATGTATGTGTGTATTCATGTATATAACATATACATAAATAATTATTAGATTTCAAATGTCCAGACTTTTATAAGAGCCATCTACTTTATCTTTTTATTTGCAAATGTTTTCCTTTTTAATATGGAGAGGAATTCCTTAAAAAATGTATTGTCAACATAAAATAAATTTAAACAATGTAGAGACCTGACAAAACATTTAACAACCTAATAAGGAGGTCCTGGGGTGAACAGTACATTCCAAAAGCTTATTGTTTAAGACTGACAAAGATTTCTTCTGGTTGTGCAGAAATGGCCAATATTGTTGCTGTTGTCACAGTCCTAATGTTATTCAGCATATATTTTGGATTGAAAGTAAAAATCTATCAGAAAACTATTTATGTGACTGGGCCTAAATATAATATATATAAAAGAGTTATACTTTCAGCTCCTATGCTCATTTTTTTTCTAAAATTAACAGATTTTTTTCTACATAGACGACAATAAACTATGTTTCAGAGATGAGTGTTCTAAATGTGCTTTCTTGAAATAACATTAAGAATGATTATATTAAAGAAAACAAACTTACCTTATCCACGAAATAATAAATTGCCTGCCAAAAATAGAAATAGTTGGCTTTTTCTTTTTTGTATAATTATGTTTAGCATAGTATATTAGTCATCTAGGGCTACATAACAAAATATCCCAGACAGGGAGGCTTAAACAACAGAAATTTATTTTCTTATAATTCTGGAGGCTGGAATTCCCAGATCAATATGTCAGCAGGTTTTGTTTTTCCAGAAGCCTTTCCTTGAGTTGCACTCACTGTGTCCTCTACATGACCTTTTCACCATGTGTGTGCAATCTGAGTGTCTCTTCCTCTTCTTATAAGGACACTAGTCTTATTGGATTAGGGCTCTGCTGTTTGAACTCATTTACCTTTAATTACCTTGTTAAAAGTCTTATCTCTAAATACCATCAAATTGGGGGTTATAACTTTAATCTATGATTTTGAGGGGACACAATTCAGTCTATAACATATAGTTAAAACAAAATTACATCTGTTTTAAGAAAATTCTCAGTACATCATTTTTTACTAAATTCAATTTAATTCAATAACATTTATTAAGCATATATTCTGTGATAAAGCATGTAAATCACATTTACAAGCAAATAGTACATACACAGGAAATATTTGTTATCACTGTCTTCCTATCACAGAAAATTAAAAGAGAGAAAGAAAAAATAAGGAAGGGAGAGAGATTTAGATAGTGAATTTCAACCTTAGAAAAACTTAAAAATTGTCAGTGGGAAAAGCCATATGTAATGAAACAAAGCATACTATATGATCTAGTATTTAAATAGGCATTATAGATAATTAGTGATACTAAGAAAGAGAAAGTGAGAGAGAATTATGGGCAAGAATTTGTGAAAAGGATTCATGAAAGAATTGGATTTGTAAAGAAACTTGAATAAATAGTATGGAAAACCCAGGCAGAGAACTCAGCATGAGCAAAGGCACAGGGAAAGGAATAAGCATAAGTATTTTAGTAACATCACTCTACACCTAAGAATCAAGAATAAGCTGACAGACTCAACACAGCCTGCAGCCTGTGATATGTTTCATGGTCATTGCTACCTAGAATATTCTGAATAAATTATTACTTGGGACTTCAAAAAACATATCTTCCATAGTATTAAACCAGCATATATTTCCCATTTATGTTTATCCATATTCCACTTTAAATTCTCCAATAGGACATCTATAGAAAATTTAGTCACATGAAAACAAATGCAAACAAACAAACAAAAAAAGCAATATGTCTAAATGAAGTTACAAATCCTTTCAAATCCTCTAAGAGGCTGCTAATAATCAAGTATCAAGAATGTGAAGCCTGACCAGATGGACATTCTACGAGGGATGTTTTTCAAATAAAGTTTAAATTTATAGTATAATTCAAATACCAGGTTCAATTTTCATCAAGTTTTGCTCACAATTTCTAAGAAATAAAATAAACATAGAGCATTTATATATACATATGTACATACATGCAGACATATTCATATCTTTAATTTTGGTAGTTTTTGTTTCAAAATTGCCTCTTGAATAAAAACGAGAGGTTGTCATTGAAAAATATTTCAATTTGGATTGGAGAAAAATGGGAAGATACAGCTCTATAGTTAGTGATCATTTCCATATTCTGTTTTCATAGTTATATTAAAGATGTACATTATTTTATTTCTGCATGTACTCTATGTTTAGATTATTTGACAGAATCACAGACCAGAAGAGAGAGGCTCGTATATCATGTATTCTTTGTTTTGACCATGGTGATTGTACAAGGGCCATCCACCTGATTCAAATTAGGATGGTCTGGTTTTCTTTCTTTGGGAAATTGGAATTTTAACTACAGAGACAAATTTAGTAAGATGGTTTTGGGCACTTGAACTTAGGCTGTAAGATCAAATAATATGGGCCATAGATAATGCCCATTGCAACACCAAACCACAAACAAGACCAAAATTAAGAGTCCTATTAAAAAATTTGTCTGCAGAGAGATGGATGAACTGTATGCATACAGAAAAATGAGAGCACAGAACACATAGAGCACAGTGAGAAATCTAACTTATAAACTGTATTTGAAGTCTGGCTATAATTTCTGAAAACCATTTTCTGGTGTTTTCTTTTTTTTTTTTTTTTTTTGCAATGATGTCCACTAAAGCTTGAGTTTTGTGTTCCTAGTAATTAAAGAATCTCAAACTAGAATAGTTTTCAACCTTATTATGTGTGCTTTTAGAACTCCTTAACTACCCTGGAAATAAAAGTGTTTTCTTGGACAGTGCTTGCTTAGAAGGCAATAAGGCATTTGTCTGTTGTACCAGGCATAACCTACAGTGGATGCTGTAGACTCTCAAAAGATACTGAATGGATTGAACAAACATTTATAGTTTGTCCTCATACAATGGGAACATTAATCATATTATGGAATTATGAAATTTAATTATGATATTATGTCATTTAATCCCAACATAAGTTTCCATTTATGAAAACTGATTTAATATGACCATCATAGCATATAAAAATATTGCATAATGCATCGATTTGCATCACGGTTATTTTAAAGGTCATTCTTAATATATATATACGACTACTAAACAACATTCTTTCTTCCTTTAAACAACTCACTTTGCAGAGAGGAAACATCTAAAGCACCATAAGTAACTAAGGCATAGTCCGTGCCTGGCCTAGTGTATATTTTCACTTAATGTCATTGAATAAATGAAGTTACTCAGGAACAAAAGCTAAATATTTATTTTTTTTGTAATTGTCTTGTAGTTTTCATCTATAAATTTACTCTCTTTTTCTGTTTCTAGTAATTGCTCTATTGGGAAAGAGAAGGTGTATATTTAAACTCTATACTTTAAATAATGTTTTTACTTTAGATTTAATCTTTCTAATATTCTGCATGGTACAGCTTTGGAGGTTTCTTACTTATTCAACCTTATTAAATGTACTGCAAAGACAATATCTTTTAATTCCCATTTGTAGAATGTTCCAATAAGTTCAGATTTTAGACTCTAACCTTGAGTGTGGAGACTATAAGAGTCATTTTTGCATCACTGATTTCTGATTTATGAAAAATGATTTCTCACTGATTTATGTAGAATAGCTATACAGATAATATGATCTTTAATATGTAGAAAGTTATTACCTTCAGTGTACCATATTGAATCAAAAAGATAAAGTGTGAATGGAGGGAATATAAGCCACTCTCCTTTTTCAGAAGAATTTAACTTTTTTTCTTTAAGCACAGATATGCAAGAACATATCCTAACTTAAGCAAAATTAAACCTCGCTACTTGATGATTCAGTCTCCTATTGAAAGATAATAGCAATAATAACAATAATTTTATATACATTTAATGGAGCTTTCACAGGCAGATCATTCTCCACATTCCATGTTCTATTTTTATTTATGGAGAGATAATTTACATACATACCATAAAATTCATCTGTTTAAATCATTTTTAGGAATATTAACAGGTATGGTCAAACACAGAAAACTTTAAAAAAGTTTTATCAGTTCAAAAAGAAAACCTAAACCCTTTAGGTGTCTCCTTTATATACTTTCTTTTCTTTAATCAGCCCTAAGCACTTCTACTCTTTGTATAGATTATCCTGTTTTGGACTTATACAAATGGAATTTTATAATATTGTGGTATTTTGTGACTGGATTCTTCCACTCGGTATGATGTTTTCAAGGTTTGTATGTGTTGTAGTATTTAACAATGCTTTATTTCTTCTTAGGATTGAAGAATATTCAATTTTATGAATGTGCTATTTTTTATTCACTCAACTGATAATGGACATTCGGGTTGTTTTTACCTTCTGTCTATTATGAATAATGTTACTATAAACATTCATGTACAAGCTTCTATGTGGAAATATGTGTTGATTTCTCTTGAGTTTATAACTAGGAGTGGAATTGTTGAGAAATATAATAACTCTATGTTTAATCATTTGAGAAACTGCTAGAATGCTTTCCAAAGTGGCTTCAAAATTTTATATTTTTCTCAGCAGTATATGAAGGTTGCAGTTTTTCCATATTCTGGCCAACACTTGTTCTTATCACAATTTTTCTTTATTAAGATTATATTTGTTAGAGCAGGTTTAGATTCACAGCAAAATAGTGTGGAAGGTACAGAGATTTCTCATTTACCTCCTGCCTCCACATATGTATAGCCTCCCCCATTATCAACATACCCCACCAGAGTGGAACATATTTTCATACATTTTTCTTCATTTTTAATCCATATATCTTCCTTCACGAAGCGTCTCTTAAGGTATTTGAACCAGTTTTAATTAATTAATTAATTAATTTTTATGGTGACAATAGTTAATGAAATTTGAAAGTTTCAGCTTTATATTTTAATAGTAAGACATATATATTTACATTGTGTGTTCACCTCTCATAGTTAGATTTCTTTCTGTCACCACATATTTGATCCACTTTACCCAGTCTACTTCCCACCTACGCCCTTCGGCCTACCCACTGGTAAACACTAGTATACTGTCCATGTCCATGACACTAGTCTACTGTTCATGTCCTGTTCATTTGTTGCTTTTAGGTTTATATCCCACATGTAAGTGATATCATGTGTTTTTCAGCTTTTTCTGTCTGCTTATTTCACTTAACATGATTATCTAGAATCCATCTATGTTGTCGCAAATGGCAATATTTAATCTCTTCTTATGGCTGGGTAATATTCCATTCTATATATGTACCAAAGCTTCTTTAGTTAATCATCTATTGTAGGACCCTTTGTTTTCTTCCATGTCCTGGCCACTGTGAATAATGCTGCTATGATTATTGGTGTGCAAATATCTTTTTGGATATGGGTTGTCAAGCCTTTGGGGTAAATACCCAGGAGATGGATTGCTGGATCATATGATAGGTCAATTCTTAGTTTTTGAGGAACTTCGATACTTTTTTCCATAGTGGCTGTACCAATTTGCAGTCCCACCAGCAGAGTATGAGGGTTCTTTTACTCTGCATCCTCTTCAACATTTGTTATTATTTGTCCTGTTGATTATGGCTATTCTAACAGATGTGAGATAGTATTTCATTATGGTTTTGATGTACATTTCTCTAATAGCTAGTAATGTTGAGTATCTTTTCATATATTTGTTGGCCATTTGCATGTCTTCTAGGGAGAAGTGTCTGTTCAGGTCCTCTGCCCCTTTTTTGATTGGATCATTTGTTTTTCTGTTGTCATTGAGTCATATGAGTTCTTTGTATATTTTGAATTTAGGCCCTTAGATGTCGCTTGCAAATATATGTTCCCATTAGAATGGTTGTCTCTTTACCTTGTTGATAGTTTCCTTTGCTGAGCAGAAGCTTTTTAGTTTGATGTAGTCCAATTCATTTATTTTTGCTTTTACTTCCCTTGCTTTTGAGGTCAAATTCATAAAATCCTCTTTAAGTCCAAGGTCCTTGAGTTTCATTCCTATGTTTTCTTCTATGCATTTTATTGTTTTAGGTCTTATATTCAGGTCCTTAATACATCTTGAGCTAATTCTGGTGTGTGGTGATAGACAACAGTCAATTTCATTCTTTTGCAGGTGGCTTTCTAGTTTTCCCAGCACCATTTCCTGAAGAAGCTTTCCTTTCTCCACTATATGTTTTTGTCTTTTTGTCAAAAATTATTTGCCCATATAAATATGTGTTTATTTCCAGACTTTTGATTCTGTTCCACTGGTCAGTGTGTCTGTTTTTTTTTTGCCAATACCATGACATTTTGATTACTGTCACTTGATAGCGTAATTTGAAGTCAGGGAGAGTGATGCCTCCAGCCTCATTCTTTTTTTCTCAGGATGACTTTGGCAAATTGGGGTCTTTTGTGCTTCCATACACATCTGATGATTTTTTTGTTCCATTTCTTTAAAAAATGCCAATGGGATTTTGATGGGGATTGCATTAAATCGGTATATCTGTATAATGCTTCAGGTAATATGGTCATTTTAACTATGTTAATTCTTCCAATCCAAGAACACAAAATATTTTTTCATTTCTTTGTATCTTCTTTATTTCTTTAATAGGGTCTTATAGATTTCATTATATAGGTCCTTCACATGTTTCATTAAATTTATTCCTAGGTATTTTATTTGTTGTCACAATTGCAAAAAGAATTATTTTTTTCACTTATTTTTATGACACTTCATTATTAGAGTATAGGAGTGCTATGGATTTTTGAACAATTATTTTGTATCCAGAAATATTACTGCATTTGCTTATTGTTTCTAGAAGTGTTCTTGTGGAGTCTTTAGGTTTTTCTATAGAGAGAATCATGTCATCCACAAATATTGACAGTTTGACTTCTTCGATTCCTGTTTGGAATCTTTCTCTTGTCTTATAGCACTCGCAAGGACCTCTAATGTTATATTGAATAACAGTGGTGGTAATGGACAGCCTTGCCTTGTTCCTGATCTTAGAAGGAAGGTTATTAGTTTTTCACCATTAAATATAATGTTGACTGAGTGCTTGTCATAGATGGCCTTTATTATATTAAGGTACTTTCCATCTATACTGATTTTGTTAGATATTTTGATCATAAATGGGTACTGTATCTTATTGAAGCCTTTTTCTGCATTTATTGATATGATCATGATTCCTATATTTTAATTCATTTATGTGCGGTATAAATTAATCGATTTGCATATGTTCCACCATCCCTGTGCTCCTGGGATGAAGCCCACCTGATCATGATGTATAATCTTTTTAATAGGTTGCTGAATTCGGTTCACTAGTATCTTATTTAGGGTTTTTGCACCAGTGTTCATGAGAGTCATTGGTCTGTAGTTTTCTTTTTTTGTGTTATCTTTGCCAGGTTTTGGTATCAGTGTAGTACTGGCCCTATAAAATGAGTTGGGAAATATTGCTTCCTCTTCAATTTTTTGGTAGAATTTGAAGAGAATAGTTATTAAATCTTCTTTGAATGTTTAGGAGAATTTACTAGTGAAGCCATCTGGTCCTGGACTTTTACTTTTTGGTAGGTGTTTGATGATTGTTTTCATTTCCATGCTGCTGATTGGTCTATTTTGATTTTCGAGTTCTTGACTCAGTCTAGAAATGTTGTATATTTCTAAGTACTGGTCTATTTCTTCTAAGTTATTCAATTTGGTATTATATACTTTTTCATAATATTCTTGTGTGATCCTTTGTATTTCTGCGGTGTCTGTCGAAATTTCCCCTTTTTCATCCCTGATTGTGTTTATTTGTGTCCTTACTCTTTTTTCTTTACTGAGTCTAGGGAGAGTTTTGTCAATTGCATTAACCTTTTCAAAGAACCGGCTCTTCGTTGCATTTATTTTTTCTACTTATTTTTGTTAGTGTTAAATTTCATTTACTTCAGCTCTAATTTTGATTATTTCTTTCCTTCTGCTGATTTTCGGATTCATTTGTTCTTATTGTGTAAACTTTCCTGTCATGACTTAATAATTTTAACATATATCAGTTTTGTTTTAATAGTTTTAGTATCTCATAAAGTTAAAGTGCTGAGCCTCTTGTTAGTCTTATAAAACAATTATTTCTCTAAAGAGATACTTTTTTTAGGTTTGAGAATTTTATTTTGTTCATCTTTTGCAGAAATATAAAACAAGCTACTTTCAGTGGATATAAAACAAGCTACTTTCAGTGGATAGAGGTTTGTTTGGTTTTCTTTAAATCTATTATTCAGGGAAGAAATATTTTTTTTCAGGTTCCTTTATGTATTTAGATGTTCCAATTTTACTTTTCTGTTTCATCACTCATCACTCTGTTCTTCCAGCAAACATATATACACACCAAATATATATATATAATAAAACTTCTTTAATTATCTGAAACAAGACTTGTTCTTTATCTAGCTTTTATCCAGTGGTGTTTTACTTAGTCAGCTCTGGTTGCTAGAACATAGAACTAAATATTATAAATTGGATGGCTTAAACAACAAATATTTATTTTTTACAGTTATGGAGTCTGGAAAATCCAAGATTAAGGTGCTGGTAAATTCATTTGCTGATGAGAGAGAGTGATGCCTTCAGTCTCATTCCTTTTTTCTCAGGATAGCTTTGGCAAGTCAAGGCCTTTTGTGCTTTTATACAAATCTGATGATTTTTTGTTCCATTTCTTTAAAAAATGCCCATGGGATTTTGATAGGGATTGCATTAAATCTGTATAATGCTTTAGGTAATAAGGTAATTTTAACTATGTTGATTTTTCCAATCCAAGAACAAGGAATATCTTTCCACTTCTTTGTACCTTTGTTGATTTCTTTTAATAGGGTTTTGTAGTTTTCGTTATATAGGTCATTCACATGTTTCGTTACATTTATTCCTAGATATCTAATTCTTTTGGTTGAAATTGCAAAAGAAATTATTTTTCCCAATTCTTTTTCTGACACTTCGTTGTTACAGTATAGGAACACTATGGATTTTTGAACGTTGATTTTGTATCCAGATACTTTACTATATTTGCTTATTGTCTAGTAGTTTTCTTATGGAGTCTTTATTATTTTCTATAGAGAGAATCATGTCATCCGCAAATAGTGACAGTTTGATTTCTTTGTTTCCTATTTAAATGCCTTTTATATCTTTCTCTTGCCCGATTGCACTTGTTAGGACTTCCAGGGTTATATTGAATAAGAGTTGCGATAGTGGACAGCCTTGCCTTGTTCCTGATCTTAGAGGGAAAGTTTTTAGTTTTTCACCATTAAGTGTAATGTTGGCTGAGGGCTTGCCATAAATGGCCTTTATTGTGTTAAGGTACTGTTCTTCTTTACCAATTTTGTTAAGTGTTTTGATCATACAGAAGCTCTATCATGTCGAAGGCTTTTTCTATTGATATGAACATTTGATTCTTATTTTTTAATTTGTTTATGTGGTGCATCACATTCATCGATTTGCTTATGATGAACCATCCTTTTGCCCCTGGGATGAAGCCAACTCGATCGTGGTGTATCATCTTTTTAATATGTTGCTGTATTCTGTTCACTAGTATCTTATTTAAGATTTTTACATCTGTGTTCATGAGAGATATTGGTCTGTAGTTTTCCTTTATTGCGTGTTATCATTACCAGTTTGATTATTTAAGTTTGATTATTTATTTCCTTCTGCTGACTTTAGGCTTCATTCGTTCTTTCTTTTCTAGTTTTTTAAGATGAAGCATTAGGTTATTTATTTGGGCTTGTTCTTGCTTTTGGAGGTAGGTCTATAATGATATGAACTTTCTTCTTATGGGTGGTTTTGCTGTGTCCCAAAAGTTTTGATATGTTGTACTATAATTATCATTCTTTTCTATGTATCTCTTGATCTCTTTTTTTATTTCTTCTCTGACCCAGTTATTCTTCAGTAGCATGTTGTTTACTTTCCATGTATTTGTGGTTCTTCCTGATTTCTTTTTGCAGTTGATCTCTAGTTTCAAAGCTTTATGATCAAAGAATATAGTTGGTATGATTTCAACTCTTCTATATTTTTTGAGGCCTTATCTGTGTTCCAGTATGTGTTCAATTCTCGAGAATGTTCTATTGCGCTAGAGAAGAATGCATAAGCAGCTGTTTCAGGATGGAAGGCTCTGTAAATGTCAATTATGTCTAGTTTTTCTAATGTGTCATTTAAGGATGTTATTTCTGTATTGATTTTCTGTCTTGATGATCTGTCCATGTCCGACATGGAATATTTGGGTCCCCTGCTATGATAGTGTTTTGTTCTGTTTCTCCCTTTAGTTCTGTTAGTAATTGCTTTACATATTTCGGGGCTCCCTAATTAGGAGCATAGATATTAATAAATGTTATTTCTTCTTGGTGCGTGATTCTCTTTATCATTATGAAGTGTCTCTCTTTATCTTTCTATATCATTGTTATTTTGAAGTCTATTTTGTCTGATAGTAATACTGCTACTCCCACTTTTTCCTGAATGCCATTTGCTTGAAATATTTTTCCGCTCTTTCACTTGGAGTCTATATTTGTCTTTAGAACTGAGATGTGTCTCCTGGAGGTTTGGGTTTTGTGTTTTGATGCAATCTGCAACTCTTTACTTTTATATTGGTGAGTTCAGTCCATTTACATTTAGGATAATTATTGAAATATGAGGTTTTCCTATAACCATGTTGTCTTTTGCTTTCTGGTAGCTCGGTGTTTTATTGCTTCCTTGTCCTTGAAAAGAAATAATAAAAATTAAAGCAGAACTAAACTCATACACTGCTGATGTTAGTGCAAATTGGTACAATCACTATGGAAAACAGTATGGAGGTTTCTCGAAAAACTAAGAATAGATCAACCATATGATCCAGCAATCCGTCTATTTGGTATTTACTCCAAAGAGTTGAAAATTCATATCCATAAAGATATTTGCACACTAATGTTTATAGCAGCATTATTCGCGGTGGGCAGGATATGGAATCAACCGAAGTGTCCTATGATAGATTATGGTTAAAGAAGCTGTGGTACACATGTACAATGGAATATTACTCAGCCATAAGAACAGATGAAATACTGCCATTTGTGTCATGGATGGATTTTGAGATAATCATGTTAAGCGAAATAAGCCAGAAAGAAAAAAGTTACAAATCACATTATATCACTTATATGTGGATATAAATCTAAAAGCTACAAATGAACAGGACAAAGAAACAGAGACTCATGGACATCGACAATACACTAGTGGTTATCAGAATTTAGGGTGGAGAGGAAAGGGGAGAGGTAGAAGGGGTTAAAGAAGTCAAATATGTGGTGAGAGAATAAAATTTGACTATGGGTGGTGGAACACACATGTAAAAAAAATACACACACACACACACACACACACACACACACACCCACTGTAAAAATGTACAGTTGAAACTTATTGGATTTTGTTAACCAATGTGGCCATAAAAATTTAAAAAAATAAAATAATAGAGTAGAATTAAATGAAATTGAAGACAAAAAGAACAATAGAAAAATGTATGCAACAAGACCTGGTTCATTGAAAAAGTTAATAAAATTGACAAACCTATGGCTAGACTCACTAAAGAAGAAAAAAGAGAGGACACTAATAAATAAAATCAGGGATGAAAGAGGGAAAATTACCACAGACACCACAGAAATACAAAGGATCATACAAGAATACTATGAAAAAGTACATAACACTATATTTAATAACCTAGAAGAAATGGAGCAGTACTTAGAACATTGCAACCTTCCTGGACTGAATCAAGAAGAACAGGAAAATCTAAATAGACTGAATAGCAGTAAGGAAATTGAAACAATAACCAAAAATCTACCAAAAAGTAAAAGTCCAGGATCAGAAGTCCTCACCACTGAATTCTACCAAACATTCAAAGAACATTTAATACCTATTCTCCTCAAACACTTT
Source organism: Pteropus medius (assembly GCF_902729225.1). NCBI lineage: Eukaryota > Metazoa > Chordata > Mammalia > Chiroptera > Pteropodidae > Pteropus > Pteropus medius. The sequence goes on along the minus strand of NW_024345861.1, from coordinate 171,690 downwards.
CAAAAAATCAAAGAGGAGGCAATACTTCCCAACACATTTTATGAGGCCAATATTACCTTGATACCAAAACCTGGTAAAGATAACACAAAAAATATTACAGACCAATATCTCTCATGAACACAGTTGTAAAAATCCTAAATTAGCTACTAGTAAAACAAATATAGAAAAATATTAAAAATATTATACACCAAGACAAAGTGGGCAGAGACGTTTCAACATACACAAATCGATTAATGTGATACAGCACATAAACACATTAAAAAATGAGAGTTATATAATCATATCAATAGATGTAGAAACAGCCTTCAACAAGATCCAGCATCTATTTATCATCAAAACACTTAACAAAATTGGTATAGGATGAATGTACCTTAACATAACAAAGATCATACATGACATACCCTCAATCAACATTATACTTATTTGTGAAAATCTAAAAACCTTCCCTCTAAGATCAGGAACAAGGCAAGGAAGTCCACTATCACCACTGTTATTCAGTATAACGTGGGAGGACCTAACCAGTGCAATCAGGTAAGAGAAAGGTATAAAAGGCATCCAAATAGGAAACAAAGAAGTCAGGCTGTCACTATTTGTGGATGACCTGATTCTCTATATAGAATACCCTAAAGAATCCACAAGAACACTTCTAGAAACAATAAGCAAATACAGTAAATTTTCCGGATACAAAATCTACGTTCAAAATTCCATAGCACTCCTATATTCTAATAATGAAGTATCAGAAAAAGAATTGGAAAAAAATAATTCTTTTGCAATTGCAAGAAAGAGAATAAAATACCTAGGAATAAATCTAATGAAATGTGAAGTACTTACAGAAGGAAAACTATGAGACCCTATTAAAAGAAATCAAAGAAGATACAAAGAAATGGAAAGATACTCCATGTTCTTGTTTGGAAGAATTAACATAGTTAAAACGATCTTATTACCTAAAGCATTATACATATTTAATGCAATCCGCATCAATAACATTGGCATTTTTTAAATAAATAGAACAAAATATCTTCAGATTTGTATGAAAGCACAAAAGGCCCCAAATTTCCAAAGACATTCTGAGAAAAAAACGAGGCTGGAAGCATCACTCTGCCCAACTACAAATTATACTACAAAATGATAGTAATCAAAACGGAATGGTTTTTATTGGCAGAAAAACAGGTACACCGTCCAGTGGAATAGAATCGTAAACCTATATTTATATGGGCAAATAATTTTTGATGAAAAAGCCAAAAATATGCAGTGGAGAAAGGAAAGCCTTTGCAATAAATAGTGCTTGGAAAACTGGAAAGCCACCTGCAAAAGAATGAAACTAAATTATTGCCTATTGCCACACACCAAAATTAACTCAAAATGGATTAAGGACCTGAATACAAGACTGGAATCAATAAAATGCATAGAAGAAAACATAGGAATGAAACTCAAAGATCTTGGACTTAAAGATGATTTTATGAATTTGACCTCAAAGGTAAGGGAAGTAAAAGCAAATATAAGTGAATGAGACTACATCAAATTAAAAAGCTTCTGCTCAGCAAAAGAAATCATCAACAAGGCAAAGAGACAACAATCCAAAAGGGAAAATATATTTGTAAGCAATGCCTAATATCGAAGAGATACAAAGAACTCATATAACTCAATAACAACAAGAAAACAAATGATCCAATCAAAATGGGCAGAGGACCTGAACAGACACTTCTCCCTAGTGGACATACAAATGGCCATCAAAAAGATGCTCAACATCACTAGCTATTATGAAAATGCAAATCAAAACCACAATGAGATACCATCTTACATCTGTTAAAATAGGTATAACCAACAGGACAAGTAATAACAAATGTTGGAGGAGATGTGGAGAAAAAGGTACCTTCATACTCCACTTCTGGGACTGCAAATTGGTACAGTCACTATGAAAAACAGTATGAAGGTTCCTCAAAATACTGAGAGTTGATCCACCAATGTCTCTACTGGGTATTTACCACCAAGACTTGAAAACCTATGTCAGAAAACGTATTTGCACACCGATCAATGTTCATATAGAATTATTCATGGTTGCCAGGACATGAAAGCAACTGAAGTGTCCTAGGATAGATGATTGGCTAAAAAAGCGGTGGTACATATATACAATGGAATATTACTCAGCCATAAGAAGAGATGAAATAGTGTCATTTGCGACAACATGGATGGAACTCGAGATAATCATGCTAAGCGAAATAAGCCAGACAGAAAAAGTTGAAAATCACAATATATCACTTATATGTGGGATATAAACCTAAAAGCAATAAATAAGCAGGACAAACAAACAGAGACTCATGGACATGGATAGTAGCCTAGTGGTTGCCAGAGGGTAGGGTAGAGGGGAGGTGGAGGTAGATGGTATATTTGGTGACAGAAACAAATGTAACTATGGGAGGTGAACACACACTGTTTGTGTGACTTTCCAAGTCACTTAAAGGAAAAAAAAAATAAAAAATAATGATAAAGAAAATAAATAGTTAATAAAATTACTAAATGCTATGATAGATATAAATCCACACTATATCTGAAATTTCAGTAACAATAAGTAAATTAAAAAGTCAGCTGAAAGAGGCTCTTAGATGTAGATTTTTTTAAAAAAAATTAAGTTGTTGAGAATACTTAAAATAATGACATATAAAAATAAAAATGGAGGATGGAAGGTTGGCAAAAGTTGTGCCAAGTACTAAAAAATGGTCAGAAGACCTGAATAGACATTTTTTTTTCCCAAAAAGACATACAGATGGCCATAAGTACAATAAAAGTGTTCAACATCACTAACCATCAAGGAAGTGCAAGTAAAAACCTTAAGGATATACTATCTCAAACCTGTTAGAATGGCTATTATAAAAAGACAAGAAATAGCAAGTGTTAGTGAGGAGACGGAGAAAAAGAAAACCCTTGTGCACATTTGCTGGAAATGTAAATTGATTCAAATACTATGGAAAACACTATAGAAATTCCTCAAAATTTTAAAAATAGAAGTAGAATATGATCCAGCAATTCCACTTCTCAGTATTTATGCAAAGAAAAAGAAAACACTAACTTAAAAAGCTATATTAATCCTTATGTTCATTGCAGCATTATTTACAATAGGCAAGATACAAAAGAAACCTAAGTGTTCATTTAAAATGAATGGAATAAAAATGTGACGTAAAAGAATAACTTCCTTCAGTTAAAATGGTGAAGTAGTCAAACACTGTGCTTGCCTCCTCTCACAACCACATCAATATTACAACTAAATTACAGAGCAATCATTATTGAGAAACTCCTGAATTCTAAGCGAATGGAAATTGTATAACTGAGGATATACTTAAGAAGCTACCTCAAGACTGGTAGGAGACGAGGAAACACAAAATGGGCTGGTCTCACGCCCATGTGTGGTGGTTAAATTGAGAGATATATCTCAGCTGCAGCGGTTTCCCCAGAAGAGCAAATAGTCCCAGGCCCACACTAAGCTACCCAGCCCAGGGTTCCAGTGCAAGGAAAAGAAGCCTACACAATTTCTGGCTATACAACCTAGCAAAGTTGAGGCACCTCTAAGCCCAGCAGGAATGATGACCAATTGAGAATTGCTCGATAGCTCATATCAGGTGGCCCCAAATTGGCACAAGATGTGGCTGAACTATTTTTGCAATAAGGCCCCTTCCAGGAGACACCAGAGTAGGCATGCCCAGTGGTCAGCAGTTTTGGATTGAGCCAGACCACACCCAGGGCTGCATTAGAAAACAACAGACCCAAAGTTCAGACTAATCAAGCACCAGAGCCCTGCTAAAGTGAATGCTGCACTGTAGGGACACCACCTGCACAACAGTTCCTCCATTTTAGTCACTGACCAGTCCTTACGACAAACCAAACTAAGGGCCAATCCCTCTCACAGATGTGCAAAGAGCAATCAAAACTCAACAAAAGGAGAGTACACACAACCCACACAAAGACCACCTAGAATACCCAGTTAAGGTGACCAGGGAGACTGCACCATAGGGATGCACAAGACACCTATTAAATAAGATCCCCTCTACTAAGTCTGAGATACAGAGCAGCACTACCTAATACATAGAAACAAACACGAGTAGGCAGCCAAAATGGGAAGACAAATAAATGTATCCCATAATAGAAGAGAACAAAGCTCTGGAAAACAAATTAAAAAAAAAAAAACTATTTACCAGGTGCACAGTTAAAAACACTGGTTATAAAAATGCTCAATGAACTTAGAGGAGGAGGAGATGAACTCAGTGAGAACTTTAACAAAGAGCTTTAAAAAAATGGAAAACATAAAAAATCAGAAGTAAAAAATGCAGTAACTAAAATAAAACATACATTAAAAGAAGTTGACAAGATATTAAAAATAAAATAGCAGAAAATATTCAATCAGAACAGCAATGAGAAAAAAGAATCCCCTCCATAATGAGGATAGTTTAGGAAGCCTCTGGGACATCAGATGTACCAACATTTGCATCACAGGGGTACCAGAAGAAGAGAGAGAGCAAGAAATTAAAAGCTGGTTTGAAGAAATAATGATGGAAAACTTCCCTAACCTGGCAAAAGAAAGAGACATATAAGCCCAGAAAACGCAGAGAGTGTTAAACAAAATGAACCCAAACAGGCCAACACCAGAAAACATAATTAATACACCAAAGTTTAAAGACAAAAAGAGAATCTTAAAAGTAGCAAGAGAAAAGCAATTAGTTACCTACAAGGGAGCTCTCATGCTGTCACTTGATTTCTCAACAGACACTTTCCAAGCCAGAAGGAACTGGCACAAAATAATCAAAATGATGAAAAGCAAGGAACTATAACCAAGATAACCCTACCCAGCAAAGTTATCATTTAGAATTGAAAGACAGATAGCTTCCCAGATAAGAAAAAGCTAAAAGAGTTTAACACAACCAAGCCAGTATTACAGAACAAGTTGGAAGGACATTTTTAAAGAAGAAGAAAAAAAATTAAAAAAAAATAAATAAATATGAATACTAAAATAGCAATATCTACATATCTATCAATAATTACTTTGAATGTAAATGGATTAAATGCTCCAATCAAATGATAGGGTGGCTGAATGGATAAGAAAACAAGACCCTTACATATGCTACCTACAACAGACTCACTTTAGATTGAAAGACACAATGGACTGAAAGTAATGAGATGAAAAGAATATCTCATAAAAATGGAAACAAATAATGAAAAACTTGGGTGGCAATATTTATACCAGATAAATAGACTTTAAAACAAAAGCTATATATAACAGGAGACAAAGAAGGACCCAGTAATCCCCCTTCTGGGTATTTATCTGAAGAAACCCAAAACATTACTTCGAATAGACGTGTGAATCCATATGTTCACTGTAGCCTTATTTATATTAGACAACATATGAGACAAACAGTGTGTCCATCAATGGATGAATGGATAAAGAAGAGGTAGTACACATATACAATTAAATTATACTCAGCCATACAAAAACTGAAATCTTTCTATCTGCAACCACATGGATCATCCTAGAGGTTATTATGGTAATTGAAATATGTCAGACAGAGAAAAAAAATATTTCATATGATTTCACTTACATGTGAAATCTAAAGAACAAAATAAATGAACAAAACAGAAACAAACTCATGGATACGGAGAACATTTTAATGGTTGCCAGATAGGAGAGAGGTTGGTGGTTTATGTAAAAAAAGAGAAAGAAATTAAGAAAATACAAATTGGTAGTTAGAAAATAGTCATGGGCATGTATAAGAAATATAGTCAATAATATTGTAATAACTATGTATGGTGTCAGATGCTTACTAGATTTATTGTGGTGATCACTTTGTAATTTATATAAATGTTTAATCAGTATATTGTACAGCTGAAACTAATATTATATTATATGCCAACTGTAATTGAAAAATAAAAATGAAATTTTATCATTTGTGACAATATGGATGGATTTTGAAGACATTATGCTAAGTGAAATAAGTCAGAGAAAGACAAATACTATAAAATCTCCCTTATATGTGAAAACTAAAACAAACAAACAAAAAGAAAGCTATGAATGCAGAGAATCCATCAGAATTTACCATCGGTAGGAGTGAGTGAAGGGATCAAAAAGGACAAACTTCCAGCTATAAAATAAATAAGTCATGGTGATATACAACGTGGTGGCTAGAGTTAATGATACTGTTTTGTACTTTTCAAAGTTTCTAAGAGAGTAAGCCTTACTTTTCATTGGAAGAAAAATAATTGTAACTGTGTATGTTGATGTATGTTAACTACTTATTGTAGTGACCATTTGGCGATATATGCAAATATCAAATCATTATCTCGTACATCTTAAACTAATATAATGTTATCTGTCACATATCTAAATTTAAAAATTACTGAAAATTCTATTTATTTTTATTTTTAGAAATAAACAATTGTTTCAAATCAAATGGATTGAGGGTCAACATAATGGGCTAGGTAAAAGTGGGTTCACCTCTTCTCAGGACCACATTAATATTATAACTAAATTATAAAATAATCGACATGAAGAATCACATGAAGTCTAACTGAACACATGCATTTGTGGCTATGTAGAAAAAGCCACATCAAGACCAGGAGGGGCAAAGATGCTAAAGGGGCTGGCCCCACATCTGTGTGAGGCAGCACTGGAAAGGAGAGCACAGCTACAGAGGCACCCCTAAAAAAGTGAAGGATCCTAGCTAGAGTCTCAGTGCCAGGAAAAGGAGTTCTCGAGAAATCTGAATATAAATCCCATTTGCATTTTTTAAAGAAATAGAATAAAAAATCATCAGATTTGTATGGAAGCACAAAAGACCCTGAATTTCCAAAGCCATTCTGAGAAAAAAGAACAAGGTTGGAGGTATCATTCTGCCCAACTTCAAATTATACCACAAAGCGACAGTAATCAAAACAGCATGTATTTTTTGTTTGTTTATTTGTTTGTTTTGTTGTTGTTGTTTTTATTGGCAGAAAAACAGACTCATGGACCAGTGGAACAAAATTGAGAGTCCAGAAGTAAACCCATATTTATATGAACAAATAATTTTCGACAAAGAAGCCAAAAACATACAGTGGAGAAAGGAAAGCCTCTTCAAGAAATGGTGCTGGGAAAACTGGAAAGCCACTTGTGAAAAACAATGAAAATAGACTGTTGTCTATCTCCACACACCAAAGTAACTCAAAATGGATTAAGAACATGAATATAAGACCTGAAACAATAAAATTCATAGAAAACAACATAGGAATAAAATTCATGGACCTTGGAATTAAAGTAGATTTCATGAATTTGACCTCAAAGGCAAGGGAAGTAAAAGCAAAAATAAATGAATGGGACTACATCAAACTAAAAAGCTTCTGCTCAGCAAAAGAAACAGTCAACAAGGTAAAGAGAGAACCATCTGAATGGGAACATATATTTGAAAGCAACTCTTCTGATCAGGGCTTAACATCCAAAATATACAAAGAACTCAGACAACTCAATAATAACAAAAAAAAAAACCAAATGATCCAATCAAAAAATGGGCAGAGAATCTGAACAGATACTTCTCCCTAGAGTAATATGGGAAATGTAAAGAAATCTAAGATGGTTACCCTGTCTCGGATGAATTTTTCCAACCTCCTCTCCCTCGAACACTACCTTTCCCGCGCACACACAACAAAAGACCTCTAAGTATGCAGAAGTAATCAATGTATAAATCTACCTGCCTGCCTTTGTTCGGGGCTCAGACTCTGGAGAGTGACTCTTCTGAGTCCACCAGCGTAAATAAACCTCTGATTCTTAGTTTACTGAGTGCTGCTTGGTTCTTCTGGGTACACAGGCCAAAATCCACAACATTTTGGTTCCCTGACCGGGAAACCCAACCACTATGGCCCTTTGAAGCCACCAGTTTGGGCACAATGCCAAGACGTCGGTCGGCCGAGGCAACTGAGGAACTAGAAGGTGCACCCTGCCCCAGTTGGGCGGTCTTGGGCCTGGCTTCACTCAGCCGGCCTCACTCCGTTGGTTCCCCCAGACTCTGAGCAGCGAGAACAAGGAGATTCGGCGGATCCACATGGGACACGGTAAGGCCGTGGCCCATGGTAGACAGGCCCACCTTAAGGGTGGAAGGAGAGACTGATCACCTTCCAGGAGACCTCGCCCCTCAGGCAGGAACCACCAGGGGGGAAATGTTTTAACCACTGAAAGCGCGTGTGAGTCTGTGTGGATCTCAGAGACCTGTCTCTGAGTTTCCAGTCTGTGGCTTTACAGTAAAAAACTACGGAGTCTGAGAGGACCCCAACCTGTTTTTCCATAGAGATGTCATAAGGCATAATGGTGATTCATCCCTCCAGGGAATGACCAGGCCCGGGGTTTATACGGGTACACCTTAGCCAAGACATGCTGAAAGTCTTGAGAGAGACATGGCCAGGCGGGTATCTGAGTGGTATCTGAAAAGGAACACTCCACCCTTTGTATGTTTTTGTGGTACCAACACGGTGGGAAACATGGAGCCAGGTCAGAGTAAGGCACAGTCCTTGAGACTATGTTAAAACATTTCAGGAAAGATATTTGCCTCAGAGGTGGTTATTACTAAATGAGTGAAAAGAGGCAAACTGACAGAATAAAGTGTGAAAGAAGATTTGCAGAAGTAGTAGAAGGTCCGTGAAGGGAAATCTTGAGAGGAAATCTTGTGAGGGGAAGGTGTAAGAGAAGGTTTGTGAAGAAATTCTCAGGGAAGATTTTATGTAATAAACTGAAACAAGGTTGGAAACAAATGCCGAGAGCAAGCTGATGCAAAAAACAAACAAACAAAAAAAAACACAAACAAAACAAAACAAAACAAAAACCAAAAAACAACCTGGAATTGTTTTTAATGTTCTTTAGACTATTGGTCTGATGCAAATGTTTTGAAAAGGTTTCCTGGGAAGAAAACTAGGATTCTGTATTTCTTCAAAACAATTTTAGTGTTTTTGCGTTGCTTTAACTAGGTTTCTAGGACTTTAGAGAATATATTAACACCGGCCTCTGTGCTTACTTCTCAAAGGAAGCTCCCTGCAAATATGGGGGGAGTTCCACTAAGCCAACTGTCTTAGACTGTATGTTGGAAAATTTTAAGGAGGGTTTCTCTGAGGAGTATAGGGTCAACTGAACTCGGAAAAATTTTGTATTCTTTGTGAGCTGGAATGGCCCATTTTAGGGGTAGGTCGGCTCTCAAAAGGGACCTTAGACCTCCCCACTGTGAGAGCAGTGTATCGGGTAGTGATAGGGACCCCAGGATATCTAGACCAAGTTCTGTACATAGACACATGGCTGCAGACCTCTACTATAGTGCTCCCTTGAGTCCAGTTCAGCACAAAAAGGCAGGGACAGAATAGGGTATTTGTGGCTCACCTGGCTAGGCTAAAGGGCAAGGAAGTGCTAACAAAATTAATTCACCCAGGGGCCCTAAGGAAGATTCTATCTAATGACCGCCGGACAGCCCAGTAGCTCTGTCAGTCCCCGCGAGGCCACTTTACTATCAGTTATTGCCAGACGGACCTCTACCATCAGTGTCTTTGCTGCCCCCTACTGCCCCAGAGCCTCGGCCGGACACCATGCCTCCCATCTCATTCAACTTCGACTTGATAATAGAAAAGCCTGAAGAACAGTAGTGGAGTGCCCGGAACAAAGACAGTCGGGTTGGAATGATTCCTGTCGCGTTTGTTAGAAAGCTTGTGAGATCCCCACTACAGGGAAAACATCGTGAAAAGTCTAAATTATAGGTAAAGGCTGGGGCTTGGAAGTCAACAAATGTGTCAAAAACAGCAGAGATACACCAGAGAGTAACTGACAAACAGAGAAGCAGAAGGTGTCCCTGTTGGCAGCTGCATTAAGGAACCCAGGTCTAGTGCAACAGACAGCTGCTCCCACACGGCAGAAAGAAACCAAAAGGAAATTACGCCATAACCAATGTGCCTTCTGTAGAGAGATCAGCCATTGGAAGAATGAGTGCCTTCGTTGAAGGGAAACTGTAAGTCCAAAAGGACCAGAGAATTTAAGACATCAACCTGAGCCAGTCGTCAAAGAAGACTGGGCCAAAGGACAATAAGACTAGGAACAGTTGCAATAGAAGTAGCAGCGGGGCGGGGGTGGGGAGCAATCAATGATTTGTATAGTGGATACTCAATACCATAGCCACGGCCAAACATCAAAAAGGAGTCACTAAGTTTCAAGGGGCAACTGAATTCTGTCAGTTCTGGGTGCTAGGTTTAAATGTAAAGGTTTCCCATACTATAATTTCATAAAGAAGACTCAAGAATATAAGCAGATACCAATGCCAGAATAACTTATTATCAGAGACTGCTGTGTGAAAACCACAAGTCCGTCTCAAATCTGTAAGTACATTAAACACTGCAGTCTGCCTCGGTGCCAGAGGTCTTTAATTTGTCCAATAACTTGGACTGGGCAGAGAAGAAAGCAAAGTATAAAAGGGTTCCAATTTTAGCTGACATCATACAGAGACCATCTCGAGGTGACCTTAGGCAGTAATATCTTGCAGGCCTGGAGGGCCTTGATCTTAGTTGGCCACGAGTGGCATTGTCGGGACTGAGACATAATCAATGTGCAAACTGCAAAAGGAAGGGCGCTGAAAGAGCTATGTCCATTCAGCCCTGGCAAGCTGGGGAGGGATGGACCTCATAAGCCCTCACCCCACATAGCAAGCCTCTCACAAAAGGATTGCTCTCTCCTCCAACAATGGAGGCCCAAGCACTTGCAAGCTCCAGTCTTAGAAAAATCTGCCAGGATCACAAGAGGAGAACCTCAGGTCACCCCCAACATGGCAAAAAGAAAACAACTGAATTTTTACTAGATACTAGAGTTGCCTACTCTGTCCTGACCCTTCCCATAGGTCTCTCTCTCCAGTGCTAACTGCACAGTGACAGGAATAAACAGGCAGCCTAACCTAAATTTCCTTTCCCATTGTGAGACCAGAATTAGCAATGAAGTTCTCTGCAACACATCAGGACCAGGGTCTTGTGCAGAAAGCACCTTGTCTGAGAAACTAGGACACAGCCTAAAAGCGAAGCAGCCCCCTTTTCCTACCACACAGTGCACATTTGTACGGAACCGAAGGCTAAACCATTCATAGACAACCTGCCTCTATGTCAGGGTTTCCTACTAGCAGGCCAACTACCTCCCAGCAATCTGTTAAAAGTTAGCCCACAAGGCAAACAGAAAGGGCCCCACCCAAAACTCAGGAAGGATAAGGCTATGCTTTTTTAAAAAGTGTCTATTATAACACCAGCAGAAAATGTGTAACATTCACTAAGTGTGCTAACTAATGTTTTAACATCTCAGATAATGACATTGAACTGCAGCTCCACGACTTCTATAAGGTATGCAAATTACTCACTAGATAGTTTCTTATTAATGGAAAAACTATTTATTCTTATATTAAAACCAAAACTAAGGGAAGAATTTTCTTACAGCAACAAAACAATCAACTTTATCTTCAGCTAGTCTCAGATATGAGACCCTTCAAAAGAAGGAGGAAATGAAATGGGACATCTCTTGCAGAGTTAATCTTTTTAGTAAACCTAGTTAAGTTTTCTTCCCTCCTCTCTTTAGGAAAAAGGTCCTCTCCCTCAAATCCTGATAATTGCCTGAAACTAGTAACTCAGATCTTCTGGCTATTGATAAGGGTCACCAGCCCATTGTTAAGCAGAAATGGTGTTAAACCAGGCAGGTCCCTTAAAGTCTAAATGGGAGGGGAGTTTAGGCCAAAGGTGTTTTTACTCTTTAAGAAATATATTAACAAGCCTGTTTTCCTTTATTCACTTAATAGGCAAATTAATAGATATATGATTTAAATAATCAGTTTGAATCTTTTTCCTTGTCTAGTTAGGGACTAAGGCTACACCTCAGCAGGAAACCCAAGACTCCACTCTGACTAAGGCAGAAAGAGAAAGAGCTCCATGCAACCCCAGTAGGCAGGGACTACGACCCTTCCCAGCAGGAAGCAGATACGAAAGAAGAGACCTCCTGTCCCTTAACATCCATACTAATAACAAGGGGGGTCATGGCTCTTAGAAAAGCATTAGGCAGGAAAATTAGTTAAGGGATTTCTAGGTCTGCCTGCAAAGATACTGAGGTCATCCTATATCAAACGGGGTTTGCTGTAATCCATCATGTACCCAAAGGCCTTTACACTTCTCTCCTTACAAAATCCTTTTCGGGAGACTCTCCATCCCCCCAGCGCAAAATTGGGAAAAGGGTGTAACTGTAACTATGTTAGCCGAAATTTAGGAAAAATAGAGACTTAAGGGTATTCAGTCAGTAGAGAAAGAAATTTAGTAAGTTCTGTGTTAGGATCTGGCTGGCAGAATTAACTTTTTGAAAAAGGTTTATACACAGATATTTGTAATAAATTTGGAGTCATAGTTGGAAGACTCAGATTATAATTGGCTTATTTTCCTAACTATTGTAATATAATTCTCATTTAAAAGATAAATTAAACTTTAGAAAGAGCCCCCATGCTTCTAGGGAACTAGGTCCACCCTTTTTAGTCAGGAGAAGAAATATAAGTTAAGGATTAAAAAAAGGAGTCATTCCAGCTAAACTAAACAGGTTCTCACATTGTTACATTAGCAACTCTTACTAATGTGAATCCACCACACCTGGGTAAAGAAACCAGCGTCTCCAGAGAACTGGGAAACTTAGACTGCAGAACATTTTCTTGATCAGCCTCTCTGGATCGCATTAGGGAGGCAGCAGAAAATCCACCTGAGATTGTCAGCCCTGCTCTGGCTACCCCTGGAAGCTGGTCAGTCTATGCATGGCAGAAGCTTGAGGAATTTCACCGTGGAATTTCTTAATAGTTGGACTTTAGGGAGGAAATTGGTGCAAAGAAGTGTGAATATGTACCCATGTTACCAAAAGAGGTCAGAGAATGTTCACTACCTCAGTTTTCTATAGCTACTATGAATGGCAGTGCTTTTCAGATATATTTTCCAGAGCCGCACTAGATGTAGTAGGATATACCACTTGCTGGACACGGCAAGTGGCCCCTGAACAGGGACCTGAGTACAGGAAAACGTGTAAATGAGGTAAGGTGAGTAGATTCCCTTGGGAACAAAGCATACGCAAAAGAGTAGGAGGGAGAAAATACAGATCATAGCCTGGTAGAATTCAAGAAAACACGTGTGTTAAATAAATTTAAGGAATAGAATGTCATAACCAGGAGTAAAACATAGGACAACAAGGGTCAACGGACTGCAATGCTTTTGTACAGAGCTTAAAACTATACTTAGGGCTAGGGAATATGGTGTGCACACTCACCAGATTCAGCAATTTTAGAGCTCCTATAGGAAACTTGTCCCTGGTTCCCAGAGGAAGAAACTGTAAATAGTTAAAGCTGGGAAAAGATTGGGAAGCTACTGAATTGATTCCCATCCAGGCAAGGTCCAAAACTGGGTGGACCCACATAGGCTTGACTAGATTTGCAGAAACAAGGCCTACAATTGCCTCACCAAAATAGGAAAGAAGCTGCATAATTAGCATGATAAAGCCTTCCTCCTACCTCTGAGAACAGGAGAATCGCTTGGTTACCCAGTCTCAAAAGCCCTTGCCTGGTGCAGTGGTGTGTACCTGTAGTCTCAGCTACTCAGGAGGCTGAGACAGGAGGATCACTTGATCCCAGGAGTCCTGGGCTGTACTGTGCTATACCGATCAGGTGTCCACACTAAGTTCAGCATCAATATGGTGACCTCTTAAGAGTGGGGGACCGCCACATTGCCTAAGGAGGGGTAAACCGGCCTAGGTCAGAAATGGAGCAGGTCAAAACTCCTGTGCTGATCAGTAGGAGTAGGGCCGCACCTATGAATAGTCACTGCACTCCTGGCCTGGGCAACATAGCAAGATCTCGTCTCTATTACAGCAGGTAAAAAGGGAACTCCAAATAGGGGACTGGAAGGATAATGAATGACCCCCAGAACACATAATCCAATACTATAGGCCTGCCACTTTGGCAAAAGAGATCTTGGGGATACTGTACCCCCATTTACATGTTAAATCGAATTATCCAACTACAAGCAGTTACTAATAAAAGTAGGAGAGCCCTGACTCTCCTGGCACATCAAGTAACTCAGATGAGAAAGGCCATCTACCAGAACAGATTCACACTAGATTATCTATTAGCAGCAGAAAGAGATGTATTTGGGAAATTCAATCTCACCAACTGTTGTGTGCAAAGAAAAGATCAGGGCCGGGAAGTTGAAGATTTTGTCAAACAGATAACAGGACTGGCATATGTGCCCATACAAACATAGCATGGAGGGGACCTCAATAATCTCTTTAGAGGTTGGTTCTCCACTTTTGGAGGCTTTAAGACCTTAATTACAGTAGTACTCCTCCTCCTCGATACCTGCCTACTTCTGCCTTCCCTGTTGCCTCTTGTTTGGATGATTACCTCCCTTATAGAAGTTACAGTGGAGAGAAAGACTACAGCAAGGTGCCTTATGCAATAGAATTATCAGTCCCTGGTCCAGGGAGACCAAAAGGGAGAACAAGAAGGTAGTCAAAAAGGTGATGCCGTATAAAGAATTTAGATGGGCATCAAAAAGGGGAAATAATATGGGAAATGTAAAGAAATCTAAGATGCCTACCCTGTCCCGGAGGAATTTTTCCAACCTCCTCTCCCCGGAACCCTACCTTTCCCACAAGTGCAAAACCAAAGACCTCCAAGTATGCAGAAATAATCAATGTATAAATCTACCTGCCTGTTTTTGTTCGAAGCTCAGACTCTGGAGAGTGACTCCTCTGAGCCCACCAGCATAAATAAACCCCCTTTGATTCTTAGTTTGGTGAGTGCCTCTTGGTCTTTCTGGATACACAGGTCAAAATCCACAACAAGAGGACATACAAATAGCCAATAAACATATGAAAAGATGCTCAACATCGCTAGCTATTAGGGAAATGCAAATCAAAACCACGATGAGATACCATCTCACACCTATTAGAATTGTGGTGGCTGAAAAATGACTACTTGAGATTTATTACTTGTAGGAAATTACTGTTTGACTATCGCCATGGGAACAAAGGGCTTTTGATCATAGGAACATAACATTCTGATAACAAGCTTTCTACTTTTGTACTCCCTGCTTGCACACCCCGACCTATAGGTTGACAGGTAGTGAATAGGAGAAAAGTAGACCTTTGTGTTCAGACAAAATGAGGAATGGGATTTAGGGCTTAAAAACCCTTTACCTCTACTTTTCAGGGCTCCTTAATTTGGGGTCTGCATACCCCTGGCAGACCCAGCTGGCTGAATAAAGAGCGTGATTCCTATAACTCACTGATTTCTGGTGGTCCATGTGTCTTTCGGAGGCTGACGGCTACAACAGAATAGCTGTAATCAATAGGACAAGTAATAACAAGTGTTGGAGAGGATGCGGAGAAAAGGGACCATGGTGGTACCGAAAATTGGTACAGCCGCTATGAAAAAACAGTATGGAGGTTCCTCAGAAAACTAAGAATGGATCAACCACATGATCCAGCAATCTCTCTAGTGGGTATTTACCCCAAAGACTTGAAAACATATATCCAAAAAGTATTTGCAAACTGATGTTCATAACAGTATTTTTCACAGTGGCCAGGACATGGAAGCAACTGAAGTGTCCTATGAGAGATGATTGTTAAAACAAGCTGTGGTACATATATACAGTGGAATATTACTCAGTCATTAGAAGAGATGAAATTTTTATATCTATGACAACATGGATGGACCTCAAGATAATCATACTAAGTGAAATAAGCCAGACAGAAAGTTGAAAATCACATTATATCACTTATATGTGGGATATAAACCTAAAAGCAACAAATGAACAGGACAAACAAACAAGACTCATGGACAGACAATAGACTAGTGGTTACCAGAGGGAAGTCGGGAGGGACTAGGGGAGAGGTAGACTGGTTAAAGTGGGTCAAATATGTGGTGACAGAAAGAAATCTAACTATGGAAGGTGAACACACTCTAAATATATATATATGCACTTTACTGTTAAAATGTACAGCTGAAACTTATCGTATTTCATTAACCAATGTCACCATAAAAAAATAATTAATTAATTTTAAAAAAACAGTGAAGACTCTGGCCATTAAGGTGAGATGGAAGAAAACTGAAACCCCAGATGCCCACTTTAAAGAACACACAGATAAGCTCACTTCCTTGCAGATATGCACTCTGGGAATCGTCAAAAAATTGGCAATTTAAGAAGTACAAGAGACATATCGAGAAACTCTGAGTTGCATGGCTCTGGATAGAGAGCTGGAGAGACAACTGCCATTGTTCCTTTGTCGGGCTCTCTTCCAGGGCAGTCTACAGACAGGCACCATTGTGCCCACTCCCACAGTCAATTCTGATGCCTCACGGGCCTAGTAAGATCGGCCTGCCCCACAGCCAAATTGTTGTCAGCAAACCGATCTCAGCCTGCCCCTTCACAAAGCCATTCGTACCTTAAAGCAAGCAAACCACAGCTTGTGTGGCATGCACATTTTGAAGGAGTCATTTGGTGACTGACCATTGCTGCCAGCACAAGCTACAGAATCTCTTGAAAGATCACAGGGCTTTATGGTCCTTACTCAAACCACAGCTGGCTTGACTCAAACTGCAGCTGGTCTTACTGTGATCTGTGACTTTTGAGGGTGCCTTTAAACTCAGAACTGGCAGCAAATCAGATGCTGTATTGTCCTGATGGCCTTGTGTCTCCCTGAAGCCCACCCCACCCAACTCAAAAATTTCCCATGTTAGGCCCATTGATGGGCAGCCACCCATGCCCTGCCCCTTCCCAGGACTGTGCATTCCACGCAGGCAATAGACCTCAGCTTGAGCAGCCTGTGCAAAGTCTATGCATTCTTGGAAAGACTTTCAGTGGGGGGCCACAAATCCTGCACCAAGCTATAGTATATCTTGAACAGATAGGGTGTTTTCAGGCCAAAGGCAAGCAGCGGCTGCCCGTGCTGCTATCTGAAACTTTTACAGGAAGCTAAGGATAAAGAATTAACATGAAAACTAACGCTACAGTGGCTGGAGGAAATCTGATCACTATACCCTGGTGACTCCCTGGGATCCTGAACCACCAAACTCGCATACCACCTAAAGGATAGTCCAGCTGAAGAGACCTAGAGGCAACTGGCAGGCATTTTCAGGCCTTGAGGCACCCTAGACCCCTTTTGCTAAACTGTCCATGTTCGGTTGCGAATAACCAGACCACGGCTTGCAGCGTTGTCTCTCCCACTTACCATTAGATCAAGTATAGGCAATGACCATCCACAATTCACTTCTTAGCTCCCACCAGGTAGTCCTGAGCAATCAAAGGCAGTGGCTGACCTTTGCATACTTGGGAGCCCCTACCAAGGGGCCGCAAAACAAGCACACCTAGAGGCTGGCACGAGACACAAAGAACAACATCTGACTAGCCTCATAAGCAGTACAGTCAAAGAGTAGTGTCAACATGTACACAGGCCTTCTGGAGAAAATCTCACTCTGAGGAGTCAGCCCCCACACAGCAAGTCATACTCTGTGGGCGTGGCCAATCCCCACAGTTAGTCAGTTTGTGAGTTAATCCCATCCACTGACATGCTAATAGCAATCAAGGATTAGCTACAGCAGGAGAACACACCCACTCTATACAAAGAACACGCTAGAGCCCCTGGTGCAGATTATTAGAAAGAAGGTGCCACCAGGGCACGCAGGAAACCTACCACATAAGGACATCTGTCCAAAACTGAGAGAAGAAACAAATCTTCTTAACACATAGAAATGAACACACAGAGGCAATTAAAATGAGAAAACAAAGAAACATGTCACAAATGAAACAACAGAAGAAAATTCCAGAAAATAATCTAAACAAAATGGAGGCAAGAAACCTACCAAAGACAGAGTTCAAACAATGATTATAAAGATGCTCAATGGACTTAGGGGAAAAATAGATGATCTCAATAAAAACTTCAAAACAGAGATAGTAAGCATAAAAAAGGACATCGAAGCCACAAGAAAGAACAAAACAGAAATGAAGAATACAATAACTAAAATGATACACTAGAAGAAATCAGTAATAGATTAGATGAATCAGAGGACTGAATCAGTGAGTTGGAAGACAAGGTAGCAGAAAACACCTAATTGAAACAACAAAAAGAAAAAAAAGAATTTAAAAAATGAGGCTAGTTTAAGAGACCTCTGGGACATCAAGTATACCAATGTCCGCATGATAGGAGTACCAGAAAGAGAAAAGAGAGAACAAGGGATTTAGACTATGTTTAAAGAAATAATGACAGAAAAATTCCCTATCCTGGCAAAGGAATTAGACGTACAAGACCATGAAGCGCAAAGAGTCACATATAAGAGAAACTCAAATATATCCATATCAAGACATATCATAATTGAAATGCCAAGTCTAAAGACAAAGAGACAATCCTAAAATCATTAAGAGAAAGGAAGCTAGTTGCTTACTGGGTATTCCCATTAAACTGTCATTTGATGTTTCAACAGAAACTTTGCAGGCCAGAAGAGACTGGCAAAAATATTCAAAGTAATGAAAAACAAGAATCTACAACCAAGAGTACTCTACCCAACAAGGGTATCAATTAAAATAGAAGGTGAGATAAAGAGCTTTCCAGACAGGAAAAAAAAAGATTAAGGAATTCATCACTAATAAGCCAGTATTACAAGAAATATTAAGGGGGCTTCTATAAAAAGATATAGGGGGAAGAAACCCATAAATATAAATAATGAAATGGCAATATCTATGGACTTCTCAATAATCATTTTAAACATAAAAGGATGAAATGCTCCAATCAAAAGACATAGGGTAGTTGAATAAATAAGAAAACAAGACCCATACATATGATTTCTACAAGAGACTCACTTCAGATCAAGTGATACACAGACTTATAGTAAAGAGATGGAAAAAAAAATATTTCACTCAATTGGAAATGAAGAATAAGCTGAGGTAGCAATACTGATATCAGACAAAATAGCTTTTAAAACTAAAGCCAGAATAAGAGTCAAAGAAGGTCATTACATAATGATGAAGGGATCAGTGCATCAAGAGAACATAATCCTAGTAAACACATACATACCCAACACAGGTGCACTTACATATATAAAGCAATTACTGACCAATGAAATGGGATAGATTAACAGTAATATACTCATGGTAGGAGATTTTAAGTCTCATTGACACCAATGGACAGATCTTTCAGACAGAAAATCAACATGTAGACAGCAGGCTTAAATTATACAATAGATCAGATAAATTTAATTAATATTTTCAGAATGTTTCACCCCAAAGCAACACAATATACATTCTTCTCAAGTGCATTAGGAACATTTTCCAGGATAGAGCATGTGTTAGGCCACAAAACAAGTATTAATAAATTTATGATCAAAAACTTATTGAGTGTCTTCTCCAACCACAATGGCATGAAAACGGAAATCAACTACAAGAAAAAAAATAGAAAATACTTAAACACATGGAGGCCAAATAACATGCTACTAAACAATGAATAGATTAACGATGAGATCAAGGAAGAAATCGAAAGAAAACTAGAGGCAAATATAAATAAAAACACAATGACTCAAAATTTGTGAGACAAAAAGAAAGCAGTCCTAAGAGGAAAATTCATAGCAATACAGGCTTACCTCAAGAAACAAGAAAAAGTTTAAATAAACAATCTAACTTTACACTTAAAAGAACTAGAAAAAAGAACAGCTAACAATTCACAAATGAGAAGTTGGAAAAAAAATAATAGAGATGAGAGTGGAAATAAATGAAATGGAGTCGAGAAAAAAAATGCAAAAAGTCAATGAAACCAAGAGCTGTTATTTTTTGAAGGAATAAACAAAATTGATAAATTAACCAAACTCATCAAGAAAATGGAGAGAGGGCCCAAATGAATAAAATTAGAAATGAAAGAGGAGAAATAACTATGGACTCCACAGAGATACAAAGGATCATAAGAAAATACTACGAGCAATTATTCATCAACAAATTGGACTATCTGGAAGAAATGGATACATTCCTAGAAACAATCACCCAAGACTGAGTCAAGAAGAAACAGAAAATATAACCAACCAATTACCACTAATTACATCAAATCAGCAAACAAAAATTTTCAAAAACTAAAAGTCCTGGACCGGATGGCTTCATTAGCAAGTTTTACCAAACTTTCAAAGAAGAATTAATACCTATTCTTTTCAAACTATTCAAAAATTTTCAAAAGGAGCAAAGCGTCTCTCATTCTCTTTATGAGGCCTCTATTACCCTGATTTTTAAACAAGACAATGACATTAATTTTAAAAGAAAGAAGAAGAAGGAAGAAGGAAGGAAGGAAGGAAGGAAGGAAGGAAGGAAGGAAGGAAGGGAAGGAAGAAAGTTTGTTGTTGTTGTTGTTGTTGTTGTTGTTGTTGTTGTTGTTGTTGTTGTTGAAAGAAAGAAAGAAAGAAAGAAAGAAAGAAGGAGGAGTGGAGGGAGGGGAGGGAGGGAGGAGGGAGGAGGGAGGAGGAGGGAAGGAAGGAAGGAAGGAAGGAAGGGAAACTATAAGTCAATATCCTTAATGAACTTTGATGAAAAAATCCTCAACACAATTTTAACAAACTGAATTCAGCAATATATTAAAAATACACACACCATCATTGAATTGGACTTATTCTTGGGATGCAAGGTTGGTACAATACCCTCCAATCAATTAATGTGATTCACTACATTAACAAACCGAAAGGTAAAATTAAATAATCATGTCAATAGATCCATTTATGATAAAAATTCTCAGCAAAGTGGGAATAGAGGGAACATACCTCAACATAATAAGAGCCAGTTATCACAAACCTATAGCTAGCATCATACTCAATAGAGAAAAGCTAAAAGCACTTTCCTTAAAATCAGGAACCAGAAAAGAATGCCCACTTTTACCACTTTTATTAAACATTGTATTGGAAGATCTAGCTACAGCAATCATATGAGAGAAATAAAAGGCATCAAAATTGGAAAGGAAGAAGTAAAACTGTCATTATTTGCAGACAGATACATTGATCAATGGAACAAATAGAACAGCAGTCCCAAACTTTTTGACACCAGAGACCGGTGCTCCTGTGAGATTCTAATGCCTGATGATCTGAGGTACAGCACAGGTGAGGATGCTAGTGCTTGGGAGCGGCTGCAAATATGAGTGAAGTTTTGCTCACTCACCCACCACTAACCTGCTGTGCAACCTGGTTCCTAACAGGCCAGGGCTGATACTAAACCATGGACTGGGGGATGAGGACCCCTGTGATAGAGAACCCAGAGAGAAATCCACATCTATATGCTCATTTAATATATGACAAAGGAGGCAAAAATATACAATGGGGTAAAGACGGTCTCTTCAATAAATTGTGTTGGGAAAACTGGACAGATACATGCAAGAAAATTAAATTGAACCACCTTCTTACACCGTATACAAGAATACACTTAAAATGGATTGAAGACTTAAATGTAAGACCCGACACCATAAAATTTCTAGAAGAAAACATAAGCAGTGAACTCTGATATTGCTACTAGCAGTTTATTTTCAGATATATCACCCTGGCTAAGAGAAACAAAAGAAAAAAATAAATAAATGGTACTACATCAAACTAAAATGTTTTTTCACAGCATAAAAAAAAATCAATGAAATGAAAAGACAATCTACAGAATGTGAGAAGATATTCACCTATGATTCATTTATTAAGGTGCTAATATCCAAAATTTAATAAAGAAAACATTAAACTCGATACAACAACAACAACAACAAAACAATTTAACTAAAAAATGGGCAGAAGACCTGACTAGATATTACTGAAGAGAAAATACAGATGGTCAATAGACATATGAAAAGATGCTCAGCATTACTAATTATCAGAGATATGCAAATTAAAGCCACAATGAGGTTTCACCTTACATCTGTCAAAATGGCTGTTATCAATAAATATATTTTAAAAAAAAGTTTTTGCGAGGACGAGGAAACAAGAAAACGGTCAAACACTCTTGGTGGGATTGCAAATTGGTACAGCCACTACGAAAAACATTCTGGAGGTTTCTCAAGAAATTAAAAATAGAACTTCTTTTTAAAAAAACAAAACAGTAATTCCTAAAGATCTATACACCCTATGTTCATGGCAACACTATTCACAATTGCCAAAATTTGGAAGCAATCTTAAATGCCCATTAACAGATAATTGGATAAAGATGTTATGATTCATATATATATATACAATAAAATATTACTCAGCCATAAAAAAAATAAAATCCTACTATTTACAACAACATGTATAGACCCTAAAGGTTATTATCCTGAGTGAAGTAAGTCAAACAGAGAAAGATAAATACTATGATTTTACTTACATGTAGAATTTAAAGAATAAAAAGTTTAAACAAATCAAAGACAGACTCAGGTACAGAGGATAATCTGATGACTGCCAGAGGACAGAGGAGTGTTGGAGAGTTGGGAGAAAAAGGTGGTGTTGAAGAAAGACAAATTTGTTGAGAGATGGTCACGGGGATGGAAAATACAGTATAGGGAATGCAGACAGTAGTAGTGTAACAGTTATATGTAGAGCCAGATGAGTGATAGAGTAATTGGGGTGGAGGCGAGTCTTTTCATAAACTATATAAATGTCTAACCGATGCACCATATAACAGAAACTTATAACAATTAAATAAAGTAATCTGGAGATTAAAAAAAAAAAGATGGAGTAAATGAAATAAAACAAGAATAGGCAAGTTATGCCACCCTCTTATTTATACAAATTAGTAGGTCAAAGCTTATCAGATGTCTTTTTGCATCTTGTGAACTACCATGAGTTTCAATTCACAATTTCCAAGTAGCAGAACAAAAATCTGAGAAATATTTCAAACAAGTAAATCAGAGGCCTCAGTGTTTGGTGAAAAGTGGTGGCTATCAGAATCTGAGTCCTTAAAAATGTGTATAGCCTTTTTAAATATCAATAAGAAGAACATATACAACTACACATAACCTACAATTCTGGATTAGTATGATGAGAGGTTATCATAAACTTTAAATTACATTTAAGCAGGAAAATAAACAGTTAATTCCAAGAAAAACTGCAAGACTGTACGTGGAGAACAAGGGCGGAAAGTGTAAAAACCTCTGTCAGAAAAATATAGAGAATTGGAAGAATGAAAGAAAGAAAAAATCATCCTTAAAGAGAAAATATCCAATGTTAAGAGCCAAATTATATAACAAATATTTTGCACTTGGTAGTCAACAACACCAGACACAAGGATGGTGCAGATATAAGAGACGCTGAAAGTAGCAGTATTAGAGAAGATTTTTCTGGGGAAGGAGATAGAGTTGAGCCCTTGAGAAAAATAATAGTAAAAAGAAAAAAATATAAAGAGAAGAAAATAGGGAAATTATGAAAATAAAAAGAACAAAAAGTTTGGCAACATTTTTCTTCACTCCAATCATTTCTACCTTAACATAATATATTAAAGAAACCCCATTTTATTAAAGAAACAGAAGAGAGTGTGTTTCAAGTAAAAATTCTGTGCATGATATGAGTAGAAATAGTAAAACACACAGAGGTAGGGAGAAATGAAGAAGAGGAAGAGAAAGAAGAAGGAGAAGGAAGAAAAGGAGGAGGAGGAAGAAGAGGAGGAGGAGAAGAGAGACATGATCTCTACACAAAGCTACTGAGCAAGAAAATTTCAGCTGAAGATAAATCACTATCTTCAAACAACCATAAAGAAAAAAAAAAGTAAAGTAATGTCAGAAGCATGGCCTCATGGAAGGTCCCCTAAATGATAACAAATTAAACAGGTACAATTAAACAAAAAACACCCAGCTTAGAACACAAACACATCTGAGAGATCTGCACATCAGAGCATCTGAAGGTGGGTGAATTGGGTGAGCAAGGGAGGAAAAGGAAATAGGAAGGGAGATAGGTGCTGTGGATGTAACCTGGAGCTCCCTGCAGGGTGTGAGGAGGAGGGAAATTAGGCTGCAGTTTGAACTCTTTGTAATCCCGAGCATTCCTGCCTAAGTGATCAGTATATTCCACGTGGCAGAGTCCAGAGATCAAGGCAGAAACCAAAATAGAGGCAGAATACAGAAGGGTGAGAGCTGTTTCAGCAACTACCACTGCTAGGCAGAAAGTGGAGTGGTAGAGCCTGGCCACCACCACCCCCTACCCAGAGCTGACTTACCAGTACCCTCCCAGAACTAGCAGTGGGCCCAGAAGGAAACTGTAGCAGTGAGTATAAGGATATAGAGCAGAGAAACAAGACACACATTGTGGCAATTTCCAGCATAGGAAAGGAGATATATAGCCAAGAAAAATAATGTTTGACAGCCAGCATTACTGGAAAGAAAACAGACACAGATATACTGGCTTCCTCTCCTAACTCACCCCAATCCATCCATTCAGGATGATTCGGGTGTAGAACACACAGCACTTCATCAGGCTGCTGGGGCAGTACTAGGACTTCAGGGGCTCTTCAGAGGCTCAGATTCTCATCACCCATCACATTCTCCAAATGGGGTGAAGTCCTGACACTGAGATGATCTGATCACAGAAGGAACACACACCTTCCTAGGGTAAAAATAGACATGGTTTTTGTCACAAACCGAATATCCAGGTAGCCTGGGAAAGGCATGCAGCTTGATCACCATGTAATAGAAACAAACAAAAAATATGTCTTTTTTATCAGCCTGCTAAAAAGAGATCACTCTAAATAATATATGTATATGTGCATATATTTACATACATATTTTAAAGCAGAGTACATTCCCTTTAATGCCTAGGCAGAAAAGTAATACATCAAATACCATGTGCAACCAAAATGATAAGACAGCTCTAAAAAAAAATGGAAACTCTCCAGAAAATAAACTTAAAGATATAGAAATATGTGATTTAAGTGACAGAGAATTCAATATTACACTACTGAAAAAACTTAACCATATGCAAGAAAATTTTGTTTGGTAGTTCAAAAAACTTAGAAATAAAATCAATAAAAAAGAGGAATACTTTAACAAGGAGATTGAAACTCTAAAAAAGAACCAAATAAAACTTCTGGAACTGAATAACTGAATAACAGAGGTGAAAAATGAAATAGCAATCTTAAGAAATTGAGGTAACCGGTTAGAGGAAAGAATTAGTAATATCGAAGAAGAAATCTGGAAATGATGCAGATGGAAGAAGAGAGAGACTTGAGAGTGAAAATAAATAAAAGAGCTCTGTAAGAATTATCTGACATGATTAGAAAAAGTAATATAAAAATAATGAGTATGCCAGAATGAGAGGAGAAAGAGAAGGGACCAGAGAGTCTATTCAAAAAATTAGTTGATAAAAATTTTCCAAATCTATGGAAAGAACTGGATCCTCAAATCCAAAAAGCAAGCAGAATGTCTAATTATCTCAATCCAGAAAAGCATTTTTGAAGAAATATGATATTAACACTGTCAAAAATTAAAGAAAAAAAGAACTTCGAGGCAGCTAGGAAAAAGAAGATGGTCATTTTTAAAGAAAAACCCATTAGATGATGATTGGACTTTTAATCAGAAACCTTAAACATAGGAGGAAGTGGAATCAAATATTCAGACTATTGAAAGATAAACATTACCAGCCATGGATGATATATAAAATAAAGTTTTCCTTTAGATATCAAGGAGAAATGAAGGTTTCTTCAGACATACAGAAACTGAGGGAATGTTCTACCACAAAAACTGCATTACAGGAAATATTAAAGAGAGTCATTCTATCTGAAACAAAAAGACAAAAAAATAGAAAGCTGTAAGTAAGATGAATAACAGTCAGACAGAAAGAATAATTTTCAACCCTATTAAGAACGGGGCATTATAAACTTAAATATTACATAATGCAGAGTTTGGAGAAACATGGCTGAGTGAGAGAAGTCCCCAGAGCTCTCACTTTGAAACAACAATATGCTGAACATCTAAAACTCAACAAAAAAAAAACCAAACTGCACACTAGCATGTTTGAGCATGGGATCTGTGCAGAAGAGCTACCACAAGTCAGAACCCAGAGTGTCAGGTGGTGGACTGAGAGAAATTAAAAAGTTGTCTATCGCAGCTGACAGAGGTCCCTATAAGAAAGAGGGGTAGGAGAGAAAGTGTGGTGAGTTCCCTGAACAGCCCTGTCTGGGAGTGCTGTGAGCTCCACACTGCCAGCAGCAGGGCACAGTCATCAAGGCAGAAAGCAGAGAAGTGGGATGACAGAGAAACAACAGTTGATTTTTACCGGCCATGGTTGCGAAATCGAGGCTGACCCGCAGCACTCAAACCCCAAACGAGAGGGCCCCTCCACCCATAACCTCCAAGACTGAACACTGCAGAGCCCCAGGGGAATCTGAGCAAATGCTACTGAAACTGTCACCAACACTGAAAGGAACTGAGACTGAGAGTCGTGAGCACAACTAAATATAGATAATGGGGAAAAAAGGCATTATTAACACTACATAAAACAGGATTCCAAGAATCTTCGACACCACCTCCTGGAAAACCAAAAGAAAAGTGCCTCCTTTGCAACAGGCTAAACACAGACATTTATATAATAAATTTTCTTTTGGGACAAAAAGCAGAATACACTTACATTAATGCCCAGGCAAAGAAATAGTCCATTAAACACCATGAACAACCAAGGTGAAAAGGCTCTCAGAAAGAAAAAGAAAAATCTCCAGAAAATAAGCTTGCAGACATAGAAATATGTGACTTAAATGACAGAAAATTCAGGATGGTACTTCTGAAAAAACTCAGTGAGTTCCAAAATGAGTCATATCAACTATTTCAGGAACTGAAAAAAACAACTAGATGAGAAGAGCAAGGAGAATGAAACCCTCAAACAACAACAACAACAAAAACAGAATATCTTCTGGAGATAAAAACACACTGCAAGAATTGAAAAATGAGATAGCAAGATTGGGAAATAGAGTCAAAAAAATGGAGGAAAGGATCAGTGATATCGAAGACAGAAATCTAGAAATAAATGAGAAGGAAGAAGAGAGAAACTGAAGAATGAAAAATAATGAAAGAGAAATACAAAAACTACCTGATACCATCAAGAGAGGAAACATAAGAATAATGGGCATTATCAAATTCAAGGAAAAGGAACAGGGAGTAGAAAGCATTTTCAGACAAATAGTTGATGAGAATTTCCCAAATCTAAGGAATGAGCTGGAGCTTGGAATTCAAGACACATTGTATTAAACTTACCAAAAATCAATGTTAAAGACAGAATTCTCAGGGAGTTTATATGTCAGTGTTTAAAATTATGTTTGGTATAATAGGAATAAAATAAATACTGTAAAAAAGGGAAAAAATCAATGACAAAGAAAGAATTCTCAAGGGACCCAGAGAAAAGAAGATGGTAACTTATAAAAGAAAACCCATTAGTTAATCCTTCGACTTCTCAGCAGAGACTTTAAAAGCCAGAAAGGAGTGGAATCAAATATTCAAACTATTAAGTGAAAGGAACTACCAACCTAAAATAATGTATCTAACTAAGTTCTCCTTTAGATATGAAAGATAAATAAAGATCTTTCTGGACATACAAAAATTGAGAGAAGTCTCCACCAGGAGGTCTGCACTACAGAAAATACTGAAAAGGTCAGCTCACCTAAAACAAAATGACAAAAATAAATACATAATTAGGATTAAAGTGACTATCAGGCATAAAGAAGCAGAAGAATGCAATCCTTACTAAGGACAGGGAATTATAAGCATAAACATTAAGAAGAGAATTGCTCTAGCAAGATAAAAATGAACATTCAGCATACATAAGGACAAAATGAGATAACAATAACTGAATAGGGCAGGATTCAGAGATCAAAATTCACAAAGGGGAATGGACATCAGGCTCGCAGGAAAAAAGTAACAACTGTATATATATAACTATCTTTTACATATTCGTAATGGTAACCATACACCAAAGATTTACAACAGAAGTGTATAAAATAAAACAAGAAGGACCAGGGGCAAACTCCACAAAACCCAACCAAAATAAAGAAAAGAGAAACACAAAGACAAGGAAGCAATGGAAACACCGAGCTAACATAGAACAAAAGATAAAATGGCTATAAAAAGACCTCATATTTCAATAATCATCCTTAATGTAAATGTACTGATATCACCAATAAAAAAGGTACAGAGTGGCAGAGTGGATCAAAAAACAAAACCCAACCATATGCTGGCTCCAGGAAGCACATCTCAGTTCCAAAAACAAATATAGACTCAAAATGAAAGGATGAAAAATGATATTTCATGCAAAAAGCATTCAGAGATAAGCAGGAGTAGCAGTACTAATATTGGATGAAACAGACTTCAAAATAAAAAAGGTAAAGAAAGATACTGAGGCACACTTCGTAATGATAAAGGGAATCATGCACCAAGAAGACATAACACTTATTAATATCTATGCTCCCAATCAGGGAGCCTTGAAATATATAAAGCAATTACAAACAGAACTAAAGGGAGAAACATAACAAAACACTATCGTAGTAGGGAACCTAAAATCCCACTATTGGATATGGACAGATAATCCAAACAGAAAATCAATAAGAAAATAACATCCTTAAAGAATACATTAGACCAACTGGACATAATTGACATTTACAGAGCCTTTCATCCCCAAACAGCTGCTTATACATTCTTCTCTAGTACACATGGAACATTCTTAAAGATCGACCACATGCTAGGACACAGAGACAGCCTCAAAAAATATAAGAGAGTTGAAATAATACCAACCATATTCTGTGATCATAATGCTTTGTAACTAGAGATCAACTGCAAAAAGAAAGCGGGAAGAACCACAAATACACAGAGATTTAACAGCATGCTACTGAAGAATAACTAGGTCAGAGAAGAAATAAAAAGAGAGATCAAGAGATATATAGAAACATATGATAATGATAGGACAACATATCAAAATTTTTGGGACATGGCAAGAGTGGTCAGAAGAGGAAAGATCATAGCATTACAGGCCTATCTCAAAAAACAAGTACGAGCCCAAATGAACAACTTATGGCTTCATCTTAAAAAACTGGAAAAGGAAGAATAAATGAAGCCTAAAGTCAGCAGAAGTAAAGAAATAATCAAAATTAGAACAGAAATAAATTAAATAGAAACAAAAAAGAAAAAGGAAGAACAAATGAAGCCTAAAGTCAGCAAAAGGAAATAATCAAAATTAGAACAGAAATAAATTAAATAGAAACAAACAAACAAAAAACTAGAAAAAAATACATGCAACGAGTTGTTTCTTTGAGAAGGTTAATAAAATTGACAAAATCCTGGCTAGACTCACTAAAGAAAAAAGAGAAAAGACACAAATAAACAAAATCACAGATGAAAGAGGGGAAATTATGACAGACTCTGAGAAAATACAAAGGATGATAGAAGAATACTATGAAAAATCATATATCACCAAAATAAATAACCAAAAGAAATGGAGCAGTACTTAGAGAAATACAACCTTCCTAGACTGAATCAAGAAAAAAACAGAAAATATAAATAGACTGATCAGCAGTATGGAAATAGAACCAATCATCAAAAACCTACCAATAAGTAAAAGCTGAGGACCAGATGGCTTCAACAGTGAATTCTACCAAATATTCAAAGAAGATTTAATACTTATTCTCCTCAAACACTTCCAAAAAATCAAAGATGAGGTAATACTTCCCAACTGATTTTATTAAGCAAATATCACTCTGATATCAAAACCTGATAAAGATACCACAAAAAAGAAAACTACAAACCGATAACTATCAGGAGCACACATACAAAATCCTAAATAAGATACTAGCAAACCGAATACAGCAACATATTAAAGGGATTATACACCGTGATCAAGCGGGCTTCATCACAGAGGCACAGGGATGGTTCAACATATGCGAATCGATTAATGTGGTACACCACATAAACATATTAAAGAATAAGAATCATATGATCATATCAATAGATGCAGAAAAAGCCTTTGACAAGATGCAGCATTCATTTATGATCAAAACACTTAGCAAAATCAGTACAGAAGGAAAGTAACTTAACATAGTAAAGGCCATATATGACAAGCCCTCAGCCAACATTATACTTAATGGTGAAAATCTAAAAACCTTCCCTCTAAGATCAGGAGCAAGGCAAGGCTGTCCAATATCGCCACTGTTATTCAATATGGCATTGGAGGTCCCAGCAAGTGTAATCGGGCAAGAGAAAGATATAAAAAGCATCCAAATAGAAAATGAAAAAGTTAAACTGTCGATATTGGCTGATGACATGATTCTCTATGTAGAAAACCCTAAAAACTCCACAAGTACACTACTAGAAACAATAAACAAATACAGTAAACTTTCTGGATACAAAATCAACATTAAAAATCCATAGCATTCCTATACTCTAATGATGAAGTGTCAGAAAAAGAAGTGGAAAAATAATTTTTTTTGCAATTGCAACAAAAAGAATAAAATATCTAGGAATAAATCTCACGAAACATGTGAAGGACCTATATAATGAAAACCATTAGACCATATTAAAAGAAATCAAAGAAGATACAAAGAAATGGAACAATATTCCATGTTCCTGTATTGGAATAATCAACATAGTTAAAAATGACCTTATTACCTAAAGCATTATACAGTTTTAATGCAATCCCCATCAAAATCCCATTGGTATTTTTTAAAGAAATGGAACAAAAATCATCAGACTTGTATGGAAGCACAAAAGACCCCAATTTGGCAAAGTCATCCTGAGAAAAAAGAACGAGGCTGTAGGCATCACTCTGCCTGACTTCAAATTATACTACAAAGTGACAGTAATCAAAACGACATGTTATTGGTAGAAAAACAGACACACGGACCAGTGGAACAGAATCAAAATTCCAGAAGTAAACCCATATTTATATGGGCAAATAATTTTTGACAAAAAAGCCAAAAAAATACAGTGGAGAAAGGAAAGCCTCTTCAATAAATGGTGCTGGGAAAACAGGGAAGCTACCTGCAAAAGAATGATACTAGACTGTTGTGTATCGCTGCCCACCCAAATTATCTCAAAATGGATTAAGGACCTGAATATAACACCTGAAACAATAAAATGCATAGAAGAAAACGTAGGAACTAAACTCATGGACCTTAGACTTAAAGAGGATTTTATGAATTTGACCACGAGTGCAAGGGATGTAAAAGCTAAAAGAAATGAATGGACTATATCAAATTAAAAAGCTTCCGCTCAGCATAAGAAATTGTCAACAAGGTAAAGAGATCACCATCCGAATAGAAAATATATTTGTAAGCAATCCGTACGATAAATATTTGAAAAGGTGCTCAACATTGCTAGCTATTAGGGAAATGCTAATCAAAACCACAATAAGATGTCATCTTACACATGTTAGAATAGCTGTAATCAACAAGACAAGTAACAACAAATGTTGTAGAGGATGCAGAGAAGGAGGATCCCTCATGCACTGCTGGTGGGACTGCAAATTGGTACAACCACTATGGAAAACAGTATGAAGGTTTCTCAGAAAACTAAGAATTAATCTACCATATGATTCAGCAATCCCTCTACTGGATATTTACCCCAAAGACTTGAAAACTCATATCCTAAATGATATTTGCACACCGATGTTCATAGCAGCATTATTCACAGTGGCCAGGACATGGAAGCAACCAAAGTATCCTACGATAGATGATTGGCTAAAGAAGCTGTGGTACATATATACAATGGAATATTACTCAGCCATAAGAAGAGATGCTGTTTGTGACATGGATGAACCTTTCAAATTGTAGGCCACAATCTCTGATGAATACAGATGCAAAAATCCTAAACAGAATACTAGCAAATCTAATGCAACCATGCATTAAAAAATTATATATCGTAATGTAGTTGGGTTTATTCCGGGGGCACAAGGATAGTTCAACATATACAAATTGATTGTGATATACCACATAAAACATAAACAAGAATAAAAATTATATGATCATAACAAGAGATGCAAGAAAAACATTTGACAAGATACAGCATTCCATTTATGATTAAAATACTTATTCAGATGGGTATAGAAGGAATATACCTCAATATAACAAAGGCCACATATGTCAAACCCTCAGCTAATATACTAAATGTTGAAAATCAAAAACAAAACAAAATAGAAAGACAAGAAAACCTTCTCTCTTCGATCAGGACCATGACAAGGCTTTCTGTTTTCACCACTCTTATTAAACATAGTGTTTAAAGTCTTAGCTAGAGCAATCAGGCGAGAGAAAAAATAAAAGACATCCAAATTGAGAACATGAAGTCAAATTGTCACTTTTTGTAGATGATACGATTCTCTATTTAAAAAGAAAAAGAAAAAAAAGAAAAGAAACCTAAAGATGCCACTGAAAACTATTAGAAACAATAAACAAATACGGGAAAGGTTTAGGATACAAAATCAATGCACAAAAATTCATAGCATTCGTATTCACTTATAATAAATTTTCAGGAAAAGAAACAAAAAATTCCTTTTGCTAATACAACAAAAGTGATAGAATACTTAGTAATAAGCCTTATAAAGCATGTGAAGAATCTGTACACTGAAAATTTTGGACATTATTAAAAGAAATTGAAAAAGACCCAAAGAAATGGAAAAGTATATCATATTCATGGATTGGAAGAATCAATATAGGTAAAATGGTCATATTACCTATAGCTATATTCTGTTAAGCAATCCCCATCAGAATCCCAATGATATTTTTTAAATAAATAGAACAAAAATCATCAGATTTATATGGAAGCATAAAAGTTCCCAAATAGCAAAAGCAATCCTGAGAAAAAAGAACAAGTCCAGAGGTATCACTCTGCTCAACTTCAAACTATACAATAAAGTGACAAAAATCAAATCAGAAATATTGGCAGAAAAACAGGCACACAAAACAATGGAACAGAATTGAGAATCTAGAAATAAATTCCCATGTATATGGGCAAATAATTTTGACAAAGAGGCCCAAAACTTACAATGGAAAAAAGAATCCCTTTTTAATAATTGGTGGTGGAAAATTTACAAAGCCACATGCCAAAGAATGAAACTAGACTGCTCTCTGTCACCACATACCAAAATAAACTCAAAATAGATCAAAGACCTAAATATAAAACCTGAAACAGTAAATTGACTAGAAGAAAACAGAGGTACTAAACTCATGAACTTTGGACATAGGGAGGATTTTATGAATTTGAACTCAAAGGCAAAGGAAGTCAAAACAAAAATTAATGAATGAGACTGCATCAAACTAAAAGCTTAGACACAGCAGAAGGCACCATCAACAAAACAAAATGGCTACCAACTGAACGGGAGTAGTTATTTGCAAACATTGTCTCCAACAATGGACTAATATTCAAAGTATACAAAGAAATACAACTCAACAACAGCAAAAAAAAGCAAACAAACAATCCAATTAAAAAATGGTTGGAAGACCTGAACAGACACTTCTCCCAAAAAGACTTACAAATGACCAACAGAATGAGAAGATTATCAACTTTACTAGCTATTAGAAAAATGCAAATTAAAAACCACAGTGAGATACCACCTCATACCTTTTAGAATGGTTTTCATCAACAGGACAAGTAATAACAAGTGTCAAAGAGGTTATGGAGTAAAGGAGCCCTCATGCACTACTAGTGGGAATATAAATTGATACAGCCACTATAGAAAACAATACGGAGGTTTCTCAAAAAATTATTAATAATTTTAATGGTTACCAGAGAAAAAGGTGGTTATCAAAGGGAAAATGAGAGGAAGTAAACAGATAAGGTTAAAGGGGTTAAATATAAAGTGATGGAAGGGAACTTAAGTTTGGGTGTTGAACACACAATGAAATATAGTTATGATATATTATTGAACTTTACATTTGAAACATAAATTTTAAACCAATGTACCCCAATAAATTTAATTTTTTTTCTCTCAACTGTTTCAGAAAGGTGCACATTGAAAATTTCATCTGCCCACATCCATTCAACTACTGTTGTCTTCCTATGTAAAAACCATTTGCTTTATATTATACACTTTTAGGAAAAAAGTAATGGCTGTTCTGTGGTGTGTAATAAACAATAAATACAATATTTTGGGAAAGCAATGCTAATGTGATAAAAGTTAATTCAGATATTGACTATTTCTACTCAGTTCTTTTTCTGTCTAAGGCATTAATACAATATACTGCATGTTCTTTTAATATTATTTGATGTATATGTATAAGTATTGACTTTTCTAACTGATTCTACAAAATAAATAATAGTCTTCCTAAACATATTGAATCTAATGAGAAAATACACATCCTTAATACTTAAATGTGTTTACTCTTGATACACTATTGACATTTCTACTACTTCTCATTGCCATATGTGCAAAATGTTTTTAGCTCTTTATGAAAATGTTAAAGAAGAGAGCATAGTAGTATCAGTAGACAAACTTTATAGTAATCCCTAAAATCTAGATATGTAAATTCATTTTTATTTCTATTTTAAATACAGAGTTATGGCAAAAAAAATATTGTAGCCAATGTATGTATCCTTCTGGTTTTTGATTGATAATCACTGTAAAAGGACACTCAGAATTAGTGTGCAATAAAATCCTTGGAAGACCTTCTGCAACATCTGTTGTACGAGATAACCACGTTACAGAAGTAGTTCAATATCAATTATACCACATGTTTCCAGAGGTTTGTTTTGTAATTTTTGTCTTCTCTTGTTTATCCTATATTTTGCATACTGCTCTCTCCTTGTATTTCACTTGAATTACTGTTTATAAAAAGGTACAGAGTTCAATATTAAAATGACCTTTAATAGCTTTTATGTAACAACCCTCAATAAACCATATCATGTTAACTTACTTCCCCATTTCAAAGAGAACATCTCTTATTTTACCTTATCCAAAATGGCATCTGATTCCATTTTCTCCAACTTCTAGTCCTCTATCGTTTTCTACTTTTTAAACCTACCTTAATTATCTTCATAGGTAACCCTGAAACTATTAATTGTAAATAATGCTACAGTGAACAAAGAAGTGCATACATCTTTTTGAATTGGTATTTTTATTTTCTTTGGATAAATACCCAGAAGTAGAATTGCTGGGTCATAAGATAGTTCTATTTTTTAATTTTTTGAGGAACCCGCAAACCGTTTTCTATAGTGACTGTATCATTTTGCAATTTTCCTTTTATCCACATCCTCACCAACACTTGCTGTTTGTTGATTTATTGATGATAGCCATTGTTGTTTTAATTTGCATTTATCTGATAATTAGTGACATTGAACATCTTTTTATATGTTTATTGACCATATGTCCTCTTTGAAGAAAAGTTTGTTTAGGTTCTCTGCCAATATTTTGATCTACTTCTTAGATTTTTTGGTGTTACATTCCATGAGTTCTTTGTTAATTTTGAATTTTATCCCCTTACAGAATATACCATTGATTAATATTTTCTTTCATTCAGTAAGTTGTCTTTTAATCTTCTTGATAGTATTTTTTGCCTGCAATAACTTCTTAGTTTGATGTAGTCCTATTTATTTATTATTTATTTTGTTTCCTATGCTTTGGAGAGATGTCAGAAAAAAATATATCTCACTAACAGCAATGTCAGAGAGTTTACTATGTTTTTTTCTAGGACTTATATGGTTTTGAGTCTTACATTTAAGTCTTTAATCCATTTTTAAGTTTATTCTTGTATATAATGTAAGGAGGTGGTTCAGTTTCATTTTTTTGCATATATCTGTGCAGTTTCCCAAAACCATTTATTAACTAAACTGTCTTTACCCCAGTGTATATTCTTGCCTCCTTTGCCAAAGAGTAAATGACCATATAAGTATGGGTTTATTTCTGGGCTCTCTAATTCGTTCCATTAATCTATGTATTTGCTTTTATGCCAGTGCCATGTTGTCTCGATTGCTATAACTTTGTAGTATTGTTTGATATCAGGTAGTGTGATACCTCCAGCTTTGATCTTCTTTTTTAGATTGCTGGGGCTATTTTGGAATTTTTATGGTTTCAAAAATATTTTGGATTAATTGTTCTGTGGAAAATGCCATTGGCATTTCGATAAGGGTTGCATTGAATTTATAGATTGCTTTGGACATTTTAATGATGTTAATTCTTCCTATCCATGAGCACAGTACCTTCTTTAATTTTTTCTTCAAAAATATCTTATAAATTTTCAGGTACATGTATTTTATTTGTTTGCTTTAATTTATTCTTAAGTATTCTATTATATTTGATGCAATTGTCAATAGGATTTTTTTTAAATTTCTGTTTCTGACAATTTATTATTGGTGTATAAAAATGCAACACATTTCTTAATATTAATTTTGTATTCTGCTCCTTTACTGAATTCACTTCAGTTGTAATAGTTTTTTAGTGGAATCTTAAGGTTCTCTCCTTATAGTATCATGTAATCTGCCAATAATGATAGTTTTATTTTTTCCTTTCCAATTGGGATGCCTTTCGTTTTTTGTTGTTGTTGTCTGATTGCTGTTGCTCGATACTATGTTGAATAGATGTTGTGAAAGGAGGCATTCTTGTCTTCTTCCTAATCTTAAGAAAAATGCTGTTAGCTTTTTCTCATTTTTAGTCTTAGCTGTGGGTTTTATATATGGCCTTAATTATGTTGAGGTATATTCCCTCTAGTCCTACTTTGCTTAGAGTTTTTATATTAAATCAGTGTTGAATTTTGTCAAATGCTTTTTTTGCATCTACTGATGTGATCCTATGATTTTTATTCTCTATTGTGCTTATGCAGTGTATCAGATTAATTGATTTGTGTATATTGAAACTACCTTGCATACTCAGAATAAATCCCACTTGATCGTGGTCTTTTAAATGTTTTTCTAAATTCATTTTGCTAATATTTTGTTGTGGACTTTTGCATTTTATGATATGAGTAATAGCCTACGATTTTATTTTTTTAAATGTCTGTCTATTTTTGGAATCAGTGTAAAATGAGATTGAGAGCTTTTTCTCTTCTTGAATATTTCTGGAATAATTTGAGAAAAGAGGGTGTTAATTCTTTTTGTAT
This sequence comes from Pteropus medius, assembly GCF_902729225.1. Taxonomy (NCBI): domain Eukaryota; kingdom Metazoa; phylum Chordata; class Mammalia; order Chiroptera; family Pteropodidae; genus Pteropus; species Pteropus medius. The sequence continues at coordinate 134,646 of NW_024345861.1, read as the reverse complement.
TTGATAAAATTACTTGTGAAGCAATCTGGTCCAGGACTTTGGTTTGTGGGGAGATTAATTACTGATTAAATTTTGTTAGTAGTAGTAAGCTGATTTAAAGTTTCTGTTTTTCTTTGATTTAGCCTTGAAAGTTTGTATGTTTTGGGGGGAATTTATCCATCTTTTATAAATTGTCAAGTTTACTGGCATATGAATTCAGTCTTTTCTTATAATCTTTTTTTTTTTTTTGTGGTGTCAGTTCTCATTTCTTTATTATTTCTGATTTTATTTATTTTAGTCCTCTTTTTCTTTTTCTTTTTTCTTTTTTTTTTGATGAGTCCGGTAAAAGGTTTACTTTTAGTTAGTGTGTTTTTAGCCCGTCTGAAGTGGATCTTTTATAAGCAGCATATGTAGGAGTCTCCCTTTTTTATCTTTTCAACAACTCTGTCTTTTGATTGGAGCATTAAAACCATTTACATCTTTTAGAGAAGATAATTTTATTTTTTATTAATTCTTAGGCATTCAATATTATATTAGTTTCAATTGTAAAACATAATGATTAGATATTTATGTAACTAACAAAGTGATCTCCTTGATTAATCTAGTAACCATGTGACATCATACATAGTTATTACAATTTTATCGACTATAATCCTTATGTGTTTTACATTTCCATGACTATTTTGTTTTTACTAATTCATACTTCTTAATTTCTTCCACTTTTTTATCCACATCTTTAACATCTCTTTCATCTATACCATTAAATCTAACATTCCTTTCGTCTATACCATATCTACGAATTTATTTCTATTTTTTTAGTTCATTTATGTTGTTTTCTAGATACCACTCATAAGTGAAATCACTTGCATTTGCCTTTCTCTTTCTGACTCTACTCAGAACAATGCCCTCTAGATCCATCCACGTTTTGCAGATGACAAGATTTTAATCTTTTTATGATTGAGTAATATTCCATTATATATAGGTACCATTCATCCATTCATTGATACCCAGGTTACCTCCATATTTTAGTTATGGTAAATAATGCTGCAATGAACAAATGGAGCCCAATGTCCATTTGAAGGAGCGTTTTGAGTTTCTTCAGATTAATATCCAAAAGTGAGAATATCGGGTTATTCTGTCTCTTGTTATAGCCTTTGTTTTAAAATCAATTTTATCTAGTATGTTATTTTGTTGCCATGTTTGTGAAATATTTTTTTTCATCTGTTTCCTTTCATCCTGCATGTGTCTTTCTATCTGAAACGAGTCTCTTATAGGCAATATATTTAAGGGTCTTGTTTTCTTATCCATTCAAACCATTACTTTTTATTGAAACATTTAATGTATTAATATTTAAAGTAATTATTGATAGATATATAGCTGTTGACATTATTCATTTTTAATCTTTTTTCTTTGTATTCTTTTTAAAGAAGTCCCTCTAACATTTCTTGTAATACAGGTATGGTGGTGATTAACTCCTTTAGCTTTTCTTGTCTGAGAAGCTCTTTATTTGTCCTTCAAGTCTAGATAATAGTTTTGGTTGGTAGAGTAATCTTGGTTGTAGTTTTTGCATCACTTTGAATAGATCATGCTGATCCCTTCTGGCCTACAATGTTTCTCCTGATAAATCTACTGACAGTCTTATGGGAGCTTGTAGGTAACTAATTGCTTTTTCTTGCTACTTTTCAGATTCTTTGTATTTAACCTTTGACATTTCAATTATGATGTATCTTGGTGTGGGCCTCTTTGGGTTCATATTGTTTGGGACTCTGCTTTTCTTGGGCTTGTATGTCAATTATCTTTTTCAGAGTAGGACGGATTTCTATCATTTCTTCAAATAGGTTTTCAACATCTTGCTCTTTTTTCTCCTTCTGGTACCCCATGATGAAAATATTAGTATGCTTGATATTGTCTTAGAGTCCCCTTTTATTATCCTAATTTTTTTATTCTTTTGTTATTTTGCTATTCCAACTGGGTGTTTTCCTCTACTTTATCTTCCAAATTGCTGATTTGATTCTCTGCTTAATATAACATACTGTTAATTAATTTTAATATATATTTTATTTCTGTTATTGTCTTATTTTTTTGGTCTTGTTTTTACTTATGTTTTCTTTCTTCGTTTTTTAAATATCTTTTATTCCTTGTTTGAAGTTTTCACTGATTCATTGAGCATCTTTTTAACCAGTGTTTTAAACTCCGCATCTGGTGTATTGCCCTGTTTTGTTTATTTTATTTATTTATTTATTTATTTATTTATTTGTTTGTTTGTTTGTTTGTTTATTTTTGTGGAGCATTGTTATATTCTTTAATTTAGGATATGTTACTTTGTCTCTCTATTTTGGCTGCCTTTCTGAGTCTGTTTCAATGTATTAGAGGTTCTTTATCTCTCAGTTTTAGTAAAGTGTCCTTATATAGTAGGTGTTTTGAGGGTCCAGTGGCACTCTTTTACTGGTCACCTGAGCCAAGTGCTTCATGTGTGCCTTTGTGTGAGTTGTGTGTACCTTTGTGTTTTAGTTGAGCTTTAATTGTTGTTTTCACATCAATGGGTGGGTTTCACCCTCATTCTGATTTGTTCTTAAGACTGGCTGTTACTACAGTGGAGAAGATGTTGTGTAGGGGCTAACCCTATGAAACAGGATTTGTTTTAAGAGCATTCTGGTGCCTGCCAAGTTTGCCCTTTGGGTGTGTCAATTTGGAGGTGTCTGTGCGGTACCTTGTTTGATTTAAAGCCGGAGACGATGTGCGTTGGTTCTGGGGCCTTTTGTAAGTGGTTCCATTGTAGGCCAAGTTCGTTCTGTGCCCTGCCCAGGGCTACTTGCTATGAGCTATAAAGTGATTTGCACATAGTTATTACATGTTCTGAACTACGAGGTGCTTGGGAGAGGCTATGCTGAAAACAAAAGGCTGGCTGCTGGTAATGCTGTGTTTGGGCTGTTTAACAAGAAAGTTCAAGATCTTTTGGGACCACATGCTGCTTGTTTGGGGGTTGTGAACCTTTGGGAGATTTTAGGAAAATTTGCAGCATAACTCAAGACAGGTTGTTTGTATGGAAAAGCAACTGTAAACGGCTCAGGTGGGCCCAAAAGTTGGGTATAATGGTGTCACAAAAAGGCAGCAGGGTGGTACAAATGGTGTTAGCTAGGCTAATGAAGTCTCAGATATGGTGCCTGCCTGCATGTGATGGCCAGGTGGTGGAAGAGTTCAACAAACTCTTCCAACAAACTGGTTTCTGCCAGCAATTCTGTCTGGGAGAATGCTGCCTCAACAGCCTTTGCCTTGGTGCTAAACAATTTAGTTTCTTCCTCTCTGTCCCTGGCACCTTTCAAGGTGCTGCCCTAGCACTTGAGCTCAAAGTGAGTGAGTTTATTATAAGAGAAGTTTGTACATGGACCCTTTAAGATGAATGTCCGGGGCTCCAGCAGCCCTTTGTCTCACTCAGCCACAATCTCTGTTAATTTTCAATGAAGAGTTATGAGGACTTTTCTTCCTGGCACTTGAACCCTGGGCTGGTATGCCTGGTGTGAGGCTGAGACCCTTTGCTCCTCAGGAAGGAGCTACATAGCTGATGTATCTTTCCTGATTTTTAACTGTTACACATGGGTTTGGGACCAGCCCTTTCTGCATCTCCACCTATCCTGCACATCTTGACTTGCCTTCTTCTGTATATTCTTTAATTACATAACCTGTGTTTATCTACACTTCTGTTAATTCTCAGTAAGCATTATTCTATAATTTAGTTGTAATTTTGAGGTGGTCATGATAGGAGGCAAGCACAGCCTTTACTTACTCCTCCATCTTGTTTGAAAGCCCTTGTAGTGTGTTTTTAGTGAAGCTAATAAAAGAAGGTAGTTTTTAAAAATATTGTTTTCTCAACTAACCATGAAATTGTAAAAAGAAAGTGTTTATATCCACAATATCATCCTTTTTATGCTTATTTTCAGCTTTCATATAACAAGAATTGTATGAATGTATAACATGTGGTCAGGCAAGGAACTGAAACCTACTGCTTTGGAATAAGCAGCAATTTTGTTTCGTTTCTTTGATAAGGAGCAGTGTTGGGTAGTGTAGCTTATTTGCCAGAGCAGAGAGGGGAGGAGAATTTGTGGTTAGGACCTTCTTTAAGTTCCTCCTTATTTTTCCAGATGTCAATGTATTGTATATAGGGCATTATTTTAGATCTTACACCACATTCCCACTATAAATAATTACCCTCTTCAAAATATCAATACTAGAACAAGATAGCACAATAAGAGTTGTCCCATTCATAACTCGCTCAGCAACAATAATTTGACAGTTTTCCAAGGACACAAGTGCCTTATATAAAATACCTTTAAGACTCTACTAAAAAAGCTGATATAATTAATCATAATTTGATAAAGTCACAAGATACAAAATCAATATAGAAAATTCAGTTACATTTATATATCTTAACAATGACCTATTTGAAAAACAAATTTAAAAAAAACGCATTTGCGATAAAAAAAAAAAAAAAACCCTATTTAGGAGGACACTTAACCAAGGGGGCAAAAGATTATACTGTAAAAATTATGACATTGATGAAAAAATGAAAAAAAGATACAAATAAACAAAAAGATATTTTGTATTTATAGAATTGAAGATCTGATATGGTTGAAATGTTTATATTACCCAAAATAATATACAGATTCAATAAAATCCCTATTGAAATTCTAGTAACACTTTTTTCTCAAAAATATAAAAAATAATAAAATTCATATGAAAGCATGGATGTCTCTGAAAAACCAAAGCACACTTGAGAGAAGAAGAAAAAAAACTGAAGACATCACATTTACTGATTTCAAAATATATTACAAAGTTATAGTAATCAAAAAAGTGTGGTAGTGATGTAAAAAGAGACACATAAACCAATGGAACTAAAGCAAAAGCCCAGAAAAAAATCCACACATATAAGTTAAACTAATTTTGACAAAGGCACAAAGAATACACAATGGCAAAAGGAAAACTTCTTCAATAAATAGTGTTGGACAACCACATATCCCCATGCAAAAGAATAAAACTGAAGTTTTATTTTATACTCTACCCAAAAATTAACTTAAAAATCAATGAAATACTTAAATGTGAGACTTTAAACTATAAAACTCTTAGAAGAAGACATGCAAAAAATGTTTCTTGGCATTAGCCATGACAATATTTTTTGAATATGACACCAAAGCATAGGCAATGAAAGCAAAATAAAGAAGTAGGACTATATTAGATTAAACTACTCTGTATACAAAATAATAATAATAATTAAAAAGATATCATAACCTATAGAATAGGATAAAATGTTTGCAAATCATATATCGGATAAAAAGTTAATTTCTTAAATATATAAGAAATTCATACAACTTTATATATTTAAAAAAATGGCCCATTTAAAAATGAACAAAGTCCCTGAATAAATATTTTTTCCAAAGAAGACAGACAAATGTCCAGCAGATATATAAAGAGGTGCTCAACTTCACGAATTATCAAGGAAATGTAAATCAAAACTTCAATAAAACTTCACCTCATACATGTTAGGATGGGTATTATCTGAAACACAAAAGATAAGAAGTATTGGAGCCAGTGTGGAGAAGAAGGTGTGAATGTAAACTGGTACAGACACTATGAAAAATAATATGAAAATTTCTTACAGAACTAAAATTAGAACTACCCTATGATATAACAATCCTACTTCTGGATATATACCTTAAAAAATAAAATCAATGACTCGAAAGACATTCATTCTGCCATGTTTATTGCATCATTATTTCCAATGCATGAAAACAATGTAAGTATTCATTGATGGATAAATATATATATTTTATATTTTATTTATACATATCACATTTTTCTTTATATACATATATTTTCATATGTAGACATATGAATGAGTGTTAGAATAATGAATTCTTATACAGTCATAAAACAGAAGGACATTTTGGTATTTGTGACAAAATATATGAACTTAGAGAACATTATGCTAAGTAAAATAAGCCAGACACTGAAAGATAAACATTTACATGTGGAATCCAAAAAATCTAAATTTCTAGATTAAAATGTAGAATGGTGGTGTTTGCCATAGCCTGATGGTGTGATGTATGAAAAAATGTTGGTCAAGGAGTAGGAACACTCAGTTGTAAGATGGAAATGTTCTGAAGACCTAATATGCAGTTAATGATTATACTTAATACTATATTGTGTACTTGAAATTTGCTAAAAAAGTAAGGTTCCAGTCAAGATGGAGGAGTAGGTAAATGCTGTGCTTGCCTCCTTCCATTACTACATTAAAATTAGAACCAAGTTATAAAAAATCAACCTGGAAAACCATCTGAAGATTAGCTGAAGAGAAGTCTTATAATTAAGGATAAAAAAAAAAAAGAAGCCACGTTAAGACTGGTATGAAGAACAAAGAAGACGTGAAACGGGCTAACCACATACCCACATAAGTTTGAGAATCAAGAGGGATATTTCAACTGAAGAGGTATCCGCTGAGGAGTGAGGATTCTCAGCCCCACATAGGCTCCACAGCCCAGAGCACCAGTGCATGGAAAAAAATCCACATTTGGCTTTGAAAATTGGTGGGAATTCTGTCCATCTGGGTGAGACAGAAAGCTGCTGGAAACCCAGATGTCCACATAGGCCTCGACACACTTTCAATTCCAGACACTCACTCTGGGCTCTGGTGCAGAGACAATAGCTAGAGAGGTGAAAGACATGCAGGGAGACACTGACTGTGTGGCAGGAGGGACAGAACCATTATCCTTGTGTTGAGCACTCCTCCCGTGCAGCTGGTGGGCAAGCACCATCTTTCCTGGTTTGAACTCTCTTTCCATGCAGCTAAATCTAAATCTACATTGGCCTAGTGAACTACAATTCCTCTACCCTGGTGACTCTCTGGGACTTTTTCTTAACCAACGCACACGCTGCCTGAGATTATTTCAGCCAGAAGTAGCTAATGTTGGCACACGCTGCAGGTTTTTGTTGGACAACAGTCAAAACCACAAACTCCATTTGAATGGCAGCTGTTCTTGGTAAGCTCTGTGACTTTTCCTGAGTGGCCCCAGGCTCAGAACTGGTGAAATGTGAATCTGCATTAACCTAGTAAATATCACTCACCTCACCCTGGTAACTCCCTGAGACCCTGTATCACCCAACTTGTGTACCACTCAAACATCCTTCAGTGCTTGAGTCTTACAAGCAGCCAACAGGTGGTGAAAGGCATCAGGGTGCCCCAGGCCTTTAGCCAAGCTATCCCAGGCCCAGTACTGATGAGAGTCGACTACAATTTACAGCATATCTCCAGGTTCAGCACAGGCAGCTACCTACTGCAGATCACTTTCTAGCTCCTACCAGGTAGCCCTAGGCTAATCAGAGGAAGCAACTGACATTGGCTTGAAATGATATCCCTCCAAAGAAGCCCCAGGATAAACACACCCAAGGGACTACTTCAGACCACAACAGAGTAAGACAAATAACTCCACAAGTGGCACACCCAAAGGATGGTCTCAGCAGGCACCAGAGCCTGCTGGTACAAAAGCTGTTCTGTGGGGTCAGTATGTTCACAGCACCTTGTATGCTATGTTCATGTTCAATCCTAACAGCCAGTCAGCTTGAGAGCCAACCCCAATGACATGCAAACAGCAATTAAGACTCAATTACAACAGAAAGGCACATACAACTTACACAGAGGATATTCCTGGAGCACCAATCTCAGGTGATCAAGGAGACATCACTGCTGGCTCCAAAGGACACATTTACATAAGGCTCCCCTGCCAAGACTGAGATATGTTGCAGATCAACCTAATACTTAAAAGCAAACACAGAGAAGCAGCCAAAATAATGAGACAAAAAATTCGTCCTAAGTAAAAACCAAAAAAAGAGAGAGAGAGAAAACTCCAGAAAAAAAAAATGAAATGGAAATGAGCACTCTACCAGATACAGCATTCAAAAGACTGATTAAAAGGGTGTTCAAGGCACTTAGTGAGAACTTCAACAAAGATATTGTAAGCATTAAAAAAGGACAAGAAAACATTAAAAGAACCTGTCAGAAATGGAAAATGCAGTAACTGAAATAAATAATACAGTATAAAAAAATCAACAGCAAAAGATTAAGTCAGTGATTTGAAAATAAGGTAGCAGAAAATACACAATCAGAACAGCAAAAAAAATCTTTAAAAATATGAGACTAGTTTAAAGGACCTGTGGTACAACATCAAACAGACTGACATTTGCAAAATAGTGATAATAGAAGAAAATAGCAAGAAATTGAGAACTTATTTGAAGAAATACTGATGGAAAACTTTCCTAATCCAGTGAAGGAAATAGATATACAAGTCCAGGAGGCACAGAGTCCAAAACAAGATGAATCAAAAGAGGTCCAAAACAAGACACATCACAATTAAAATGTTCAAATTAAAAACAAAAAAGAGAATCTTAAAAGCATCAAGAAAAGGGCAATTAGACACCTACAAGTGATCTCCCATTAGACTGTCAGATGGTTTCTCTACAGAAACTTTTCAGGCCAGAAAGAATTGGCGTGAAATGTTTAAAGTAATAGAAAACAAGGACCTACAACCAAAACTACTTCACCTATTAAGGCTATGACTTGAAATTGAAGGAGAGATAAAGAGCTTCCCAGACAAGAAAAAATTAAAAAGTTTATCACCACCAAACACAAGAAATGCTAAATAGACTACTTTAAGGAGAGAAAAATAAAATACATATAAATAAAAAATGGCAATAACTATGTTCTTACAAAATCACTTTAAATGTAAATGGATTAAATGTTGCAACCAAAAGACATGCAGTAGTAGGTAAAAAAAAGAACTATACATACACTATCTGTAAGAGGCCCACTTCTGATATAAAGATACACACTGATTGAAAGTTAATAGATAGAAAAATATATTTCATGTATATGAAAAAAAAGCTGGGGTAGCAATACTTATATCAGACAAAATAGACTTTAAAATAAGATCTATAATACGAGGGGAAAAAAAGGACACTTTATAATGATAACGTCCACCAAGAGGATCTAACCCTTGTATGCACTTAATATAGAAGCACTTCAAAATATAATACAAATATTGATGGACATAAAGGGAAAGACTGACAGTAATAAAGCCATAGTAGGGACCTTTAAAACCCTATTGACATCAATGGACAGATTTTCCAGAGAGAAAATCAACAAGGAAACAGCAGCCTTAAATGACACACTGAAGCTGATGGATTTAATTGATATTTTAAAAGTATTTTACCCTAAAGCTGCAGAATATATTTTTTAAGTGCATATGTTATGAAAACATAAACAAAAATTGATAAACATTTAGCCAGACTAATCAAGAAAAAAAAGGAAAAATGCTTAATTAAATAAAATCAGAAATGAAAGAGACAGATTAACAAGTGACATAACAAAAATAGAAATGATAACAAAAAAGAACTATTAACAATTATATTTTAACAAATTGGACAATTGGGTAAAATGGAAAAAAAAACTTCTGGAAACATATGATCTTTCAAGACTGAATCAAAAAGAAACAGAAAATATGAATAGACCAATTACTACTAATGAAATAGAATCGGTAATCAGAAAAATTCCAAAAACAAGAGTCTTGTACACGAGGACTTCATAGGTGAATTTTATCAAACATTCATGAAAGAATTAACACCTTTTATTAAACCTTCTCAAACTGTTTTTAAAATTCAAGAGAAAAGAAGAACCCCAAGTTTATTTTATGAGATCATCATTACCCTGATTTAAAAACTAGAAAAAAATCCTAAAATAAGTTATAAGTCAATATTTCCGGTGAACGCAGTTGTAAACATCTTTAACAGAGTATCAACAAATAAAATTTAGCAATACATTAAAAGTATTATACACCATGATCGAGTTGGATTTATTCCTGGAATGCAAGAATGACTTGATATCTGCTAATTAAATAATATGATACACCACATTAACAAATTGAAAGATAAATATTACATGATCATATCAATAGATGCAATAAAAACATTTGAGAAAATACAGCATCAATTTAGTATGAAAATTTTCAGCAAAGTGGGAATAGAAAGAACATATATCAACATAATAAAGGCCATATATGACAAACCCACAGCTAACATCATATTCAACGAGGAAAAGCTAAAATGTTTTTTATATAATTAGGAACAAGACAAAGATGTCCACTTTCACTCCTTTTATTCAACATAGTATTGGAATTTTTAGCTAGAGAAATCTGACAAGAAAAGACATCAGCTAACCAACTGGAAAGGAAAAAATAAAACTGTCATTATTTGTAGGTGACATGATACTACAGATAGAAAACCCTAAATTTTTACCAAAAAAGCTCTAAGAACTGATAAATAAATTTAGTAAAGTAGCAGAATACAAAATTAATATTCAGAAATTGGTTGCATTCTTATACATGAATAAGAAACTATTAGAAAGAAATCAAAACTTCATTTACAAGTGAATCAAAAAACAAAAGGAAGAGGAAATAAATAAGAATACATTTAACTGAGGGGGTAAAAGACCTGTACTAGGAAAATTATAAAACATTAAAGAAAGAAATCAAAGAAGATACAACAAAATGGAAGCATATACTGCACTCATGGATAGAAAGAATTAGCATTGTTAAAATATTTATACTACCCTAAACAATTTATAGATTCAATACAGTCCCTATCAAAATACCAATGGCATTGTTCTCAGAACTAGAACAAACAATTTAAAATTTATATGGAACCACAAAAGACCCCAAATAGCCACAATAATCTTGAGAAAGAACAAATTTGGAAATATTATGCAATCTTTTATCAAACTATACTATAAAGAGCATAGTAATCAAAACAACATGATATCAACATTGAAACAGACACATAGATCAATGGAACAGAATAGACAGTCCAGCTATAAACCCACACCTATATGATCAATTAAGCTATTGCATAGAAGGCAAGAATACACAATGGGATAAAGACAGTCTATTCAAAAACTGATGTTGGGCAAACTAGACAGATACAGGCAAAAAAATTAAACTAGACTGCTTTCTTATACAATTTAGGAGAATAAACTGAAAATAGATTAAAAATTTAAATGTTTAAGACCCCAAAACATAAAACTCATAGAAGAGAACATAGGCAGTTAACTGCTACAGTGTTCTTAGTAATATTTTTTCCGATATATCTCCCTGGGAAATAAAAGAAAACAAAAAATAAACAAATGAGTCTACAACATGAATGGACCTAAAGGGTATTATGTAAAATGAAATAAATCAGACAAAGGCAAATATACAATCTCACATATATTTGCTTCATCTTAGTTACTTATTACTTTTAAATTTATATCTTTAGTATTCAACTCAAAAAAATAACCTCAGTACCATCTCTTCAGCGAAACATTATTGATGGTCATCAAATGAGTAACTTTTGTTTTACTCGTGCAGCACTTTACATTCTTTATTTTAAATTTAGTACTATTTCTTTGTATTCAGAATAGCATTTGCTTGTATATATTGTTTCCTAACTTCAAAATATAAATGATTTGGAATTTAAGATTATGACTTTGCCAATTCTGTGCAGTGATTTTGAGTATTTTTTTTTCCAATGAAAAACGTTCTCTACGGCAATTTTTTTTTCTGTATGCCAAGATTTAACACCATGCTATCATAGCATCATCTGTAGACAGTATAGAAATAAGAGCCAATTTTTGCTTTGCCTCATGGATATTCAGCCCAACTATGCAAATTTCTGGCCCTAGGATACTGTGCACAATGATAAATTTGCTCTTCGTATTTTAGTACATTAATTCTAAGCATTACATTTTCCCGCAGCCCCTGACTTCTTTCTAAAGAGATTGTGTGTGTGTGTGTGTGTGTGTGTGTGTATTGTGTGTGTGTGTGTGTGTGTGTTTAAATCATTTAATCAAGTCTCAGGTGTCCTTCAAAATGGGTAGCTGGTAGAAATCTCAGCAGTATTTTTGTTAGAGGCAACAGAATGAGTCCTGCTGGTTTTCAAATTTACTGCTTCAATTATTGCAACTTTTTCCAAAAGTTCAGGGACTTATTTCACACCTTTGTGTTCCTATATTTTATTTTAAAAAATGTCTTGTTATTAGTAATAAATTAGAGATTGTAATTTTAATTGATATTTTTGTATTAATTCCTGTCAGTAAAATGACCTATTATGTTTACAGCTTCTCTATTTTCTACTTAAAAGATGCTTAAATGGAGTTAAAAAAGCAAATCTGAGTTAATTTTTCAGTTCTATCATTTCCATAGCCTTTCCCTTATGCCATTTTATCTTTACATGAGGCTGCAATATAATGTATGATATTGTTTGGTCTTATTGAAGAATAAGAGAATTTAATTAACATTCCTTTACATTAATAGGTAGCTCTTCTCGCTATATATACATTTTGCTTTACTTGGCCTTTATAAAGTAACTATCCCAACACTAGTATAGAAATACAGTTAAATTAAACCATTTGAAATTAGCAGTAGTCACTGTTTTTCATCTCTACCAAGTAATTTATTCAAACAGTTAAATGGTCTATATATTATAATCATCTTGTACAAATTCAATGCATATTCAATATTGAATGTCCAAGATATAAGCACCATAAACAACCAAGATAACATTTGTTTAAAAGGTGCAATAACTTTTACCATGTGTTTGTTTCTCTGAAATACCTGTAATCCAATAAGTTATATATAAATTTCAACCATAATTATGGAATGTAGCTAAAAATATTTTTAATGATTATACTTTCTGCTGGTGTCATTTTGGGGTATTAATGCATTCATTACCTGATAAAAAACTGCTATTTAAATAGATATTTCCATGGTGATAAAGTCCCTGTTTTAAAATTAAAGAAATGTTAGGGTCTTTTTTCAAGGACCTAAACATCTTTTGTCACACACTTCTTGACTTTATAAAATTTTATCATATCTCCCACACCTTTCATCTTCCTAGATTCACAAGTCCTAATGTCGTTGCCAGGGTATGTTTACCTAACCAATCATTTTATCATTTTAGTTTCCCTTTGCCAATTTTTTTCCAGATGAGTTTCTTTGAACCCTCTTTTAGTGTTCCATAATAAAACGCCTGTCTAAGTGAGATACTGTCTTAAGTAGATACTACAAAACAGTATATCAGGAAGCAGTTATTTCTTTATTAACTATTTATTATAGTTCCTGCTAGGGTATGACAGTGATCATCTATTGACTATGTGTAATTATGAGTAGTGACATGGCTTCTATAGGAAGTAGAAATAGTACTTTAACATATACAGAGTGTAATTTTACTTGAAAATTTTATGAGAAAATTTTACATAAGAATAAATATCAGCATTAATATTTAAATTCAGGTGTCTTGTAATAGTGATTTGTCATGAGTAGGAAGTATAGAATCCAAACAATATTTAAAAATTGTGACATAAATTGATTAGTCTTGTGTAGACCCAAATTGGGTAAGCTACCTATAATTATGTATTTTAAATTCTTAGTATTTAAAATATTGAATTTCTACTTAATTTATAATTAAAAGTGAATGAAATGCAAATAACATTTAAGAAACCAAATATAAAATTAAGAGAGAAAACAAGGGTTTAGTTTGAACTGTGGTATTCTACTCCTTGGTTGTTAATTTGTTCCATGACCTTCAGTCAGTTACCACACTGTGTCACAGAGGATATAACAATCATGACCTGCTTCACAGGGGCATGCTATACCTTAAATGATGTGTGTTAAGTGTCTAGAGGTACTTTAATGGAACCCATTATTGAAATGTAATTATTAACATTTAAGATAATGAAGTTAGTTTAGATAGTTTAGCCAAGCCTGGTATGAAGATGATTTCTAAGTTCAAGAACAAAAATTCCCTGATACAAAACATTTTAAAAATAAAATCATAATTGACTTATTTGCTAACCTTAGCTGCATCAGGGCTTGGAGTTTATTGTTTGTCTCTGATCAAGTGCTTTGCAATCAATGTGAATTACTACGGAGATGCTAGAAGATAATTTTGCAAAAATGTCAAAAATGCAAGGTTTGGGAGAGCTGCATAAGCTAGAAATGACTATCGATTTTGTAAAGGTTGGTAAATTACTACTATAATGCCTGACTTTAAGATAGATTGCAAATTTTGCTTTTTAAGCTAGATCAACTTTGATTTTAAAATTCAGGAAAGGTTTATTGTATTATATGCATTAATTTTATCCATAAGAAATTTAGAAGGTCATGTGCTTACCTAATAGAAACTAGTTGTGACATTCCTAGTAGAACTCTTCCTTCTACTCAACAACTGATTCCTGTCTATACAGTTCAGCAGGCTTGTCTTCATACTCAGAGAAGAGATTAGACTAAAAATAAGTTTAAAAAATAAAAAATATATATTATTTTCTTGAAATGACAAAAAATAACAAAAAGCATTATCAGAAAATGTTCTGAGTAATGTACATTCGATCTTAAGGAATGTCATACTTATCTTTCTCATTTTAAATTATTTTTTAATTGATACCAATTGATTTTTAATAGCAAAAAATGTCTAGAACAGAGTCACACAAACTGAAAATTAAAAGCTTAGATTTTCTCCAATTAGATCTTAGTTTTTAGTCACAATGTAAAAACTTTCAGTGCTTTTAAAAGTACATATGTGCATAATGCAGCTCCACCAGTCAAGATGACAGAGTAGGTAAATGTTGTGCTTGCTCCCTCTAACAACCACATAAAAATTGCAACTAAACTGCAGAACAACCATCATTAAGAATCACCTGAAGACTAGCTGAATAGAATTCTTATAAGTAGGGATATACAGAAGAAGTCACATTGAGAATGATAGAAGGGGTGGTGATGTGTAACATTCTGGTATCATAGAAACGAGTAATGGTTAAGAAACAAGAGGGCACATATGTGGAGACAGAGAGAAATCTAATCATGGGCGGTGAACACACAATGCAGTGTATATATGACTTACTGTTGAATAGTACATTTGAAATGTACTGGATTTCATTAACCAAAGTCATCATAATAAAAATAAATAAATATGAAAAAATAAATAAATATGAAAAAAAAAAGAAAAAGAAGAGGGATATCTTGGAAATCAACCCTGAAAAGTGACAGGTCTCAGTCTCACACCAGGCTTTCCAGTCGAGCATTTAAGTGCTGGGAAAAGAAGTCCGCATAACATCTGGCTGTGAAAACCAGTGGAGATTGTGGCAGAGTGAGATGGAGGGCTGCTAGAGTCCTAGACATTTCTTTAAAAGGGCCTAAGCATAAACTTACTCACTGATGAACTCACTCACTCTGAGCTCTAGCCCTAGAAAAGCAGCTAAGAAAGTGCCAAACACATATGAGGAGAAACCGAATTGTCTGGCTTCAGGGAGAAAGCTAGAGCAGCAGCAGCTTTCTCCTAGAAAGAAGTGTTGGCAGAAAGCATTGTTTCTTTGTTGAGCCCACCTCCAACCCAGCCTGCAGATGCAAACAAATGCCATATTTGAGTATCCATCAACTTAGCTAACATCATTTGCCCTCCCCTGATGATTTCCTGAGACACTACCCCCACTTTTGGGCTAATCCAACTCACTTCCAGTGGCTTTTTCACACAAACGGCCTGTCTTGGCTCATGCTGCAAACTTTCCAAAAATCTCTCAAAGGTTCATGAAGCCTAAAAAAGCAGCTTCTAGCTTTGGCATGCTCTGAACCTATTGCTAAGCAGTCACAAGCCTGGTAGTAGCGGTAGCCAGTCTTCATATGCAGAATAGCCTCTGCTAGGCAATTCTAAACCCATCACAAGTGTCAACCGTCTGCAGATCAATTGTTTACCTCATACTAAGTAATCCTGGGCAGGTCACAGGAAGTAGCTGAGTCCTGCAATGGAGTTCCTCCCAAGAGGTTCCAGAACCAACACACCTGGTGGCCAACTTTAGACCACATCAGAGCGCCACCCAAAGATGAACCCACACACACACACACACACACACACACACACACACACACACACACAAAACATACTCAAAGGGCAGACTAGGCAGGTGCCAAAACCCTGCTAAAGCAAATTCTGCTTCATAGGGTCATCTCTTGCACAACAGCTGCTCCATTGTAGTCAAGGTCAATTCTCACAACAAATCAACCAGAGGGTCAAATAGCAGCCATGACTCAAATACAACAGGAGGGCACATACAAACCATAAAAGGAACACACCTGAAATACCCAGCTCAGGTGACCAGTAAGACGGTGTCATTGGGCCCCACAGGACACCTAGTATTTAAGGACACTCTACCAAAACTGGGAGACATAGCAGCTCTGCCTAATACATAGAAACAGACACAGAGAGGTAGCCAAAGTAGGTAGACAAAGAAACATATCCAAAATGAAAACATAGAACAAAGCACCAGAAAAAAACAAACAAAATAAAAACAAACAATCTACCAGATGCAGAGTTTAAAACCCTGATAACCAGTGTTCAGTGGTGTTCAATGAAATTAGAAGAAGAGTAAATGAACTCTGTGAGAACTTCAACAAAGTCATAGGAAACATAAAAATGGGTATAGAAAACATAAAAAAAAGCAGTCAGAAACAAAGAATACAATAACTGAAATTAAGAATACATTGAGATCACATGGTGGCTGGACTGGGGAAATGACGGCTCCAGGAGAGAGTGGGGCTTTGGGTGGCAGCAGCATGGAGGAGGCATTTATGACTTTCTACAGTGAGGTGAAACAAATAGAGAAGAGAGATTTGGTTCTAACATCCAAAAATCAGATTGAAAGATTGATCCATCCTGATTCCTCCTACTTCAATTTGAACCCATTCGAGGTCCTTTGGATAGATCCTGAAGTGACGGATGAAGAAATAAAAATGAGGTTTCAGCAGTTGTCCATACTGGTGCATCCTGACAAATCAAGATGATGCTGACAAAGCACAACAGAGTTTTGAAGCTGTGGACAAAGCTTACAAGTTGCTACTGGATCAGGAACAAAAGAAGAGGGCCCTGGATATAATTCAGGCAGGGAAAGAATCTGTGGAACATACTGTGAAAGAGAGAAAAAAGCAACTATAGAAGGTAGAAAAACCTACATATGTGGAGGAGGATGATCCTGAGATGTTCAAACAAGCAGTATACAAACAGACTATGAAACTCTGCTGAGCTGGAAATTAAAAGGAAGGAGAAGCCAAAGAGATGCATGAAAGGAAGCAACAAAGGGAAGAAGAGATTGAAGCTCAAGAAAAAGCCAAATGGGAAACTGAGTGGCAGAAAAACTTTTAGGAAAGTCTAGATGGTCATGTGAACAGCTGGCGAAATTTCCAAGCAAATACAAAGGAGATGAAAGAGAAGAAAAATCGGACCTTCCTGAGACCACCGAAAGTAAAAATGGAGCAGCGTGAGTAACCACCTGTGGTCACAGCCATAGAATCTTCCCCCAACTGTCTCTCTTCCTGCTTTGAAGGACTCATTCTTTTCTTCCACTTTCATCCAACATGGAGTATTATTTGCTTTTTTAGTTCATTTTGTTTTCAATACAATTTAATATCAATCAGAGTAATTCTTTTGTACATTGCAATGGGGAGCTCGGTTTAAAAAGAAACCTTTTCCCATCCCCTACCCCTAGACCAACCAAGATATTGGAAGGTGCCACCATTGGTACTGCCTTCTCTTCCCACATCCTATAACTTAGTGTTTTGTACTTCACTGAATTGTGATGGTTAGAAACTTCATGTAAAGTTTGTAGAAATCATCCATTTAAACATATTGCTTAAAATGGTGTTTCCGTGACTTCAGAGGCAAGCCTGGGCCACCTTAGGAAGCCCCTTTGCTTCAGTGCCTTACTCCCGGATGTGGCATCCTTGGAAGCCCCATATCAGACAGGGAAGGCAGTGGGCGCAAAGCAATCACTGGATGCCCTGATGTCCTGTGGCATTTGATATGCGTCTCTTATCTGACTGACCAGTGCTCATGGCATGTATCTCCAAGCCACCTAAAACTCTTCACTATCCAAAGAGCTAGTGGTTCTTCATCCCACTATCATTGTGTCCTAGCCTGTCTGCATTCATTAGTGATAATATTCTGTATGTGTAATAAATTTTTATACCCTAAAAAAGAATACATTATAGAGAATGAATAGTAGAATAAATAAAGCAGAGAATTTGGATTAGCAATTTAGAGGAAAAGGTAGCAAAAAATACCCAGTCAAAATGGCAATAAGAAAAACGCGTCCAAAAAAAAAATGAAGATAGTTTAAGGAGACTCTGGGCCAACATCAATCATACAAATGTTTTACATCATAGGGATACCAGAAGGAGAAGAGAGAAAAAGAATTGAAAATTAATTTAAAGAAATAATGATGGAAAAACCTTAACCTGGTGAAGGAAATAGACATATAATTCCCAGAAGTTCAGTTTCTCAATAACATGAACCCAAAGAGGCCCAGGCCAATACACATAATAACTAAAATTCACAAGTTTAAAGACAATGTGAGAATCTCAAAAGCAGCAAGAGAAAATAAGTTAGTTACCCATGAGGGAGACCCCATTAGACTGTCAGTTGATTTCTCAACAGAAACTTTGAAGTTCAGACGTATTTGGCAGTAAATATTCAAAGCGATGAAAATCAAGAACCTACAACCAAAATTATTCTACCCAACAAAGCTATTATTTAAAATTAAAGGACAGATAGAGAGCTCCCCAGACAAGAAAATGCTAAAAGAGTTCAGCAACTCAAATAAGTATTACTAGAAGAAATGTTAGAGAATTTTAAGAAAGAAAAAATAAAAATAAAAATCGTGAAAAATAAAATGGCAGTAACAACAGATTTATCAACAATTACTTGAAATGTAAATAGATTAAGTGCTTCAATCAAAAGATATAGTGTGGCTGAATAGATAAGAAAACAAGATATTTTTCATATGCTGCCTACTGATGACTATCTTCAGCTTGAAAGACACACACAGATTGAAAGTAAAGAGAGGAGAAAAGATATTTAATAAAAATGGAAACAAGAAAAAGTTAGGATAACAATACTTATACCAGACAAAATAAATTATAAAACAAAAGCTGTAGCAAGAGACAAAAGGATCCAGTTATCTCACTTCTGGGTATTTATTTGAAGAAATACAAAACACTACTTCTAAGGGACATATGAGTCCATATGTTCATTTCCGCTTTATTTGCAATAGCCAAGATATAGAGGCAACCTGGATATTCATCAACGGATGAATGGATGAAGAGAAGGTGGTACAATTATACAATAAAATATGACTTGGCCATAAAAAATATCTTATCATCTACAACAATGCTTTTGGACCTAGACTGTATGGTGCTGAGCAGAGTATATTAGACAGAAAGATGAATATACCATATGATTTTACTTTCCTGTGGACTCTAAAGAACAAAATAAGAAAAGCAAAACAGAAACAAACTTATAAAAACAGAAAACATTTTGATGGTTTCTTGATAGGAAGGGTTTTGGGGGTTAGGTGAAAATGGAGAAGGAATTAAAAAGTTCGAATTGATAGTTACAAAATAGTCATGGGAATGTAAAGTATAATATAAAGAATATAGTCAATAATGTTGTAATAACTATGTATGGTGTCAGATGGGTACTAGATTATCAGGATGATCACTTGTAATTTATATAAATGTCTAATCACTATTTTTATGTTGTATACCTAAAACTAATTTAATACTGATTGTCAACTTTAATTTAAAATTTAACAAAATTATAAAAGTACATAATGTCATATTTTGTTAAGGTTTACTTTTCATTTATATTCGCTAAAAATTTTAGAAACAATACATTAACAACTGCAACAAACATCCATGATATCACTTTTCACAATTAACAAAATTATTCTATATTTGTGAAAACATTTTTTATTTACTATTTTATGGTATATATGTATCTAACATGAAAAACATCATTTAAAAGTCTTTATTTTTTTCCTCAGTTTAATTCTCCTCCCAACTTTATCGGAGCATATTACTAGTATGAATATTTTTATTATTACAATATGGTTTAATATTTTGTTACATGTGTGAATATGTATATATTAGTAGTTTTAGTATTTGCATGTTTTAAATATATATTAATGGCATTATATTGCTTGTATCGTGCAATTTGGTTTTTCACATATATTTTATTCTTACATATTAATGTTTAGGCATATAAACCTATTTCATTCATTTTCACATATATAGTAAATATTCCATTGTATTCATATACTATAATATTCTTATATTTACCTTTACTGATAGGCATTTAGATTCCTTTTATTGTTTTTTGCCATTACAGTGTGTAAATGTCTTCTGATGCACATGTTCAACTGATTTTTGGTGGTATGTACCCAGGAGTTGAAATACTAGAT
>NW_024345861.1:103708-112334 GCF_902729225.1 Pteropus medius | reverse complement strand
TCTCTTAGGCTTTCTCACTCTCTGCCTCTGAGAGGAGACCACACTATGTCTATGGAGTGTTACTCCTTCTCTAATAAACTTTCCTTTTGGCATGTGTGTTGAATTCTTTCTACACTCTCTGCCAAGAACCATCTTCTTCTGTAATACAGGGCTTGGTCTCCTCCACACCCCCCGCCACTTGGAAGAATTTGCCCTGTCCTGCATTGAAATTAAACAAGAAACAGTCTTTTTGCAGTTGGATAATAGAGATTGCATCTGGTAATTTTTTATTAGATTATTATTTTATTAGATCATTATTAGATTAGAAAGAATTAAATTATGATTAATAAAATAAAAAAAATAATTATAATACAGATTAATTTCAAAGCTAAACTTATCTTTAAAAAAATAAGATTTAATCCACGTGTTTAAATATACCTGTATATCTATTAATATGATACATAATAATGGTTTTGGTCATTTGAAAACCAAAAGTATGTAATTGAAGATCTATTAACAGCCACATTGCCTGAAAGTACTATTTGTTAAGAGAATTACATGATGACCAATTATATCCAATCAATCTTGAAGGATAATTCTTTCTTTTGAAGGTAAAAAAGTTATCATTAAACTTTTTTCCTCAAACATTAACAATCTAACTTGTCTTTTACAATGTACAGTTTTTAAATGAACACTTTTTTGAGTACCAGACTTGTTTCGATTTAAATAAAACTAATATACAAATTTATAAAGAATATCTTATATAAATGTTCAAACAAAATTAAAATAAAATGTTTTCCCTTAAGAATATCAACACAATCTAAAAATAGGGGTTAAGTTTTTATTTTCTATAATCATAGTCACAAGAATTCTAACCTTGAAGTATGTCTTTTTCTCAATTAGAGATATATTGACTTTGCTTTAACCTAAAGATTGATCATCTAGTTCCCTGGTCCAGTAAAGATTAGAAGTAAAACAAGAAGAAACTGGGGGGGAACTGTTAAAGGCATTTATAATGGTTGCAGGAGAAATAACAGCTCAAATGTGACTTCAAGGAAAACAATAGAATAGCTAAAAGATAGCCATGAACATTATTCCTATATAGTACAATAAAAGATGTATTTAATATGTATTTTGAGTTATCAAGAAGTGGTTAGATTATGTTAATTGTCTTATATTAATTGGAATATCAGGCAATAAAATAAATATTAAAAAGCTTTCTGTCAAAATGACATTTAATTTTAATTTTATTATCTTGAAATCTAGTTACTTGCCATCCTCATTGAAGTCAAGCAAAGTTAATTATTCTATATTTATGTGACTTAAAAAGAATTTAATATTTCAGAAAGGATAGTGCTTTCTTGTGATTATATTAAATTACACTTTCATTCCTAAGCATTTCATTTTAAAAATAAAAGTTTAAAGTTTCTTATATTTGATAATTTTTTAAAATACTTTTTGGTTTGTTAATGTGTTCTGTATCTTGGAATCTGTATATTTGTCCCTTTGATGTTTGGGGAATAATTTGGAGCAGTATTTGGCAACACATTTTATATTAAGGATATTTGAATTGTGTTCATTTGGTCCTGCTGATGCCAGGAATGAAAATTAGAGACATGTAATGCTTTTTTTGGTCCGTGAACTATTGTTGAAAAACATGGAATTATTTTTAAAGAATATGTCCAATAAATTTTATTAATTTAAACCATAAATAAAAAGCAATCAAAATAAGCAAATAAAAAAAAATTCTCCAGTAGAGCTATTTCATAGGATTTTTCATTATTATAGGTAAGTTTTCAAAACTTGAATTTTTTGCAAAAGTCTTGAAGTCACAATATTAAGGGAAATAAATAATAGCAGACTAATAAAAATGTAATTGGAATATATCTGACTCTTTTAATTAAAAGTGAATATACTTTGTCCTTCTTCGTTAGTATATGCTTTATTCAAAAATTCTCAATCAATTTTCTGTCAGCCTCAATCATTCTTCTATATCTTTTTTCACCAATTTGTCTGAATTAGTTACCATATTTTTCAAGTAGCCCTTTCAAGAATAATTCTGGTTCTACTTTTATCAATCTCTTGTTCTTTATGTTTTCTTTCTTTATTCAAATTCACTTGGACTTCCACAGGAAATTGCCAATGAGGTGTAAATTCCTGTGTGAGAAACTGTTTTTCACCCTAGCGCAGCAGGTTAACCACAGACACTTTCTAAAGTTTTGAAAGAGATGGTGATTTTGACATTTTATAAGTAGCTAAAGACAAAGAAAACACTCAGTATAGATTAGTGGGAAAATCCTGGACTGTAAATCAAAAGTCCGAGCTACATATTACTTTGGGTAAATCTCTTCTCTGAACATCAGATACCTTTAATAACATAAATTTGGGTTTGAAGTAGACATTTCCATTTAAACTCTAAAATGCTATAAATATGATGGCAAATTATGAATCGATGTGTTTCCCTATGTTATTCACTTCATTTCCATTAATCACTTGCTATCATAACACATATACAAAGGCTAAGTTTCAAATTAGCATCCATTGTAAATATATCTGTATAGATATAGATAGATATAGATATAGATGAGACATAGATATAGATATAGATATAGATATAGATATAGATATAGATATAGATATAGATATACACATACATATACATATACATATACATATACATATACATATATTAGCGTGACAACGCTGACACAGAAAAATAACTTTTTAATTTAGTTTCTCAGTCTAAAATAATTCTACCTGAAGGATTTAATAGTATATCTAAATGTTAACTACCATTCTGAAAAAACGTCATTCCTACTTAACATTCAACATTTTCCATCATAATATGGAAGAGGGCTGAACTTCTTAGTTAATAAATGCCTATAATTATACTTGAGAAGAACCCATCTGTGTATTCTGTGATTAATTCCTAGACTTATTTAATGGTTTAATTCTTGTAACCAATTAGAACAATTCCATTTACACTATCAATATCTCACAAATAGTAAATTAGCAATTTAGATGTAAGCAAAATACTTGAACTTATGTAGTAACCAAGTTAATGAATAAAATGTGCACAAGTAAACCTGTGTGAAGAAAAGAGTGGGTTTCTAGAGAACACTGTGCACTGAATAAAAAAAAAATGGAGGTTAAATATAAGAAAGATCTTATATATGACATATCTTAAATATAAGATACAACCTTCTTATACAACCTTCTTTTATGTTACACTTTTACCACTTTAAGTAAAATAGTTACTCAGGAGTATGTCAGATAATTTGTCACCACTTGTCATTTAAAAAATAATAAATCATGTTTTTTAGAGAAAAACTGCCAGCCTCAGTTTTTCTCAGTAAATCAAAGAATGTACACTGAAAATTAATTTTTTCCTTAAGTGCCTTTTAATTAAAATTAATATTTACAGAGCTTTTATTAGTGACTGAGTTAATAAAAGCTCATTTTTTGAGGACACAAAGGTAATTGAGTCTTTGTTTACTCCGTAAAAATGCCTAAATCACATTTGCTTTTGACTCTACAAGAAACAACTATGTGATTTAGAGATTTTTCTTTTTACTGATTAAATTAGTATAAACCATTTCTATGGATATTGTTATCATCAACTAAAACAGTGCCAAGATTAATAAATCTTTATTGAATAAATGAGAGTTTTTAGCCTGGGAACAATAATGCTTACCTTCTTCACAATTTCAAATGCAGATTTAAATCTCCTGCTTACTTTTTGATAGTGATATTATGTAATAATTTCTTCCAGTTTGAAATCTGAATATTGAATATATCAGAAAGAGTTAAACTACCTTAAATACTTTGCTAGCTGTCAAAAGGACACCTGATAACTATATTTATAATTTATTCAGAAGACTGAGTTAGAATAATCACTAATTTGTTTAACAGGAGCTCCAGACTGACTGATTTTAAAACTGAACTCTACCTATGTGACATTAAGAAAGTTATTAATTCTAACTGGGGCTCAATTGTCTCATAATCAAAGTGGGGGTAGATATTTTCCATAGTGGTGGCTGATTTTAAATTGATATAAAAATATGTCTGTTTATAGTCATGAGGAAATAATAACATCTTACAATCCCTTTGAATATTGATTGACTCAGGAACTATAGAAAAAATATAAAATGCTTGAAAACAGTTATTACAGACATTAGGAAATAGATGTCACAGGATCTCTCCATGCTTACCATTTAACAGCATTATGCTAAAAATTGAAGATAAAATGTTTAACAACAAGGAATGCTTTCTGCTCTCATGGAGTTTAATAACTAGTTATAATTGCTTTGGAAGTACTTTGTCTTGAATACGTTTTGAAAGTCTGTGTGAATAGATAGCCCAGAGGATTTGTAACTGCATTATTTAATTGTACTTCTTCAATCTGAAAGTAAGGATGGGATATAAATAAGTTTAAAAACAAGGTAATTGACTCAATTAACTACCTTATTAGAATGCTTGTATTTACTAAATCCTCTGATGTGAATTTTAAAGTATGAGACTTTTTTTTCATCAAGTGTGATTTATTCAAGGGATGAAAAGATGGTTCAACATCCACAAATCAATCAGTGTTATACATCACATTAACGAAATAAAGGATAAAATTTATACTATTATCTTATAGAAGAAGAAAAAGCATTTGACAAAATTCAACATCCATTTGTGATAAAATCTCAAGAATGGATATAGAGGAAATGTACCTCAACATAATAAAGACTATATATAATAAGCCCACAGCTGATATTCATACTCAATGGTGAAAAGATGAAGTTCTCATCACAAGAAAAAAATTGTAGCTATGTGTGGTGATGGACATTAACTAGAATTATTGCGGTGATCATTTTGCAAAATAAGTATATATCGAATAATTGTGTTACACATCTGAAACTAACATAATACTATATTTTAATTATTATAATGATTTTTAAAAAGTCATACCAAATACATTCCCACAAGAGTATTTGACAGCACATACATTTCACATTTTCCCGAACTTTAATGAAGTATAATAGACAATTAGTTGTTTGTGTTTAAATTGTACAATTCAATGAATTTTTTGTTCAGTTATAGTTGGCAAAGAATAATATATTTGTTTCAATTGTATAGCATAGTGACTAGAGATCGATATAATTCACAAAGTGATCACTCCATTAAATCTAGTACCCCTCTTCCCTCTTACACATTTATTACATTACTATTTTCCTTTTGCTACATTTTATAACTCCAGGACTATTTTGTATCTATCCATTTATACTTAATTCCTTTGTGCTTTTCACCATTCCCCCAACTACTCTCCCATCTAGCAGCCCTCAAAATATTCTGTATCTATGAGTTTATTTCTATTTTTGTTGTTATGAGTGATTATTTTGTTCTTTAGATTCCACATGTATATGAAATCATGTAATATTTGTCTTTCTCTATTTGACACATTTCATTCAGTGCAATACCCTCTAGGTCCATCGGGTCAATATATTTTTCCATCTCCTTCATTTCACTCAGTGTGCGTCTCTTAATCCAATGTGAGTCTCTTGTAGGCAGCATGTATAGGAGTATTGTTTTCTAATCCATTCAGCCACCCCATCTTTTGGTTATAGCACTTAATTATTTTCCATCTGAGGTACTTATTGATAAATATGTAGTAATTACCATTTTATTCCTATTTTTTAAATTAATTAATTTTTTTATGGTGATATTGGTTAACAAAATCCAATAAGTTTTAGCTAAACACTTTAACAGTAAGGCATATTTACACTGTGTGTTCACCTCCCATAGTTAGATTTCTTTCTGTCACCACATATTTGATGCACTTTACCCAGTCTACTTCTCTCCTCCCCGCAATACTCACCCTCTGGTAACTACTAGTCTATAGTCCATGTCCATGAGTCTCTGTTTGTTTGTCCTGTTCATTTGTTGTTTTTAGATTTATATCCACATATAAGTGATATCATGTGATTATCAACTTTTTCTGTCTGGTTTATTTCGCCTAGCATGATTATCTCAAGGTCCATTCATGTTGTCACAAATGGCAATATTTCACCTCTTCTTATGGTTCAGTAATATTCCATTGTATATATGTACCAAAGCTTCTTTAACCAATCATATATCATAGGATACTTCGGTTGCATCTATGTCCTGGCCACCATGAATAACACTGCTATGAACATCGATGTGCAGATATCTTTTCAGATATGGATTTTCAAGTTTTTGGGGTAAATACCCAGTAGAGGGATTGCTGGATCATATGGTAGATCATTTCTTAGTTCTTTGAGGAAGCTCCATACTATTTTCCATAGTGGCTGTACCAATTTGCAGTCCCACCAGCAGTGCATAAGAGTTCCTTTCTCTTCGCATCCTCTCCAACACTTGTTATTACATGTCCTGTTGATTACAGCTATTCTAACAGATGTGAGATGGAATCTCATTGTGGTTTTGATTTGCATTTTCCTAATAGTTAGCCATGTTGAACATCTTTTCATATATTTGTTGGCCATTTGTATGTCCTTTAAGAACAAGTGTCTGTTCAAGTACTCTGTCCATTTATTGATTGGATCTTTTGTTTTTCAGTTATTATTGAGTTGTATGAGGTCTTTGTATGTTTTGGATATTAGGCCCCTATCAGAGGTGTTGCTTGCAAATGTATATTCCCATTCAGATGGTTGTCTCTTTACCTTGTTGATGGTTTTTTTTTTTTGCTGTGCAGAAGTTTTTTTTAGTTTGATGTAGTCCCACTTATTTATTTTAGCTTTTAAGTACCTTGATACAGAGGTCAAATTTATAAAATCCTCTTTGGTCCAAGGTCCTTGAGTTTAGTCCCCATGTTTCTTTCTATGCATTTTATTGTTTCAGGTCTTACATTCAGGTCCTTAATCCATTTTGAGTTAATTTTGGTGTGTGGTGATAGACAAGAGTCTAGATTCATTCTTTTGCAGGCGGCTTTCCAATTTTCCCAGAACCATTTATTGAAGAGGCATTCCTTTCTCCATTGTATGTTTTTGGCTTTTTTGTCAAATATTATTTGCCCATATAAATATAGGCTTATTTATGGACTCTCAATTCTGTTCTACTGATCTGTATGTCTGTTTTGCTGTCTATACCATGCCGTTTTGATTTGTAGTATAATTTGAAGTCAGGCAGAGCGATGCCTCCAGCCTCATTCTTTTTTCTCAGGATGGCCTTGGCATTTGGGGTCTTTTGTGTTTCCATACTAATCTAATAATTTTTGTTATTTTTCTTTAAAAAATGTCGACAGAATTTTTATGAGGATAGCATTAAATCTGTATAATGCTTTAGATGATATGGTCATTTTAACTATGTTGATTCTTCAATTCAAGAACATGGAATATCTTTTCATTTCTTTGAATCTTCTTTGATTTCTTTTAATAAGGTCTTATAGTTTTCATTATACAGGTCCTTCACATATTTCATTAGATTTATTCCTAGATATTTTATTCTTTTTGTTACAATTGCAAAAAGAATGATTTTTTCCACTTTTTTTTTTCTGACACTTCAGTATTAGAGTATAGGAACGCTATGGATTTTTGAAGGTTGATTTTGTATCCAGAAACTTTCTTGTATTTGCTTATTGTTTCCAGTAGTGTTCTTTTGGAGGCTTTAGGGTTTTCTACATAGAGAATCATGTCATCTGCAAATAGTGACAGTTTGAATTCTTCGTTTCCTATTTAGATGCCTTTTATATCTTTCTCTTGCCTGATCACACTTGCTAAAACCTCCAGGATTATATTGACTAAGAGTTGCAATAATAGACAGCCTTGCCTTGTTCCTGATCTTAGAGGGAAGGTTTTTAGTTTTTCAAAATTAAGTATAATGTTGGCTGAGGGTTTGTCGTTTATGGCTTTTATTATGTTAAGCTACTTTCCTTCCATATCGATTTTGTTAAATGTCTTGATCATAAGTGGATGCTGTATCTTGTCGAAGGCTTTTTCTGTATCTATTATATGATCATATGATTCTTATTTTTTTAATTTGTTATTGTGGTGTACCACATTAATCAATTTGCATATGTCAAACCTTCCCTGTGCCTCAGGGATGAATTCCACTTGATCATGGTGTATAATCCTTTTAATATGTTGCTATATTTGGTTCACTAGTATCTTATTTAGGATTTTTGCATCTGTGTTCATGAGAGTCTTTAGTCTGCAGTTTTCTTTTGCGTGTGTTATCTTTGCCAGGTTTTGGTATCAGTGTAGTATTGGCCTTATAAAATGAGTTGGGAAGTATTGCCTCCTCTTCAATATTTTGGAAGAGTTTGAAGAGAATAGGTGTTAAATCTTTGAATGTTTGGTAGAATTCACTGGTGAAGCAATCTTGTCCTGGACATTTTCTTTTTGGTAGGATTTTCATAATTGTTTCAATTTGCATGCCGCTGAATGGTCTATTTAGATTTCCCAGTTCTTCTTGATTCAATCTAGGAAAGTCGTATCTTTCTGAGTACTGGTTCATTTCTTCTAGGTTATTCAATTTGGTGTTATATTCTTTTTCATAGTATTCTTGAAAGATCCTTTGCACTTCTGCTGTGGCTGTCATAAGTTCTCCTCTTTCATCCATGATTTTGTTTATTTGTGTTGTTTCTCTTTTTTCTTTAGTGAATCTAGCCAGAGGTTTGTCAATT
>NW_024345861.1:94580-102973 GCF_902729225.1 Pteropus medius | reverse complement strand
TTTACATATTTCGGGGCTCCCTGATTGGGAACATAGATATTAATAAGTGTTGTGTCTTCTTGGTGCATGATTCTCTTTATCATTATGAAGTGTCCCTCAGTATCTTTCTTTACCTTTTTTATTTTGAAGTCTATTTTGTCCGATATTAGTACCGCTACTCCTGCTTTTCTCTGAATGCCATTTGCTTGAAATATCATTTTCCACCCTTTAACTTTGAGTCATATTTGTCTTGGAGCTGACTGTGTTTCCGTGGGAGGCATATGGTTGTTTTTTTTTTTTTTTGATTCTACAACTCTGTGCCTTTTTATTGGCAAGTTCAGTCCATATACTTTTAGGGTGATTATTGAAATATGAGGTCTTCTTATAGCCATTTTATCTTTTGCTTTCTGGTAGCTTGGTGTTTCCATTGCTTCCTTGTCCTAGTGTTTCTGTTTTCTTTATTTTAGTTAGCTTTTGTAGGTTATGTCTCTGGTTCTTGTTTTATGTCATATACTTCAGTTCTGAATCTTTGATATGTGGTTACCATTATGAATATATAAAGAATAATTATATATATATATATATATATATATACACACATTAGTCCATTTTTTTTGCATGTGCCTTACCTCCATTGCCCTTTGTGAATTTCATCTTTGAATCCTTCTCTTTTCAGTCATTGTTGTCTCAATTTGTCCCTATGTATGTTGAACGTTCATTACTATCAAGGTTTAGCTTTTTTAAAATTATTATTTAAGATTGTAATATTCTGTTCTTAGTAAGGGTTGTCTTCTTCTGCTTCGATTTGCCTGATAGTCACCTTACACCTAATTATGTGTTTTGTTTTTTTTCCTCACTTTGCTTTAGGTGAGCAGACCCCTTTCAGTATACCCTGTAGTGCAGGCCTCGTAGTGGAGAATTCCCTCAATTTTTGTATGTCTGGAAAGGTCTTTATTTATCCTTCATATCTAAAGAGTAGCTTATCTGGATACATTATTCTAGGCTGGTAGTTCCTTTTACTTAATAGTTTGTATATTTGATTCCTCTCCTTTCTGGCTTGTAATGTCTATGCTGAGAAGTCCAACGATAATCTAATGGGTTTTCCTTTATAAGTTACTATCTTCTTCTTTTTGGCTGCCCTGACAATTTTGTCTTTGTCATTGATTTTTGATAATTTTAATACAATATGTCTTGGTGAAGGCCTTTTTGGGTTGAGATCATTAGGTGCCGTATTGACTTCTTGAATTCCAAGCTCCAGCTCATTCCTTAGATTTGGGAAATTCTCATTAACTATTTGTCTGAAAATACTTTCTAGTCTCTGCTACTTTTCCTTGCCTTTGATAACGTCCATTATTCTTATGTTTCCTCTCCTGAAGGTGTCAACTAGTCCTTGTATTTCTCTTTTATTATTTTTCATTCTTTAGTTTCTCTCTTCTTCCTTTTGATTTTTTCTAGATTTCTGTCTTCTATATCACTGAAGCTTTCCTCTATTTATTCGACTGTCTTTCTCAAGCTTGTTATTTCATTTTTCAGCTATTGCAGTATGTTCTTTTTTTTTTTTTAATATCCTGAAGATCTATTCTGTTCTTTTTGAGGGTTTCAATCTCCTTGCTAAAGAACTCATTCTGCTCATCTTATTTTTTTTTTTTTTCCACTTGAAATCATGGAACTCATCAGAAGTACCTGAAAATGAATTCTCTGCCATTTAAGTTGCATATTTCTATGTCTGTAAGCTTATTTTCTGGAGATTCTTTTCTTTCTTTCTGAGATGTCTTGTCACTTTGGTTGTCCGTGGTGTTTAATGGTCTATTTCTCAGCCTGGGCATTAATGGAAATATATTTTGCTTTCTTTTCAGAAATAAGATTTATTATATAAGGTCTCTCTTTAGCCTGCTGTAAAACCTTTTTTGGTTTCCAGTAGGTGGCATCTAAGCCTTTTGGATCCTTGCTATATATAAAGCCGTAATTGTGCCTTTTTATTTTCCTGTAGATATTTAATCATGCTTGCTACCCTCAGTTTCAATCCCTGTCAGTGTTAGCAACAGTTTTGGTAGCAATCGGTAGCTCAGATTCCCTTGGGGCTCCGCAGTGTGTTCGGCCTTGGTGATATGGGGAGGCCACCTGGATTGGGGATTGGGTCTACGGCTCAGCCTAGGTTTTGCAACCGCAGCAGGTAAAAATCAACTGTTATTTCTTTGCCACCCCTCTTCTCTTCTTTCTGCCCTGATGACTGGGCTCTGCCGCTGCCTGTGTGGAACTCACAACTCTCCCAGGCAGGGCTATTCAGGGAACTCTCCGCACTTTTTTCCCTACCCTTCTTCCAACACGGAGCTCCAGCTGCTAGAGGCAGCTTCTTTATTTCTCCCAGTCCACTTTCTGACATTCAGGATTGTGACCTGTGGTAGCTCTTATGTGCATATCCCATGATCAATCATGGTGGTGTGCAGTTTGGGTGTTTTTGTTGTTGTTGTTTGTTGTTGTTGTTGTTGTCAAGTTTTAGATGTTCAGTTTATTGTTTTTTAAAGGAGTGAGATCTAGGGACATTTCTCAAACCACCATGTTTGCAACCTTGTTTTTTTTTTTTTTTTTTTTTTTGAGAAAGCAGCTGCCAGTCTTATGGTTGCTCCCTTGTAAAGAACTAACTTCTTTTCTCCTACTGCTTTTAAGATTCGCTCTTTGTAGTTAACCTTTGGCATTGTAATTATGATTTGTCTTGGTGTAGGCTGCTTTGGATTCATATTTTTGGGGGAGTCTTTTTGTTACCTGGGGTTGTATGTCTATTTCCTTCAGCAGGTTAGGGAAGTTTTCCATCATTACTTCTTCAAATATGTATTCAGCTTCTTGTTCTCCTTCTTCAGGTACCCCTATGACATGAATATTTTTACATTTATTAGTGTTCCATCAGCTCCTTAAATTATTATTATAGCGTTGTCTTCTTTTTTCTTGCCATTCTGATTGAATGTCCTTGGCATCCCCATCTTCTATATCTGTGGTTAGATCCTCTTCTTTATCCACTCTGTTTTGTCCATCTAATATACTCTTCATCTCAGATAATGTGTTCTTCATTTTTGACTGGTTCCCTTTTATGATTGCCATTTTTGTTTTTATGTTTTTTTAAATTTCTTTGTTAAAGTTCTCACTGAGTTCATCTACATCTCCCTTAATTTCATTGAGCGTCTTTACAACCAGTGTTTCGAACTCTGCATCTGTGAGATTGCTCAACTCCATTTTTCATTGTTCTATTTCTTTTTTCCTGTTCTGTTCTCTCATTTGGTTTATGCCTTTTTGTTTTCCCATTTTGGCTGTTTCTGTATCTGTTTCTATGTACTAAGCGAAGCTCCTAAGTATCTCCATCTTATTAGTGTGTGTTTGTGTATAGGTGTCCAGCAACACAGTCCTGAGAGAGGTTCAGCTGCAGGCCTAGTTTAGCCCTAGCCTGTTTCCCTCCATGGCCATCTGCTAAGATTCAGCAAGCAATTCCCAGATGCTGTGTTTATAGTTGTTACAAGAAGCCATGTCAGAAACTGAGAACAGCTGCCACCAGTGTGAGTCTTGGCACTGCTCAGCAAGTGGTACAGGACTCACTGAGAACACAACTGAATGTGACTTGGATTGGGAGATAAATTGGGGAAGGGAGAGTTTCAGGGAATTCTCTGGGCAAAGAGATTTCTGTTATCTAGTTCGATGCCATCTCAGCTATGGGGTGGGCTCAACAGGGGTGTCATTGATACCGCCAGCACTTCTGCCTCACCTCCGACCATTGCTCCAACAACTCAGTGTTCCCCTGTAAGTCCTTGGTGTCCCCCAAACAGCCAACCTGGAGCTGATGCTCAGAGTGAGCAAGTCTGTCACCATGAAAGTCTGTTGAGTACATAGCTCCTTTAAGAGACATTTGCAACTGAGGTCTGCTGCTGCCATAGCCTCTGTCCTACTCAACCACTGGGGACTGGGAAGCTGTGAGGCTTCACCTCCTCCTACCTCCAACCATTGCAGGGTGATTTCTTATTTCTATCCCTAATTGTAGGGATTCTGTTCATCTAGACCCTCAGGTGACTCTGCTTGCTATTTGCTCCATACTTCTCAACTTTGATGTGGTTCCAAGAGGAGATGAACGAAGCTTCTATCTTCTTCGCCATTTTGCCTGGTTCCCTTGAGACATCTTAACAATGACAAATTTCATAATCTTTTCTCTCCTTTGCCATGACATAAAGAAAATCACTGTTAACGAAATGACTATTCTTTAAAATAATTATTTTCTCACTTTTTAAAAAAATATACATTTTTTTAAATTTTTCAATTATAGTT
This sequence comes from Pteropus medius, assembly GCF_902729225.1. Classification (NCBI taxonomy): domain Eukaryota; kingdom Metazoa; phylum Chordata; class Mammalia; order Chiroptera; family Pteropodidae; genus Pteropus; species Pteropus medius. The sequence continues at coordinate 98,689 of NW_024345861.1, read as the reverse complement.
GGCATACAATATTACATTAGTTTCAAGTGTACAATATAGTGATTAAACATATATAAAACTAATGAAGTTATCACTCATATGACTCATCTAACTCATCTGACACTGTACATAGTTACTAAAATATTATCGACTATATTCCTTATGCTATACTTTATATCTCTATGATTATTTTGTAACTACCAATTTGTACTTCTTAATCTCTTCCTCCTTTTTCACCCTATCTCCCCAAATTTCTTCCCTTCTGGTAATGCTCAGAATGTTTTCTGAATCTAAGAGTTTGTTTTTGTTTTATTTATTTTGTTCTTTAGATTCCACATGTAAGTGAAATCATATGGCATTTCTCTTTCTCAATTTGACTTACTCCTCTCAGTATAATATTCTCTGAATCCATCTATGTTGTTGCAGATGGCAAGATTTCATTATTTTCTTTATGGCTGAGTAATATAACATTGTATATATATATATATATATATATATATATATATATATATATATATATATATATATATATAAAACCTCTTTCTTTTCTATTATTTCATTGATAGACACCTAGGTTGCTTCCATATCTTGGCTATTGTAAACAATATTACAACACATGGTTGCACATGTCCCTTCAAAGTAATATTTTGGGTTTCTTTGGATAAATACTCAGAAGTGAGATTACTGGGTCCTTCTTTGTTTCCTGTTATAGTCTTTGTTTTAAAATCTATTTTGTCTTGTTTTTGTACTGTTACCCCAGATTTTTTTATTCCCATTTTCATGAAGAATCTTTTTCCATCCTATTACTTTCAGTCTGTGTGTCTTTTGATCTGAAGTGAGTCTCTGGTAGGCAGCATATGTAAGGATCTTGTTTTCTTATCCATTCAGCCACCCTATCTTTTGATTGGAGCATTTAATTCTTTGTCATTTGAAATACTTGTTGATAGCTATGTAGTTATTGCCACTTTATTAATCCTATTTTTGATACGTATTTTTCCTCTTCTTAAAGAAGTCCCTCTAACATTTCCTGCATTACTGGCTTATTGGTGTTGAACTCCCTTACCTTTTTCTTGTCTGAGAAGCTCTTTATAGGTCCTTCAATTCTAAATGATACATTTACTCGGTGGAGTAATCTTGGCTGTAGGTCCTTGCTTTTCATCATTTTGAATATTCCCTGCAGATCACTTCTGGCCTGCAAAGTTTCCATTGAGAAATTGTCTGACAGTCTTATGGGAGCTCCCTTGTAGATAACTAACTGCTTTACTCTTGCTGCTTTTAAGATTCTCTCTTTGTATTTAACTTTTGATATTTTAATTATGATGTGTCTTGGTGTGGGCATCTTTGGGTTACTGGTTTTTAGGACACTGAGCTTCCTGGTTCTTCTTGCTTATGTTATAAACTTTATTTCTGAATTTTTGATGTGCAGTTACCATTATGAATTTGTAAACGATATAGATATATTTTTTTTCTTTGCATTTGCCTTATCTCCATTATCCTTTGTGAATTTGGATCTTTGAATCCTCTCCCCTTTTCAGTCATTGTTGTCTCCATTTTTCCCTATGTATGCTGAATATTCATTACTATCTTGCTAAAGCAAATCTCTTATTGTTTAAGCTTATAATGCCCTGTTCTTAGTAAGGGTTGCACTTCTCTGCTTCTATTTGCCTGATAGTCACCTTATTCCTAATTATGTGTTCATTTTTGTCATTTTGTTTTAGGTAATCCTTTTCACTATTTCCTATAGTGCAGTCTTCCTGGTGGAGAATTCCCTCAATTTTTGTATGTCTGGAAAGATTTTTATGCTGGTAGTTCCTTTCACTTAATAGTTTGAATATTTCATTCCACTTTTTTGTGGCTTGTAAGTTTTGTGCTGAGAAGTCTGAAGATAATCAAATGGGTTTTCCTTCATTAGTTACTGTTTTCTTCTCCCTGGTTGCGCTGAGAATTCTGTCATTGTTGTTGATTTTTGATAATTTTAATACAATGTGTCTTGGTGAAGGTCTTTTTGGGTTCAGATAATTGAATAGTCTGTTGACTTTTTGAATTCCAATCTCTAACGCAGTCTTTAGGTCTGGAAAATTCTCATCAACTATTTTTCTGAAAATGCTTTCTAGTCCCTGCTCTTTTTCCTCGCCTTTGATAATGTCCATTATTCTTATGTTTCTTCTCCTGAAGGTATCAGCTAGTCCTTCAATTTCTTTTTCATTATTCTTGATTCTTAGGTTTCTCTATTCTCCCTTCTGATTTATTTCTAGATTTCTGTCTTCGATATCACTGATCCTTTTCTCCATTTGAGCAACGCTATTTCCCAAACTTGCTATTTTATTTTTCAACTCTTGCAATGTGCTTTTTTTTTTCATCTCCAGAAGATCTATTCTGTTCTTTTTGAGGTTTTCAATCTCTTTGCTAAAGAACTCATTCTGCTCATCTCGTTGTTTTCTTTAATTCCTGAAACTGTTGACATGAATTGTTTCGGAACTGACTGAGTTTTTCAGAAGTACCATCTTGAATTCTCTGTCACTTAATTTGTATATTTCTGTATCTGTAAGCTTATGTTCTGGAAATTCTTTTCTTTCTTTCTGAGATGCCTTGTCACCTTGGATGTTAATGGTGTTTAATGGACTATTTATCTGCCTGGGGATTAATGAAAGTGTATTCTTCTTCTTCTTTTTTTTTTTCCAGAAAAAGATTTATTATATAAAGATTTCTCTTTAGCCTGTTGCAAAGAAAGAGGTTTTTTTTGTTTGTTTGTTTTGGTTTCCAGTAGGTGGCATCTAAGCCTCTTGGTTCCATGCTTTATATAAAGCCTTAATAATGCTTTTTTTTTCTTTGTACATGTTTATTCAGGCTTGCTACTCTCAGTCTCAGTCCCTATCAGTGTTAATGACAGTTTCTGTAGTGTTTGCTCAGATTCCCCTGGGGCTCCACAGTGTTCGGTCTTGTAGGATATGGGGAGAGTGGTCCTCTGGGTTGGAGGTTGGGGTCTGTGGTTCAGCTTTGGTTTTGCAACTGCAGCTGGTTAAAATCAACTGTTGTTTCTCTGCCATCCTGCTTCTTTGCTTTCTTGCCTGATGACTGGGCCCTGCTGCCGGCTGCGTGGATTTCACAGCACTTTCAGGCTGTGCTGCTTAGGGAACTCGCCACACCTTCTCCCCTTTCTCTCCTCCTACTGGGCGCTCCAGCAGCTACTTTATTTTTCCCAGTCCACCCCCTGACACCTGGATTTCTGACCTGTGGTAGCTCTTATGCGCAGATCCCACGTTCAAATGTGCTGGTGTGCAGATTGGGTGTTTTCGGTTGAGTTTTAGATGTTCAGCTTATTATTGATTCAAAGGGAGAGATCTGACAACATCTCTACTCCACCATGTTTCTCTAAACTAACCAGGGCTTTCCATATTTAAGATTAAAGATATTGAACCTACCAATGTATAAATAGTACTTACAAATAGTGCTTCTACTAATCAAAAGAAATTCCTTGTTTAATAGTGAATTTATTTTTTAAAAGCAAATATTGGTCTTAAAAGTATTATGTTGATAAAAGTCAGATCGGAAAAAGAAAGAACTGTATTATTTCATTCATATGCTGGATATAAAAGAGAAAGATACAAACAAACAAAACAAACTCAGTCAAATGTATAGTGGTTACCAGAAGGGAAAGGAGGTGCAGGGAAGATGAAGAGGGAAAAGAGAGTCAACTACATTGTAACAGAAGGAGAATAAACTTTGGGCGGTGAGCACTCAATGCAATATTCAGACAATATATTATAGAATTGTACACCTAAAAGTTATATAATGTTATTAGCCAATGTTACCCTAATAAATTTAATAAAGGCAGGTATTGGTACATAATTAGGACTTAAAGTATATAGAAGACAAAAATGGCATTATTTTTGGACAGAGAAAAAAAGAATATTTCAGTATAGTAAAATAGCATTGACTGGAATTTAGATAGAAGTAATCCCATATGACAATCTTCTGATTATCATAATTACTAATAAAGTTTTAGGCAACTGCTACCAAATCATTAGTTTGCACTTCTGATAAATTATTTTCCATACCTAGAGTAGGGGCAACAATACATATAGTATATTTTTGGGAGGATAAATTGCTCAGTTGAGCTGGAGGTGGGT
>NW_024345861.1:85489-92934 GCF_902729225.1 Pteropus medius | reverse complement strand
TTGTTTTGCATCATTATAAAGCTTGAAATTGCCAGCCTTTAAAAAAAAATAGCTATTTTGGTATAAATAAAGAATAGAATGTTAGGAAAAAGAAAGAAATGGCATAGATGGTAGAGGCTTTGTCAATTTCTCTTGCAACTAAATCAAAGTTGTGACAGAATCATGGAGGAAACATCTAAGAAAGCCACCTGAAAAAGCCCTACAAATAGGGAGAGAAATAAGAAATCACCCTGAAATAGGAGGAGGTAAGACAAGGCAAGGATGCAAGGCTGCCAAGTCCAGAGTGGCTAAGTGGGACAGAGGCCATAGCAGCAGCAGTCAGCAACTGCGGACACCTCTTAAATGGGCCGTATCCACAAGTGGACTTCCACGGTGATGGACTTGCTTGCTCCGAATGCCAGCATCGGTTCAACTATGCAGAAGGGACCAGGGACTTACATGGGGACACTGAGTTGTCAGAGTGAGAGCCAGAGGCTAGAGTCTCTCCTGGACAGAAGTGCTGGCAGTATTCATTGTTCCTCTGTTGAGTCTTCCTCTCTCCCAGTGTGCTGATGCAGCACTGCCATAGCTGAGATGTCATCTAACTAAACAACAGAGGTATCTCTGTCCAGATGATTCCCTGAAACTCCACCTTCCAAAACTCACGTTCCTACCCAAGCCATATCCAGGTGTATACTCACCGAGTCCGGTGCTCCTTGCTGTGCAGAACCAAGACTCATATTGGAAGCAGCTGGCCTCAGATTCTGGTGCGGCCTTTTGAGGCAACTATAAGCATGGCATTTGTGGATTGCTTGGTGAATTTTAACAGGAAGCCCTGGAGGGGCATAGGCTCAGGCTAAACTTGGCCTGCAGCTGAACCCCCCTTAGTAGGTGTGCTACTGGACACCTACTAAACAAAGCTGCACTAATAAGACCGGACGACTTAGGAGCTTTGCTTAGTATACAGAAACAGACACAGAAAAGCAGCCAAAATGGGAAGACAAAGAAGCAGAAACCATTTGCGTAAACAGAACAGAGATCCAAGAATAATGGGGTCAAGCAATCTAACAGATGCAGAGTTCAAAACACTGGTTATAAAGATGCTCAATGAACTTAGGGGAAGTATAGATGAATTTAGTGAGAACTTTAAAAAATAGATTAAAAAAACATAAAAATTAAAAATGGAAATTATAAAAGAGGACCAGTCAGAAATGAAGGACACAATATCTGAGATGAAGAGTATATTAGATGGAAAAAAAACAGAGTGGATAAAAAGAGAATCAACCACCTATATAAAAGACGGAAAAGCCAAGGACACTCCATCAGAAGGGCAAGGAAAAAGAAGCCAAGACTATAATAATAATTTAAGGAGCCTATGAGCCACTATTAAATGTAAAAATATTTGTGTCATCGGGATACGTGAAGAAAAACAAGACTTTGAAGACAAAATAATGGAAAACTTCCCTCACCTGGTGAAAGAAATAGACATACAACCCCAGGAAGGTCAGAGTGTCCTAAAAACCAGGAACCCAAAGAGGCCCACACCAAGACACATCATAACACATATCAAAAGTTAAATACAAAGAGAGAATCTTAAATGCAGCAAGAGAAAAGAAGTTAGTTCCCTACAAGGGAGCACCCATAAGACTGGCAGCTGATTTCTCAAATGAAACCATGCAGTATAAAATATTCAAAGTGTTGAAAACCCAGGATCTACAACCAAGAATCCTTTATTTGGCAAAGCTATCATTTAGAGTCAAAGGACAGATAAAGAGCTTCCCAGACAAAAGAAGCTAAAGGAATTTATCAGCGCCAAACCACTATTATAGAAAATGTTGGAGGGACTTATTTAAGAAGAAAAAAAATATATATGTATTAAAACAGGAATAAAAAATGGTAGTAACTACAGTCCTATCAACAAGTATCTCAAATGGAAAAGAATTAAGTGTTCCAACCTAAAGATAGAATGGCTGAATGGAGAAGAAAGCAAGACTCCTACATATCTTTCCTAAAAGAGACTTACTTCAGATTAAGAGATACATACAGACTAAAAAGAAGGAAATGGAAAACGATACTGCCTTGATGGAACTAGAGGATTTTATGCTGGATGAAATGGGTCAGATAGAGAAAGACAAATATCACGTGATTTCTCGTACATGTGGAATCTGAAGAACAAATATACAGCAACAACAAAAGTAGTAATAAAGTCATAAATACAGAGAATATTTTGAGGGCTACTAGATGGGAGGAAAGTTAGGTGGATGGGAAAAAAGGCAAAGGGATTAAGAGGTATAAATGGATAGTTGCAGGATAGACATGGAGATGTAGAGTGTTGCATGGGAAAGATGGTTAATAATGTAATAAATATGTAAGGTGGAAGAGGGGTACTAGATTTAGTGGGGTGACCACTTTGCAAGTTATGCGGATCTCTGATTACTAGGTTGTAAAACTGAAACTGGTATATTATTGTATGCCAAGTATAATTGAAAAAATCTCATTATAGTTTACAATGTAAATATGAGTAACTAATTTGTATTATATTTCAATAAAACCAGGAAAAAATTAAAATAAAGAATAATGATTACCACTATTAGTAAAAAATAAAATCTAAATTAGATATCACTACACGTCTATTAAAATGAATAAAATTAAACCCCAAAAGTAATAGTAACGAGTGTTGTAAATTTGTTATAGCTATTTTAGGAAATAATTTTTTATGAAGTTATTACCACATATCATATTAAAATCCTAAGTATTTATTCAAGAGAAATGTAAATTACATTTATACATAAACTTAGATGTAAATATAAAAACTTTATTCAAAAATTTTGCCAAACTGAAAGAATTCAGATGCCTTCAAAAGGTGAATGGATACATTGTTTTATGTACATGGAATAATGGGTTACTTGGCAAAATAAATAAATAAATAAACAAACTTGTAATTCATGAATGACCTTTGATAATTCTTAAATTCACTTTACTAAAATTAAGAAGCCATATCCAGAAGACTGTATATAGTATGGTTTTATTCATATGATATGCTGGAAAATGGAAAGTAAAAGAATATAAAAGATTCATTGATTGTAAGAGGTGAAGATTGTGAAGAGATTATGAAAATGTGAGAGGTGAAGAAATCATTCTGTAAGAAATTGTGGTAGTGTTTATATATTTGCCAAAACCCATAGAACTGTACACGACAAAGAGTGAAATTTATTACATTAAAATTTTTAAATTCACACAGAATACAGTAGGATCCAAAAATAAATGCAGAATGTGACTAATGAATTTATATTATAACTGAATTATATAGTTACGATGAGGAAATAGAGAGGAAAAACGATATCTTAAGTAACTTTGAAAAATAATGTTTTCAATTAAATAATGCAAAGTAATATGAAAAGAACTGTACCCAAATGCTGTACTCTAGTTACTAAATTTCTCTTCCAGGAGGGTATGGGCTAGCAATTCTAGGACCATTTTATTCATATTGCACAATTGAAAAAAGAAGTAAATGTAGTAAAGATAAGAATCAGTATTCTTAATTGTTGGTGGAAATTACAAAAAATAAATATTCATTCTATTATTTTTTTAATTTTGTTTCTCTGTAGAAATATAATATGACCCACACACATATTTAGAGTTAACCCATACAAAGCATGAAAAAATTGGGTTATTTATTCACAAATTCTAGTCCTAGACATGGTTGAAAGATGCTGCTTTGGAATGTTAGTTTCTTGATATTAAATACTCAATTCGGAAATGTGGAAATATGTTCATTTCAAAATAACTGAAAAGTGAAATATTACATGTCATTGTTATATTTTCATTTGCTTTCTAGTTTGGCATTTTATATATTTATTATTTGAAAAGCATAAATTATTTTCAGTAAAATATAAATACCTTGAAATCTAAGAATAAAAGAGGGAAAAGCCAGTTTTAGAAAGACTTCAACAAGTTCCCTTTAATGAGTCCTAATAAATAAATACATATAATGGAACAAAGCCACAACCAAAGAAGTCAACCTAATATGCAACTGATTTCATGAAGCACATTTCAGATTCTAAGATAATTTCTCAATTCTCATGTGAAAGCCTTGGTATTTGAAGTTGGCACTGGTTATGTTATGGTTATCTTCTTGCTTAGATATTTTACTCTACTTTCTAATTAGAGAAGAAGATACTCTACAGTTTTTTTCTGACTCTGCCTGGTCTGACTATGACTAAGTTCAAAAAACCAAATTCTACTACAACGGTGACATCCAACTCATGGCAATCTGCCATCATTAAAAAGTCTGTATTAAGAACTACAAATGTGACTCTTTCCTCTTTAGAAATAAAGTTGTTGGTGTTGAACATTATTAAATGTATCTTAATAATAATGTATTAATACTAACTATCTTCCATGTAGAATTCAAGAAGTAACTTGGCATAGTGTCTTAGAAAGAAATGCATAATAGAGAGTATTTTTAGGCTCCTTTGAGTGCCAGTACTCATTTAACTAAAATAAATAGAATAGCAGTGAGATTCAATATATAATGAAGTCTATTTTGTGATATTTCAAAAAAATATGTTTGTAGTGATTGAAATAGAAAGAAGAGGTTACCTTGTTCTTAAGTCATTCATATATTTTGTCTTTGATCAAAACCATAATGATCACAAAATGTTTCTAAGATAAATCAAAAAGAAAATTTACCTTTACAGTTATTTAACAGAGCCCCATAAGTAAAAAGAGCCTTCTGTTTCGGGTGATTTTGTATGAATTGTTTACCAAGCTAGAATTTTTCCAACTATATTAAGATTAAAAAGAATTTTGAGTATGAAAGGAAATATTGTGAGTGCTGCTACCGAAATTAAGTTGTTCACTGTATTAGCATTTTTTACATTTTAATGAAAAACAGACACAAAATAAATGGCTTATCAATATAATCTACATTATTTGAATTCTAAATAACAGTGAGTCTTTTTCCACCAAGCTGTATAATATAATTATCATGAGAGACCTTCTGTATACCTCAGCCACTTTTATAACCTTGGAGCATTCCCATATAATGATGATAATTATTTAATATGAATTAGATTTTTAAAAACATTATTGTTACCTGAAATAGCCAGAAAAATATTGTTTTGCATCTTTCCTCAAGAACAATCCCAGTTGATCTACAGAAATCATCTATACACATGACACTTCTAAATAGTTAGCAATCTAATATCTGTAACCTGTGGAAAAGTAAAAGCTATTTGCCTAATATATTTTCAATTTAACTTCTGTAACATAAAAGCAAAAGAGCTTTCACTCATATATTTCAATTGCTAATAAAATAAATTTATTGAACAATAAAATAAATTAATGTAGCAAATTATAAGAGAGGGTAAATATTCTCCAATTAATTCCAGAAAATAAATAAACTGAAATTGCACAAACAAGTAAGGTAAAATGCAAGCTTTAGAAGCTTATATAAAATGCAAAAGAATAAAGCAAATATAGAAGAATATAGTGAGAAAGGTGAAAAATAGAAGACAGATTATCGGAAATACAAAATTCAATTATTCTTCATGAAAACAGCAAATAACCAAAATAAAAGTGAAAGCTTCCCCCAAAACTTTTAATATCTTGAAGAGATAAAAGAGTGTATGCTAATATACTCAACATATAATTAAACAGTGAATTAACTAAAATTTTCCTACAAATGAGAAAAACACCACAAATAAAAGTTATAAGATTGGGTCAAAGTTATACTTAACATCTTTGAAATGATTTCAATATCAGAATATAGGTGAATATAAATATTTGTCTACATATGTTAAATAAAAAACAAACTTTACAAAAGCAAAAAAAAGAGTGTAAAATAATAAAATCAGCAGTTAATGTACAAGTTAAAAATAAAAATAAAATAAATGTAAGTTACTTCTGTTTTCCTTTTTAAACAGTGAATTTAAAAATTGTAAAATATTATAAAAGTGGGTAGAAATAAAAATAAAACAAAATTACTGAAATCAAGTAAAATATGAATAACATTGTTTTATTTTTTAAAGAGTAAACTAATGATATGCAAATATATAATACCATATTCTGAAACACTCACAGTTAAGATGCAAGTAAACAAATGAGATTAAAAACACTTGACTAAAACAAATAAGATATTTTTTTAAATATGACAAAATTAGTTACAATTATATTTTGTCAAAGTTTTTCAAAGGTAAGCTCTTTTGAAATTTCAAAACAGAAGACTCTTCATCCATTTTAATTTGTGATATTGAAAAAAAGTTTTCATGTGTTATATAAACCTACCCTAAAACAAAAAACAAAATTGTAAAAAATTGTTTAAAGACAGTATCAGCATAATCTCATGTTATAACTGCCAAAATGTTGGTAAAGTAATCCGCAGTAAAATAAATATATAAATAGTAATTGGAAAAAAATAATTTACTATTTATATATTTATGTTACAACCTAAACAAATATAGTAAAAAATACAGTATCAAGTATATTATTAATAATAAATAATATAGTTTTTATTTCATTAGGTCACAAAATAAAATGGGAAAAATAGGCATTAATATTATGAATAGACATTTGATGAAAAGCAGCATCCATTTATTTAAAATATCAAGAAATAAGTGACATCAGAAACACAGTGGAGAGACGGCCACAGATCATTCCCATTGAAAGAACAATAAGCTGAATATCTAAAACTCAACAAAAAATGCCCAACCTGCACACCAGCACATTTGAGCATGGAATCTGCCATAAGAGCTAACACAGGTCAGAACCCCAAGTGTTGGGCAGTGGCCTGGGAGAAACAAAGAAGCTGCCTCTCCCAGCCAGAGCTTCCTGTTAGAGGAGGAGAAAAGAGAGAAGGTGCGGCCAGTTCTCCAAACAACCCTTCCTGGAAGAGGTGTGAGCTCGATGTGGCTGGTGGCAATGCTCAGGTATCAGGGCAGAAAGCTGAAAAGCAGGGATGGCAGAGAAACAGCAATTGATTATCACCAGCTGAGGTTGAAAAAACGAGGCTGAGTTGCAGCCAACATCCTCCAACTCAGAGAGTCCCTCTCCCCACACCAGTCGAGACCGAACACCATGGACCCCCAGGGGAATCTTAGCAAATGCTACTGAAACTGACATTAACAATGACAGGGACTAAGACTGAGGGTAGCAAGCATGATTAAACACCTATGAGAAAAAAAAGGCATTATTAAGGCTTTATAAAAAGCAGGGGTCCAAGAGGCTTAGACACCAACTGCTGGAAACCAAAAGAAAAACACTTTCTTTTAAACAGGCTAGAGAGACTTTTATATAATAAATCTATTTTCTTGGGAAAAAAAATGCTGAATACACTGCCATTAATGCACAGGCAGAGAAATAGTCCATTAAATACCATGAACAACGAAGGTGACAAGGCATCTCAGAAAGAAAGAGAAAAATCTCCAGAAAATAAGCTTACAGGCATAGAAATATGCAACTTAAAT
>NW_024345861.1:57997-84709 GCF_902729225.1 Pteropus medius | reverse complement strand
AAAGGAACTACCAGCCTAGAATGATGTATCCAGCTAAGTTCTCCTTTAGATATAAAGGAGAAATACAGACCTTTCCAGACACGAAAATTTAGGGAATTTTCCATTACAAGACTTTCATTACAGGAAATACAAAAAGGGGTCAGCTGTACTAAAACAAAATGATGGAAAAAAAAAACATAATTAGGAGTACGGCAACCAGCAGGTAGATAGGAGCAGAGGAATGCAATCCATACTAAGAACAGGGCATTATAAGCTTAAACAATAGGAAGAGATTTGTTACAGCAAGATAGTAATGAATGTTGAGCATACATAGGGACAAATTGAGACAACAATGATGGAAAAGGGGAGGATTCAAAGATCTAAATTTGAAAAAGGGAAAGGAGATAAGGCACATACAGAAGAAAATGGATGATTGTATATATATATATGCATGTATGTACATATATATATGCATGTATGTACATCCTCCAACTCAGAGAGTCCCTCTCCCCACACCAGTCGAGACCGAAATGTATGTACATACATGCATATATATATATACACTATCTTTTACATATTCTTAATGATAACCACACACCAAAGATTCAGAACTGAAGTATATGATATAAAACAAGAAGGACCAGAGGGAATACTCAAAAATACCAACCAAAATATAGAAAACAGATGCACGAGAACAGGGAAGCAATGGAAACACCGAGTTACCAGAAAGCAAAAGATAAAATGGCTAAAGAAGACTTCATATTTCAATAATCTTCTTAAATGTAAATGGACTGAACTCACCAATAAAAAGATATAGAGTTGCAGATTGGATCAAAAAACAAAAGTCAAACATATGCTGGCTCCAGAAGACACATCTCAGTTCCAAAGATAAATATAGACTCAAAGTGAATGGGTGGAAAATAATATTTTCAACAAATGGCACAGAAAAGCAGGAGTAACGGTACTAATATCGGACAAAATAGGCTTCCAAATAAAAAATGTAAAGAATGATACTGAGGAACACTTCATAATGATAAAGGGAATCATACACCAGGAAGATATAACACTTAGTAATATCTATGCTCCCAATCAGGGAGTCTCAAAATATATAAAGTGATTACTAATAGAACAAGAGGGATAAACAGACCAGAACACTAAAGTAGTGGGGGACTTAAATACCCCACTCTCGGATATGGACAGATCATCTGTACAGAAAATCAATAAGAAAATTACTTCCTTAAATGACACATAAGAACAACTAGACATAATTCACATTTACAGAATCTTCCCTCTAAAAAAAAGCTGTTTATATATTCTTCTCTAGTGTACATGGAACATTCTTAAGGATAGACCACATACTGAGACACAGAGATAGCATCAACAAATATAAGAGGGTTGAAATCATACTAACCATACTCTCCGATCATAATGCTTTGAAACTATAAATCAACTGCAAAAAGAAAGCAGGAAGAACCGCAAATACACGGAGATTAAACAACATGCTACTGAAGAATAACTGGGTCAAAGAAGAAATAAAAAGAGAGATCAAGAAATACATAGAAATGAATGATAATGATACTACAACATCTCAAAACCTTTTGGACATGGCAAAAGTGGTCAAAAGAGATAAAGTTCATATCATTATAGGTCTATCTCCAAAAACAAGAATGAGCCCAAATAAACAACCTAATGCGTCATGTTAAAAAAACAGAAAAGTAAAACAAAGGAAGCCTAAAGTCAGCAGAGAGAAATAAATAATCAAAATTAGAGCAGAAATAAATGAAATTGAACAACAACAACAAAAAAGATAGAAGAAATAAATGCAACAAAAACCTGGTTCTTTGAGAAGGTTAATAAAATTGACAACCCCCTGGCTAAACTCACTAAAGAAAAAAAAGAGGACACAAATAAAAAAAAATCATGGATGGAAGAAGTGAAATTATGACAGACATCGCAGAAATACAAAGGATCATACAAGAGCTCTATGAAAAAGTATATAACACCAAATTGAATAACCTAGAGGAAATGGACCACTACTTAGAAAAATACAAACTTTCTAGATTGAATCACAAAGAACTATGAAATCTAGATAGACCGGTCAGCAGAATGGAAATTCAAACAATAATCAAAAACTTACCAAAAAGTGAGAGTCCATGACTAGATGGCTTCACCAGTGAATTCTACCAAACATTCAAAGAAGATTTAACACCTATTCACCTCAAACTCTTCCAGAAAATCAAAGAGCAGGAAGTACTTCCAAACTCATTTTATGAGGCCAATATTACCCCTGATGCCAAAACCTGAAATGATAATATTAAAAAAAAAAAAAAGAAAAAGAAAAAGAAAACTACAGACCAATATCTCTCATGAACACAGATGTAAAAATCCTAAATAAGATACTAGCGAACTGAATACAGCAACATATTAAAAGGATTATATGCCATGATCAAATCACCTTCATCCCAGAGGCATAGGGATAGTTCTACATACGCATATCAATTAATGTGATACACCACATGAACATATTAAAGATAAGGATCATATGATCACATCAATAGATGCAGAAAAAGCCTTTGACAAGATACAGCATCCATTTGTGATCAAAACACTTAATATCGGTATGAAAGAAAAGTACCTAAATATAATTAAGGCCATATATGACAAAACCTCAGCCAACATTATACTTAATGATGAAAAATTAAAAACCTTCCCTCTAAGATCAGAAACAAGGCAAGGTTGTCCACTATTGCCACTGTTATTCAATATAACATTAGAGGTCCTAGCGAGTGCAATCAGGCAAGAGAAAGATATAAAAGGGATCCAAACAGGAAATGAAGAAGTCAAACTGTCACTGTTTATGGATGACATGTTTCTCATGTAGAAAATTCTAAGGACTCCACAAGAACACTCCTAGAAACAATAAGCAAATACATAAAGTTTCTATATATAAAATCAATATTCAAAAATCCATAGTGGTCCTAAACTTCAATACTGAAGTGTCAGGAAAAGAAGTGGAAAAATAATTCTTTTTGCAATTGAAACAAAAAGAAAAAAAAATACCTAGGAATAAATTTAACGAAACATATGAAGGAACTATATATTAAGACTATAAGAATCTATTAAAAGAAATCGAAGATACAAAGAAATAGGAAGTTATTCAGTGTTCTTGGGTTGGAATAACCAACATAATTAAAGTGACCTTATTACCGAAAGCATTATACAGATTTAATGCAATCCCCATCAAAATTCTATTGGTAGTTTAAAAAAAAAAACAGAACAAAAAATCATCAGATTTTATAGAAGTACAAAGCCATCCTGAGGAAAAAAAATGAGGCTGGAGGCATCACTCTGCCTGTCTTCAGATTATACTACAAAGTGACACACAGACACAGACACACGGACCAGTGGAACAGAATTAGGAGTCCAGAAGTAAACCCATATGTATATGGGCAACTAATATTTGACAAAAAAGCCAAAAACATACAGTGGAGAAAGAAAAGCTTCTTTAATAAATTGTGCTGGGAAAACTGGAAAGCCACCTGAAAAAGAATGATAGTGGCCTGTTGTCTATCACCACAAAGCAAAATTAACTCGAAATGGATTAAGGACCTGAATATAAGACCAGAAGCAATCAAATACATAGAAGAAAACGTAGGAACTAAACTGAAAGACCTTGGACTTATTGTAGATTTTATGAATTTGACCTCAAAGCTAAGGGATGTAAATGCAAAAATAAATGAATGGATCTACATGAAACTAAAATGCTTCTGCTCAGCAAAAGAAACTGTCAACAAGGTATAGAGACAACCATACAAGTGGGAGAAGATATTTGCAAGCAACATCTCTGATAAGGGCCTAATATCCAAAATATACAAAAAAACTCATACAATACAATAACAACCTAAAAACAAATAATCCAATCAAAAATGGGCAGAGGACCTGAACAGACACTTCTCCCTAGAGGACAAAAATGACCAACACATATGTGAAAAGATGCTCAGCATCGCTAGCTATTAGGGAAAAGGAAATCAAAACCATGATGAGATAGCATCTCACATCTGTTAGAATAGCTATAATCAACAGGACAAGTAATAACAAATGCTGGAGAGGATGCGGAGAAAAAGGAACACTCATACACTGCTGGTGGGACTGCAAATTGGTACAGCCACTATGGAAAACAGTATGGAGATTCTCAAAAAACTAAGAATTGATCTGCCATATGATCCAGTAATCTCTCTACTGGGTATTTACCTCAAAGACTTAAAAGCCCATATCTGAAAAGATATTTGTACACCAATGTTCATAGCAGCATTATTCACAGTGGCCAGAACATGGAAGCATTGGAAGTGTCTTACGATAGATGATTGGATAAAGAAGCTGTGGCACATATATACAATGGAACATTACTCAGCCATAAGAAGAGGTGAAATACTGCCTTTTGCGACACATGGATGGGCCCCGAGATAATCATGCTAAACTTAATAAGCCAGACATAAAAAGTTAAAAATCACATCATATCACTTATGTGTAGAATATCACCCTAAAAGCAACAAATGAACAGGACAATAAAACAGAGATTCATGGACATGGACTATAGACCAGTGGTTACCAGCAGGCTAAGTGTGGAGGGAGGTGGGAGAGTGGGCTGGGTAAAAGGAGTCAAATATGTGGTGCCTGAAAGAAATCTAACTATGGTAGGTGAACACACAGTGTAAATATATATTTGTCTTATTTTTAAAATGTACAGCTTAAACATCGGATTTTGTTAAACAATGTCACCATTAAACAATAAAAATTATATATATATATATATATATATATATAATGAAAAATAGTAAATTAAGAACAAAAAAATTATTACTTGTGTAAATAAAAAGTTATCTATAATTGCAAATATTATTTGTTGTGTTCTATATATTCCCGTCATGATCAAGATGGTGGACTGAGCATATTCATTTCCCAAAAATTCTTTGCAGTAACAATGAGCTATAAGAAATTAAGAAGTTGGTAATAGCACTGTAACTAAGCACAGTATTATCAGCAGTCCAGATATTTTAAGAATTTTCACAAAGATTTATTAAACAGAAAATATTAGATGGACATGAAAATTACAACTAAACTACACAACAAATATCATTTAAAGCCACCTGAAGTCAAGGTGAATTAAAGTCCTAGAATGAAGGATATAGAAGAAAAAGCCTACTGGAGAAAAGTAAAAGAAACAGAGACACGGAAAGGACTAGTCCCACACCCACGTGAGTGGTTAAAAATCAAGAAGAATATTTCAGTTGTGGAGGATGCCCCTAAAAAGTGAGGTGTCTTAGCCCCACACTAGGCTCTTCAGCCCAGGGTTCCAGTGCTGAAAAGTCCCCATAATTTCTGACTGTGAGAACCAGAGAAGATTGCAAATGAAAGGGAGGACTGCTGGAGTACCAAGTGTTTTTCTTAAAGAAACCATGCACGGACTTACTAGCTGATAAATTCACTGTATCTGGGTTTTAGCGCTGGAGCACCAGCGACATACCAAGAGTAACTGAATTGTCTGGCTTCAGAATGAGGGCTGGAGGCTCAACTTTCTCCCAGAGAGAAATGCTGGCAGAATCCATTTTTTTTCTTGTTGATCCTTCCTCTCACCCAGCTACACACAAAGGCAGGGACCATATCTGAGTCTTCATTAACCAAGCTAATGACGTTTGCCCAGCATAGAGACTCCATGAGTCCCTTGCCCCACCCAACTGGCCAACCTATTTAAGTCACTTCCACTGGCTGTCTCATACAAATGGCCTATCTTGACTTATTCTTCAATATTTCCTTAAGTCTCTCAAGTTTACAAACCCCTAAAGAGCAGCATCTGGTCTCATCCTGCCCCATACCCCTTTTTAAGCAACCCTAAACCTGTCACTAGCAGCAGCTAGCTTCAGTTTACAACTTAGTCTATTCCAGTGGTAAGCATTTGCAAATTGCTTTGTAGCTTACACCAGGGTGCTCCTGGGCAAGGCATAGGCAGTGGCTGACCTTTGCCTGCAACAGGGACCCTCCCAAGAGATCCCAGAACCAACACACCCAGTGTCCAGCTTCAGATCACACCAAAACACCATTCAACTACCTTCACTGGTACAACCAAAGGTCGTAATCTGTAAGTACAAGAACCCAATTAAAGCAAATTCCCCTTCCTCTGGTAACCCTCTACACAACAGTTCCTCAACTGTAGTCACTGCCAGTTCTCACAACCAATCAGTCTGAAGGTCAATCCCTCTCACTGGCATACAATCAACAACCAAGTTTCACTAACAACAGGATAGCACAGACAACCTACACAAGTGTCACACCTGGAGCACCCAGCTCAGGTGACCAGGAAGACTGTGTCAATGGCCCCACAGGACATCTACTACATAAGGACAATCTAGTAAAACAGGTGTATATAGCAGCTCTACCAAGTATATAGAAACAAACAGTGAGAAAACCAAAATAGGAAGACAAAGAAACATGTTCCAAAAGAAAGAACAAAGCTCCAGAAAAAGAACTATGCAAAATGAAGACAAGCAATCTAGCAGATGCAAAGTTAAAATCACTGGTTATAATGATGCTAAATGATCACAGTGAGAACTTTAACAAAGAGATAGAAACAAAAATGGAAATAAAAAAAAACATAAGAAAAGCCCATTAAAAATGAAGAATACAATAATTGAAATAAGAAATACATTAAAGGGAATCAACAGTAGATTAGATGAAGCAAAGGATCAAATCACCAATTTCAAAAATAAGGTATCAAAAAATATCCAATAAAAACAACAAAAAGAAAAAGAATCCTAAAAATGAATATAGTTTAAGGAGACTCTGGGAAAATATCAGTCGTCCAAACATTATCTTCATATAAGTACCAGAAAGAGGAGAGAGAGAACTAGGGATTGAAAACCTATTTGAAGAATTAAGCATTTATCCAAAGAAACCCAAAACACTAAATCAAACGGACCAATACATATATATGTCATTGCACCATTATTTACAATAGCCAAGATATGTAAACAATATGTGTCCATCAATAGATTTAAAAAAAAAAAAGTTGTACATACGTATAACAAAATGTTGCTCAGAAAAAAGAATGAAACCTCGCTATCTTCAACTACAAAGATGGACCTAGGGGGTATTATATTAAGTGAAATAAGTCAAATAGAAAAAAAAATAATATAATTTTACTTATATGTGGACTCTAATAGACACAATAATCAAACAAAACAGAAACAAACTTATAGATACAGAGAACACATTGATAGTTAGCAGATGAGAGATATTTGGGAATGATGAGTGAAAAGGGGGAAGGGATTAAGAAGTACACATTGATTGTTACAAAATAGTCATAGGAGTGTAAAGTATAGCGTAGGGAACATATTTTATAGTATTGTAATAACCACATATGGTGTCTGATGGGTGCTAGATTCAATTGGGTGCTCACTTTTTAATTTAAATAAATTAATCACTATGTGGTACACCTAAAACCAATATAATATTGTATGTCAATTGCCATTGAAAAACTTTTTAAAAATTTAAAAATATCAAATTAAAGAAATCAATATCAAAAAGATGAATATATGTACAGGCATGCATACATATATACATTGAAGTCATGTATAGTCATTTGAAAAAAGTGATGTCAGAGTAAAAGGCAAATTAGTGAAATCCAAATGTCTATTTTTTTTTCACAAAAGCAATGAATAAATTGGCAAAACTGTCAAAATAAACTTTTTGGGTATTGTGACATTTAAACTCAAACTCACATAAACTATAGAAACATAATCAAGAAAATATTGTTGAATCTCAGTAAAAGAGCCTCATGTTATTTTGACTTACCCTGCTAACTATTCCTTGTCCCCTAGCTTGACAGTAACTAGATTATATACTAATTCTTTGAAAATATGGTACATTTTGCTTCCTCCAAATTGGTAATCTTTGTTATTTCTAATGAAACTTCTGAGCTGGGTAGTGTAGGATTAAACTGGAATAAATTAACATTCTCCAAAGTCACTCTTTTTACTGACATTTAGCTATTTTCCTTAAAAACATTTTGCTGTATACTGTTGGATTTCTGCAAGGATTGGGTTAAAATCCAGAAAAATTAATTCTCACTGATTCGTATTTTTGTTTCTTTTAAGAATAAGTTAGAAAAAATATCCCCATATAACATTCTTAGAAATACAATGTTAGGTAAAACAATACAATCTAAACAAGATAGATGAACTGTATTTATGTTAATATGCTATTTATAATAGTAACATTCATGATGTTTCTATGTTATGCTTCTTAAAACTGCGTGTAAATATACTATTACCTAAAATTTTTAAAAAATTAAGTAAACTAATAAACAACTTGAGTTATAGAAAATATAAAATAAAAAAGTGATTGTTTTTTAAAGGAAATGGATTATTTTTTTGGAATGGTTAAATAAGTACACTTCTTGGGTCTGTGCTATCCAATATTTTGACTCTTGAATAACAATGAAATGTATTTAGTGGATGATGTTTGTAAGTGCCATGCTTGGGAAACTGAAAATATATGAATAATTTACTATTTCTTCGTGTTTACTTATTCATTCTTCACAAAACTTTTAATATAATAAATATGTAGGAGGAGAAGCAAAAAAAAAAGTTACTATAATTTTGTAATCCAAATATAATATACCAAATAGGTCAATGTGAAATACAAGAACTAAAATATTTTAATATTTTAGTAATATATTTTAGTTTTTAAAATATTATTCACTCATGATTTGCTATTTCCAATTCAGATTTAGTTTTCAGTGTTAGGATTATTACATTCACTTATGTCTCAAGTGAAGAGTCCCACATGCCATGTTGACAAATAGTGTTTTTAGTCCTGTGGTTTTGCTTATATCTTCACTATTGCTTTACTGGATAATTTTAACTAGTCATTACAATAGTTTCAGCAAATTTCTTTGGGAAGTATGCTTTTATTTAGGTTAAAGTCTCCTGTTCCTTGCTATGTGAAAATGACTCTTGCTGTGATTAAATGAAGAGCAAAAACCAGTCATGGTTGGTCTAGGGGCATTCAGAACCCTTTCATGCAGGGTAAATGAGACTTGTGGGCTTTCTACTGACCTTTATTTGTGAGACTACTCAGAAAGAAGGAAGACTGTGTGAACCCTACACAGATGGGCTCTTATGCTTTTATAGACAAGAGGAATAGAATTATTTTTTCTTTGGTTAAAAAAAGTTGAATAGCTCTAGATTATTAACATTAGCCACTTTTACAGCTGTACCAGTTCCTTCTGTGTGTACTCAAGCATAGATATTTTATCTTATTTTTTATTTATTATGCTAAACAAAAGCAAGTAGAAACTTGATAGGAAGACTATTTGCAAGAGGACAAAACCAGAAATGGATAACGGGTAATAAAAATGATACAATCTCATGAAATAAGAAGTTCTTTCTCTTATGTGTTCACATGTGTACACTTGTTCTCTGTGTTTGTGTGATTAGATGTTTAATATTTTAAAAAGAAAAAAGAAAACAGCTAAAAAGAAAAAGTGGAAAAACTAATTCAATGCTGGGCAAATTTTAAAGGATGACATAAGTCATATATATCTTTCTAGTTCAAGTTGTATACACCATGTTATGATATATTCTGTCATAGATCCAATTGACAAATGATGAAGCCAACCCATTCCTGGACACATTTTAGAAACAAAATTAAGCAAAGTGCTCACACAATATTTTTGTACAATAAAAGGATAATACAGTGTATCAATAAACTATTGCTTTAGATATATTAACGTCCATGTTTATCTAATCAACTAGTTTCCCAAAACTGCCAATCACCTTTTCTAAAATTGTTTTTTAATACACACAATTTTTGAAAGTAAAATAAATAAGTAAACTAAGCAAATCCAATCAAAATGAAATGAGTAGGATAAGAAATTACAAGTTAAAAATGGATCAGTTTTAAGAAAGTTAAAAATATTAATATTTTTGATAGTTTATAAATAAAAATCTGGTGATTATTTTTGATCTTTCAATATAATGTTATAAGTAGCAACTTCTATGTTCTAAAAATATTTTCAAGGTGAAGAAATAAAAACTAGGAGTAATAAGATTTATGTTGGCAAATAAATCTTTTGTGGTAAATTATCATTCCCTAGCATTTCTTTCATCTTTGTCTTTGACAAGTCGATTTGCTCTATTGAATTTGCTCATGATCAATGTGCAATTTACTGCATGTGAACAGTGGGTTTAAATATAACTGTGTAGTCTCTTGTTCTCAATCATTAAAAGATATGGTATTCAATCACTAAAATAATAAGTCCCAGATAATGTATACATTACTTCAGTGTAGATTTCTAAATTGGAATATAGGTGCAGGCACTTTTAGCCCAGTCTATCAAAACCTAGCATATACTAGGTAAGTAGTTTAGTGAAGCCCATACATGTAATCAAAATTCAAGGGAACTCCACAGAGTAACAGGGGGCCTTAAAACCTAAAGCAATATAAGTAAAACGTTAAAAAATATATATATAAGAAATATAAGAAAAAAGTGTCTTAAACCTCTGCAAATATATGACTCTTCATTGAATCTCACCACCTAGTGAAATCATGCCATTATGATTCTTTAACACTATTTGAAGATTTCTATAAATAGCCACAACTGCACTGTGGCTTGTAAAGTCAATTCAGTCACATGGGGTCACTGTTGGGTATATTCAGTTGCTACATTATTGATCATTAAAATGGTAAAATTCTATGATCGATGTCTTCCTCATAAGCAGTTTTTGTTTTTTGGTCAACACTTAGAAAAGCTATTAAACAATTAATAGCAATGAAATAATTATAGGCAGTAATGACAGCACTTTTGGCCTTTACCTGTAATCAATAAACTTGATTATAAATAAAATTTAATATCATGCATAAGAAAAACAAAACCCATGAACAGAGTCTTTATTTGTTTTTAACTGTGAGTTGTAGATTATGACACTTGTCATAAATATACAAGGCATACTCCTCTTAAGTAGAGACCAAGTTATTTTTATTTGGTTATCTTCATCTTTAAATAAGGATTTAATTGCATAGTAAAGAGAACAGAAACCAAGTCTTTTATTATCATTATTAAGTATTATGTACTGACATAATGTATGCATTATACTTTTAAATGGCTTGCAGCACAGTAGGTGTGTTTACAAGAGAATCACAACAAACATGTGAGTAATGCATTGAGCCACAGTGTTGCAATGGCTATGACATAACTAGGCTACAGGAATTTTTCAGCACCAATATATTCTTACTGGGACCATCGTCATATATGGAGTCTCTCATCGACTGAAACATTGTTATGCAGCACATGTAATTCTTTTGTGCATTTGCAAAGATTTGTTTACACTTTGTCTAGCATTTTTAGATATTCTTACCAGAAAAGTTTCTTCTGTTATGTTGATAACTATAGTTTCAGAAAATAAAATCTGCCAAATTTGTTTTGCAATTTATTTTATGATATGTGTAACATGACATAACAGTCATAATCAGTGTCAATTCTAATGTCAAATTATAAAAAAAAAACTGCAAAGATGATCTGTATGGCTCGGAATATGTT
The DNA here is from genome assembly GCF_902729225.1 of Pteropus medius. NCBI lineage: Eukaryota > Metazoa > Chordata > Mammalia > Chiroptera > Pteropodidae > Pteropus > Pteropus medius. The sequence continues at coordinate 73,134 of NW_024345861.1, read as the reverse complement.
CTCTATCTAGTTGACTTGTCTTATTTTTACAACATAAAATTGTCTTATTTTTACAAGATAAAATTGAGTCCTTTAAGCATATTTCATCATGTTCATTCTACCCTAAGCTTCTTTACACATACTATTGTCACTTCCTGAAATGATATTTTCTCTCTGTTTGCTTACTGTAGTTATGCTTCATTCAAAAACACCCTAAAACATAATTGCTTATTATTTCTCATGATTCTGTCATTTTGTTGGATTCAGTTGAGTAATATCGCTACTTTATATGTTGTTGGATGGCATCATTCAGGTAGGTAAATTGAGTTGTGAACTTGCCTCTGGTTGAATGATCCAAGATAACCTCAATTGCTTGTCATTTGCTGATGGCTATCATTCAATGTAAATTTTTCCAAGTGATCCCTTTAGCAAGATAGCTAGATTTGCTTATACAGTGAAGTGAAATGAGTGCAGGGTGAAACAGTAAGTTCTTTTAGGCCAAACTCTGAAATTTGCTGTATTCGTTTTTCTGTTATTGTTGTAACAAATTACAACATATTAGAGACATAAAACACCACATTTTTGGAAAGAGACAGATAAACCACATAAAGATTAAGAGAATTCGTTGTGTATTTTAACTTCCTGGAGTTGCAGTTAAATCATATAAGTTTAACTTCATTTATAATTGTAATGATGGCCTACAACCCAATTGTTCAAACTTAGGAATCAATAGAATTATTTGGAGAATTACTAAGTTATAAAGTTAATTTTCTCTAAACTGTCAGTATGGCCATAGAAAATGGATTTTTGTTTTACGTTAAAATAAAATAGCAAGAAACTGTGTAGAGAAGTTCCATGAATCAACATTGAAATCTGTTTTAACAACAAGAATGAGGTTTGTGAGTAAATGCTCAACTTGGGACAACGTTATTCCATTCCATTTTATTTTATATATCCTAAATAAGCCATTTTTATTATTTGATCTTGTGATGGTCGTTTGTTAAAAATCAGCCACCGAAAATGTTCTACCCAATTCAATGTTTTTGCTTGTTTCCCAAAGTTTAGAAATCATATGCCTAGTTTTTGGATTTCTTTCAAATGAAATTTTTGACTGTGCATGTCCTTAAGAGATGCTTCCAAGGATGGGAGAAAATGATGTAGATGATAGGGGCTTCGTTCATCTCTCTTATGATCAAATCGAAGTTGTAACAGAAACATGGAACAAACAGCAAGGAAAATCACCTGGGCTGTAGATGAACAGAAGCACTACAACTAGGGAGAGAAATAATTAATCAAACTGCAATGGTAGAAGGTAGAAAGGGGTGAAGACACAAGGCTGCCTGGTCCAGAGGGGCTGATTGGGACACAGGCTATGGTTGCAGCAGCCAGAAGCTTCAGGAACCTACAGGGTACACTAAGTTGTCAGAGTGAGGGCTAGAGGCAAGGCTTTCTCCCTGGAAGAAGTGCTTGTGGCATCCATTGTTACTCTGTTGAGTCATCCCCACCTCCCAGTATGCACACACAGTATTGCCATAGCTGAGACATCAAACTGAATAACAAAAGTCCCCCCGTCCAGAGGATTCCCTGGAATTATGCCTCCCCAGACTTGTGGTCCCATCCAAGCCACATCCAAGTGTGTCTTCAAAAAGTCCAGTGCTCCTTGTAGAGCAGCTCCCAAATTCTCACTGGTGGCAGCTGACCTCAGTTTCTGGTGTGGTTTCTTGAGGCAACTATAAGCATGGCATATGCAGATTGGTTACTGAATCTTAACAGGAGGCCCTTGAGGGGCACAGAGTAGGACTAAATTTGGCCTGCAGGTGAATCCCTCTCAGGACTGTGCCACTGGACATCTACTAGAGAAAGCCACACTAATAAGACCAGGAAACTTAAGAGTTTTGCTTAGTATATAGAAACAGACACAGAAAAGCAGCCAAAATGGAAAGACAAAGAAGCAGAAACCATTTGAGTAAACAGAACAAAGATTTGGAAATAATGGAGTCAAGCAATCTACCAGATGCAGAGTTCAAAACACTGGTTATAAAGATTCTCAATGAACTTGGGGGAAATATAGATGAATTCAGTGAGAACTTGAACAAAGAAATTAAAATGGAAATGTAAATTATAAAAGTAACCAGTCAGAAATAAAGAAACTTTATCTGAGATATTGGAGGGAATCAACAGAGTGAATAAAGAAGAGGATCAAACCACCAATACAGAGGATGGAGAAGCCAAAGACACTCAATCAGAACAGGAAGAAAAAAGAAGCCGAGATGACAATAATAATTTAAAGAGGCTATGGGGCACAATTAAATGTAAAAATATCCATGTTATAAGGGTACCTGAAGGAAAACAAGAATTTGAAGAGCTATTTGAAGAAATAATTATGGGAAACTTCCCTCAGATGAATAAAATAGACATACAACTGCAGGAAGCTCAGAGAGTCCCCCCAAAAATAAATCCAAAGAGGTCTACACCAAGACACATCATAATTAAAACAGTTTACATACAAAGAGAGAACCTTAAAGCAGAAGAGAAAAGCAATTCATTAACTACAAGGGAGCATCCATAAGACTGGCAGCTGATTTCTCAAAAGAAACTATGCAGGACAGAAGGACTTGGCACAAAATATTGAAAGTGTTGAAAATCCAGGATCTACAACCAAGGATACTTTATCCAGCAAAGCTATCATTTAGAGTCAAAGGACAGATAAAGAGCTTCCCAGACAAAAATCAGCTAAAGGAATTTATCATCACCAAGCCAGTATTACAGGAAATGTTGGAGAGACCTCTTTAAGAAGAAAAAAACATGTATCAAAAACGGGAATAAAGAATGATAATAACTATATTCCTATCAACAAGTACCTCAAATGGAAAAGAATTAAGCACTACAACTAAAAGACAGAGTGAGTGGCTGAATTGATACGGAAACAAAACCCCTATATTTGCTGCCTTCAAGAGACTTACTTCAGATTAAGAGACACACACAGACTAAAAGAAAGGGAATGGAAGAGATACTGCCTTGATGGAACTAGAGAGTATTGTGCTGAATGAAATAAGTCAGATAAAGACAAGTATCACCTGATTTCACATACATGTGGAATCTAAAGGACAAAATAAACAACAACAAAAAAACGAAAATAAACTCATAGATACAGAGGATACATGAGGGTTACTAGATGGAAAGGGTGGTTGAGGGGACGGCAAAAAATGCAAAGGGATTAAGAAGTACAAATGAATAAATCCAAAATCAACATGGAGATATAAAGTTTAACATAAGAAAAATAGTTAATAATGTTGCAATAAGTATGTAAAAGGGAAGAGGGGCATTAGATTTAGTGGGGTGATCACTTTGTGACTTATATAAGATCACTAAAACTATGCTGTACAACTGAAACTGATATATTGTTGTATGCCAACTATAATTGAATAAAAAAACTCATTGAATGGTACATTATAATTACAAGCAACTAATTGTCTAAGGTATTTCAATAAAGCCGGTAAAGAGAGAGAGAGAGAGAGAGATACTTTCTTTGCGACCATCTTGAACCAGAGAGTCAGAGGCAAACATTTTCTGTTACTAAACTCAAGGAAAGTTTTATCATGTGGGATATTGGATAAGGGGTATACTGTTAAACTGTGAGTCATAAAAATATCAAGCTATTATTTTATTAAAATACAAACATGAAAAATGAGAAAGTATTCACTCTACAGTAGAATATTTTTAAAAAATTATTTATAACTTTACAAAAGCTGTTATAATTTTTTTGATGTTTGCTGGATTCACAGCTAAAATTTTATTTTACTTTATTTTATTGTGTTAAGAACACTTAACATAAGATCTATTTACCTAACAAAATAATATAAAATATATTGCATTTATATTATAATATTTAAATATTATTAATTTAACATTATAATATTTAAGTATTATAAATATTAAAATATTTAATATTTAAGAAAATAAAGGAGAAAATAAATATCACTCAAAAAATACCTTTCTCCGGGGAAGGTGTTAAGGCCAAATGCACTAGTACTTACATGTAGGATAATTGTACTGTGTTAAATATAATTATAATATTGTTATTGTCTTTATTTGGACAGTAAATATAGTTTAAAATGATGCTATGTTTGCCTTATTGACAAGAGCTGGATCTGTGATGATTAATTTTTGTGTCAACTTGACTGACTATAGCGTGCTCAGATTAAACTCTCTAGATGTGTCTGTGAAGTTGTTTCTGGATCAAATTAGCATTTGAATCTATGTGGATGGGCATCACCAAATCCAAAGAGTGTCTGAATAAAACCAAAGGCAAAGAAAGGTGAATTGTGTTACGTTTTTCCTGCCTCATTATTTGAGAGGGGGCATCTTATCATCTCCTGCCCTCAGACTAAAGTTTACACTATTAATTCCCCTGATTCTCAGGCCCTTGGACGGCAACTTAGTTATTTCACCAATGATCCTGTGTCTTCAGAGCTTGCAAATGGCTTAGCAGATTGTGAGAATTGTATGAGCTTCTTCCTTATAGTAAATCACTTTTCTCCATCTCTCTGTGTGTATATATATATGTGATATACAGATGTATATCATGTTAGTTCTGGTTCTGTTTCTCTGGAGAATCCTTATAAATACCATACTAATTACCATCTGTTTTAATTTACTTATATATTTCTTTTATATTTTTATGATCTCTATAATACAAGCTCTGCAAAAGCACTGATTATTTCTTTCTTTTTATACTAATGTATTCCACATACTAATGTATATCTAAAAAAATTCAGGCTTTATAAATACTTTTTGAATACATTAGTAAATGATTGAATGTGACCATAGCTTTACTCATCTCTAGCATATGCCCAAAAATCTCAGAAGGTCAAATGAATATTATTCTTAATACTTGTTACCTTAGTCTTAATTGCATATTTAAAAAAATACTGTCAAGTCAATTAAAGTCAGAAAGCGACTTAATGGTTATCCAAATGAATCCTCCATTAAATGACTGAATTTACTACTAGTATAATAATAGATGGTTTTCTAGCCTCTATTTTAATACTTTCAGTGTTATTGAATACCCAGTCATCCAAACTAGCCCATTTTATTTCTGGATAGCTCTAATAGATAGATTTTATTTAAGGGAAAAACTGCCCTTATCCATTTTCCTCTGCTGGTACAAATGGAATCCTTAAAATATGTAAAGTCAGCAAAATAAGCACCCTACTAACAAAGTCTTATTTTTAGATACAATATAGTCAGGTTTTTTTTAACCCTGTTGTGTATAAATTTTACTTTACTAGATTCAACTCCTGTTCTGGTCTATGAAAATATTTTTGGTTTTAACATACAAAGTCTTTTTATTCTAATGTTATACACAAATTATAACTGAATGCCATCAATAACTGAACACCAACTCCTTAAGATTTGTTATATATTATTTATAGGAGAATTGTCTGTAGAATCGATATTAGTGAATATACTCTAGATTGAAACTCAGAAATCAGCATTGCCTGTGTGAGTTTGTTCAACTAATTAAAGATCAGTTTAAAATGATCACTTAGCCAAGATATTTTCATTTTTTTCCAGAAAGACACAATGAGACTGACGTAATACAGACATACTACATCTACAGCTGTAGTTCAGTCAAAAAACAAATATATTAATTAACGATCATTGCTCTCATTTTATAATCGTCAACAAATTATTTAATGATTACCATGTTTTAGAAACGATGCCAAAAGCATGCTTCATTGGGAAAAAAATAAACTTGTCTTTGTTTAAATTAAAAATTCTGATCGGTTAACGATATTGATAGAATAAAATGACAAGCCACAGACTGGAAGAAATATTTACATAAGACATAAGATAATGGAATGGTACACAAAATATACCAAAAAAAAAAAAACTCCCCTACGAACTTAACAAGAAAACAAACACTCTCTTAGAAATGGGGAAAATACCTAAACAGACCTCTCAACGAAGAAGATATATGGATGATAAATAAGCATATGTAAAGATGTTCAACATTATAGGACATTAAAGAATTCCCAATTAAAATTATAATGAGATACCACTACAAACCCACTAGAATGGCTAAAATTTAAAATATTGACAATAACAAATACTTGCTAGAATGTAAAGCAACAAGAAAGCTCATTTATTGCTGTCAGAAATGCCTCATCTTAGTAGATTGGTTATTTTAAATAAGTCATGTTTTTTTCTTTTTTTTTATATTCTACACATATAAGAAAATTTCTTTGAAGACCCTGAAACCCAAGTTCAGTAAGGTTATCCATGGTAAAATTTGTGTCTATAAAATTTATTTTCAGCTATTCCCCAAAATTTTTTAAATAAGTATACAAAAACTAACTACATTATTATAAAAAGTTTAGTTAACACAATTCCATATCTTTTCTTAATATCAAACTATGCATATATAAAAATGGAATAAGACATCTCAGAAAATTTCAGCTCTATTATCAATTTGTAGGATTACAGCATCTACAATCTTTCCTTCCATAAATAAATATATTTTTTTTTCTTTCAAAAGACAAGGAAATTTTATACCAAGCTAATAGGGGTAGACATTTTTATTATATTCCTGCATTTCACTAAAAGATTTAGGAGATAATTAGTTCTAACCTAATGGACCATCTTTCATTCATAACTTTTGTTTTCCACATTGAACTGCTTAAAAAGATCATCGACGTATCAATTTATATTTAAAAAGTTTTAAATTTAAAGATTCTTATTAAAATGTTATTATAAAGGTAAATGATATTTTGTTACAATGAAATCTTACATTAAGTTATGTCTTTCTATTAATGATTAATATATTCTCATTGGACAAATTCAAGCAATAATGATTTTTACAGATAAGTACATTTAATTTGAGCTTTTCTCCATTCTGCAACTCACAATTACTGTTAACTGCCCACACTCTTCTCAAAGGAAATATTTGTTAATATTCTTATACATTTTTCTGTTTCTTTTCTGTATGTACATATACATATGTGTCGGTGTGAACTATGGTTTTTAAATATAGATAGTTGTCTATGATTGATTCAATCTCATTAAAATATGTTTTAAAAGTTATTGCATGTTACACATAGGTTAATATTTTCATTTAATAACAAGATAGCATTACACGCAAAGGCAAGCATGTGATTAAGACTGTGAATCGATGGTCATGAGCACTGATTGAATGAACATATGCAAAGCATTTGCATCTCGAGCGTATACCAGAGAATGATTTAATTTAGTTAATATTACTCATAAGTCTCTTGCACTTTTTTGCAGTTATAAACAATTCTATAGTGAACTTCTTTGCTAATATAATCTCAGCACTTGTCAAATATTACTAAAATTGAAATTGTTAGTTAAAAGCATATGTGCATTTTAAATTGATATATTGTTAAATTGCTTTTTAATACTGTTATTTTATTGATGTGTAGAAGTTGTTTCTATTACCTGAATTAAAACTAGCATTATCTGTTATTAGATTTTATATTACTAATATTTAATCTCATTTAATAGCACTTTAACTTTGCATCTATTCTCATATATCAAATAGAAATTTAAAAGTTTAATTAAGTTAAATTGCTTCTTCTTTTTAGCATTGACTTTTAGGTTTTATATGTTGCTTAAGATCAAGGGGCAAGACATTTCTTTAATTATATTATTAGTTTCAAGAATACAGTACATTGGTTAGATATTTATATAGTTTCTAAAATGATCCAATCAATTGCTCTTTCTCTCCTCTGGCTCCTCGCCTAGCCATTTTATATATATATATATGTATATATATATGCCATATATATATATATATATTATTACATTATTGTAAATATACAGAGTCACACAATATTTATTCTGAAAATGTGCTTAAGAAGGGATAGGTTCTTTCTGAGCAATTCTTTATTTTGTGGCTTGGTTTCAAATTATTTTATTTTGGGATTAGAGCAGTAATCCAGAATAGTAGTAACCATTTTTATTTCCACTCTGCTTATTTTTTAAAGTAGATCATACAATATATGCTGAGTTTGGTGATCTACTCCTTCTTTTCTTTTAATTTTACCATTACATGCATTTATCTATCTATCTATCTATCTATCTATCTATCTATCTATTTATTATCTATCAATCTATGTATTTATTTAAATTATTTATTTATTTATTTATTTATTTATTTATTTATTTATTTATTTATTTATTTATTTATTCATTTTATGGTATTGGTTAACAAAATCCAGTAAGTTTCAGCCATACATGTTAACAGTAATGCACATATATATTTACATTGTGTGTTCACCTCCCACAGTTAGATTTCTGTCTCAGCACATACATGACCCCTTTTACCCCATCTACCTTCTTCTTCCACCGCCCCTCTACACTTGGTTAACCACTAGTCTACTTTCCATGTCCATGAGACTCAGTTTATTGTCCTGTTCGACTGTTGCTTTTAAGTTTACATCCCATATACATGTGATATCATGTGGTTTTCTTCTATCTGGCCTATTTCACTTAGAATGATTATCTCGAGGTCCATCCATGTTGTCGCAAATGGCAGTATTTCATCTCCTCTGTGGCTGAGTAATATTCCATTCTACATATGTACCACAGCTTCTTTATCCAATCATCTACTGTAGGAAACTTCGATTGCGTCCATATCTTGGCTACTGTGAATAATGCTGCTATGACCATCGGTGTGCAAATATCTTTTCAGATGTGAGTTTTCAAGGCTTTAGAGTAAATACCCAGTAGAAGGATTTCTGGATCATGTGGTAGATCCATTCTCAGGTTTTTGAGGAATATCCATACTGTTTTCCATAGTGGCTGTACCAATTTGCAGTCCCACCAGGAGTGTATGAGGGTTCCTTTTTCTCTGCATTCTCTCCAAGATTTGTTGTTACTTGTCCTGTTGATTATAGCTATTTTAACAGGTGTGAGATGGTATCTCATTGTGGTTTTGATTTGCATTTCCCTAATAGCTAGCGATGTTGAGCATCTTTTCATATATTTGTTGGCCATTTGTATGTCCTCTAGGGAGAAGTGTCTGTTCAGGTCCTCTGCCTGAATTTTTTGATTGGATCATTTGTTGTTGTTGTTGTTGTTATTGAGTTATATGAGTTCTGTGTATATTTTGGATATTAGGCCCTTATTGGAGGCGCTGCTTGCAAATGTATTTTCCCATTGAGATGGTTGTCTCTTTAACCTGTTGACGATTTCTTTTGCTGAGCAGAAGCTTTTTAGATTGATATAGTCCCATTCATTTATTTTTGCTTTTACTTCCCTTGCTTTTAATATCAAATTCATGAGATGGTATCTCATTGTGATTTTTGCATCTGTGTTCTTGAGAGATATTCGTCTGTAGTTTCCTGTTTTTGTGTTATCTTTACCAGGTTTTGGTATCAAGTTAGTACTGGCCTCATAAAGTGAGTTGGGAAGTATTGCCTCCGCTTCAATTTTTTGGAAGAGTTTGACAAGAATAAGCACTTAATCTTTGAATATTTGGTAGAATTCACTGGCTAGGTCATCTGGTCCTGGACTTTTACTTTTTGGTAGGTTTTTGATGATCGCTTCAATTTCCATATTGTTAATGGATCTATTTAGATTTTCAAGTTCTTGATTCATTTTTGGAAAGTGGTATCTCTGTTAAGTATTTGGCAATTTCTTCTAAGTTATTAAATTTAGTGTTATATACTTTTTTATTGTATTCTTGTATGATCCTTAGTATTTCTGTGGTGTCTGTCATCATTTCTCTTCTTTCATCCCTGTTTTTGTTTATTTTTGTCCTTTCTATTTTTTCTTTAGTGAGTCTAGCTAAGGGTTTGTCAACCTTCTCAAAGAACCAGCTCTTTGTTGCATTTATTTTTTTCTATTTTTTTTGTTTTGTTTTGTTTTTGTTTTCGATTTCATTTACTGCAGCTCTAATTTTGATTATTTCTCTCCTGCTGACTTCAGGCTCCATTTGTTCTTCTTTTTCTAGTTTTTTTTGGTTGTTGTTGATGTTTGTTTGTTTGTTTTTTCTTTTGTTTTAGATGAAGCGTTAGGTTGTTAATTTGGGCTCATTCTTGATTTTTGAGGTAGGCCTGCAATGATATGAATTTTCCTCTTATGACTGCTTTTAGCATGTCCCAAAAGTTTTGGTATGTTGTACTATCATTATCATTTGTTTCTATGTTTCTCTTGATGTCTCTTTTTATTTCTTCTCTGACCTAGTCATTCTTCAGTAGCATGTTATTTCATCTCCATTTATTTGTGGTTCCTCCTGCTTTCTTTTTACAGTTGATATCTAGTATCAAAGGATTATGATCTGAGAATATGATTGCTATGATTTCAACTCTCTTATATTAATTGAGGCTATCTCTGTGTCCCAGTGAGTGGTCAATCCTTTAGAATGTTCTGTGCTTACTAGAAAAGAATGTATAAACAGTTGTTTGGGGAAGAAAGGCTCTGTAAATGTCAATTAAATCCATTTTGTCTGATGTCTCATTTAAGGATCCAATTTCCTTATTGATTTTCTATTCGGATGCTTTTTCTATATTTGACAGTGGTGTATTTAGGACCCATACTATGATGAAATTTGGTCTGTTTCTCCCTTTAGTCTGTTAGTCATCGCTTTATATATTTTGGAGCTCCATGATTGAAAGCACATATATTAATAAGTGTTATGTCTTCTTGGTGTATGATTCACTTTATAATTATTAAGAGTCCCTCAGTATCTTTGTTTAATTTTTTTTTATTTCGAAGTCTATTTTGTCTGATATTAGTACCATTACTCCCGCTTTTCTCTGAATGCCATTTCCCTGAAATATCATTTTCCATCCGTTCACTGTGAGTCTAAATTTGTCTTTGGAACTGAGATGTGTGTCCTGGAGGCATTTGTCTTTTGGTTTTTATCCCAACAGCAACTCTGTGTTCTTTTATCGGGGAGTTCTGTCCATTTTCATTTAGAGCAATTATTGAAATATGAGGTTTTCCTATAACCATTTCATGTTTTGCTTTTTGGTAGTTCAGTGTTTCCATTGCTTCCTTGTCCCTGTATATCTGTTTTGTTGTTGTTGTTGTTGTTTTGTATTTTGGTTGAATTTTGTGGATTTTTCCACTGGTCCTTCTTGTTTTATGTTATATACTTCTTTTCTGAGTCTTTGGCATGTGCCTACCATTATGAATATGTATAGAATTTATATATATAGTAGTCCATTCTTTTTCTGTGTGTGCCTTATGTCCATTGACCTTTTCGAATTTGGATCTTTGAATGTGCTACTCCTTATCACTCATTGTTGTCTCAATGTGTCCTTATGTATGTTGAACATTCATTACTATGTTGCAATAGCAAATCACTTCTTACTATTTAAGCTTATAATGTCTTGTTCTTAGTAAGATTAGTAATACTCTGCTTCTATCTGCCTGCTCATTGTCTTACAATTAATTATGTTTTGTTTGTTTGTTTGTTTGTTTGTCATTTTGTTTTATTTGAGCTGACCCCTTTCAGTATTTCCTGTAATGCAGGCCTTGTAGTGGAGAAAACCCTAAATTTTTGTATGTCTGGAAAGGTCTTTATTTCTCCTTCATATGTACAGGAGAGCTTTGCTGGATGCATTATTCTTGGCTGGTAGTTCCTTTCATTTAATAGTTTGAATATTTATTCTACTCATTTTCTTGGCTTGAAAGGTTCATGCTGAGAAGTACAAAGATAGTCTAATGGGCTTCCTCTATAGTTTACCGCCTCGTTTTCCTTGGCTGCCCTGAGAATTCTGTCTTTGTCATTGATTTTTGGTAATGTTAATACAATGTGTCTTGGAGAAGGTTTTTATAGATTGAAATAATTCAGTGTTCTTTTGACTTCTTGAATTCCAAGCTCCACCTCATTCCTTAGATTTGGAACATTTTTGTCACCTATTTGTCTGAAAATCCTTTCTAATCCCTACTCCTTTTCCTGTCCTTTGAGAATACCCACTATTCTTATGTTTCCTCTTCTCATGGTATCAGCTGGTCCTTTTATTACTCTTTCGTTATTTTTCTATCTTCAGTTTCTCGCTTTTCTTTATGATTTATTTCTAGATTTCTGTCTTCGATATTACTGATCCTTTCTTCCATTTGGTCGACTCTATTTCCCAAGCTTGCTATTTCATTTTTCACATGTTTTAGTGTGTTCTTCATCTCCAGAAGTTCTACTTGTTTCTTCTTGAGGGTTTCAATTTCTTTGCTAAAGAACTCATTCTGCTCATCTATTTTTTTTTTTAATTCCTAAATTGTCAATATGAGTTGTTTTGGATCTCACTGAGTTTTTTCAGAAGTTTCATCCTGAATTCTCTGTCATTTAAGTCACATAGTTCTATGTCTTTAAGCCTATTTTCTGGAGATTTCTTTCTTTCTTTCTGAGATGCCTTGTCACATTGGTTGTTCATGGTATTTAATGGACTATTCCTTTGTCTGGGCATTAATGGAACTGTATTCTGCTTTTGTATCAGAAAGAAGAATGATTTTATAAAGGTGTCTCTTTAGCCTGCTGCAAAGAAGGCGCTTTTCTTTTAGTTTCCAGTAGGTGGTGTCTAAGCCTTTTCGATCCCTGCTGTATACAAAGTCTTAATAATGCCTTTGTTTTTTTATATTCAATCATGCTTGCTGCTCTCAGTCTCAATCCCTGCTAGTGGTAGCGACATTTTCTGTAGCGTTTGCGCAGATTACCCCGGGGCTCAATGCTGTTGGTTCTTGGAGGGTATGGGGGTACCGAGGCCCTCTGGGTTGGGGGATGGGGACTGCAGCTCAGTCTCACATTTTGCAACCACAGCTGGTAATAACCAACTGTTGTTTCTCTGCCATCGCTGCTGCTCTGCCATCCCCGCTTCTTCATTTTCTGCCCTGATGCCTGAGCACTGCCGCTGGCCACATGGAGCTTACAACTCTCCCAGGTAGGGCTGTTCCAGGAAACCACTGCACCTTCTCCACTACTCCTCCTTCTACAGGGAGCTCCATCTCCAAGAGGCAGCTTCTTTCTTTCTGTCTGTCTTTCTTTCTTTCTTTTCCGACTCCCTGGGTTCTGACCTGTGGTAGCGCTCATGCTCAGATACCACACTCAGACGTGCTTGTGTGCAGTTTGGGCGTTTTTTGTTGAGCTTTAGATTTTCAGCTCATTGTTGTTTCAAAGAGAGAGATCTGGGACCGTCTCTCACTCCACCATGTTTCAGACATCACTTTACTCAATATATTAATTTTAGATTTAAGTTACTCACACGTGATTTCTGTCGTTTGCAGTCGAGAACCAAATATGCACTGTGTCATTTGTAAGATAAGCATACTATTAGTAGACATTTCATTGAGTCATTATGAAGCTTTCATGAAGACACTCATAAAAAGTTTTCACAGATTTCTGGTCAAGATTGCAGAGTAGGTAAATGCTGTGTTCGCTTCCTCTCATGACAACACCAAAGTTACAATTAAATTACAGAACAACCATCATTGAAAGTCACTTGAATTTTAGCTGGTTAAAGTCTTATAACTAAGAACATACAGAGGAAACCACCTTGAAACCGAAAAGGAGGGCGGAGTTGTGGAGCAACCTAATCCCACACTCACATGTGGCACTTAAATATTTGGAGGGATATCTTGACTGTTGAGGTCCCCCTAAAGGAGCAAGGGGTTTCAGCCTCACACCAGACACCTCAGCCCAGGGCTCCTCTGCCAGAAAAAGAAGGTCCCACAAGATACAGATGTAAAATTCAGCAGAGATTGTGTCTGAGTTAGACAGAAGGCTGTGGCAGTCCTAGGCATTTTACTTAAAGGACTAGTGCATGAAATTACTTGCTGGTGAACTAGCTCTGACCTCTGGCATTGAAGCAGCCACTCAAAAGGTGCCAGGGATATATGAGAAAGAACTGAATTGTGTGGATTCAGAGGAAGAGCAGGAAGAGCAGCTTTCTCCCAAACAGAATTGCTAGCAGAAAGCACAGTTCCTTTGTTTAGTCCTCCCACCGAACCAGCATGCAAACACAGCTTGAAACCATATCTGATTCTCCATTAAGCCTGGCTAACACTGGTTGCCACACTCTGATGATTCTCTGAGATCCAGCTCACCCGACCTGCAGGCCCTAAAGCAAATACTGCTCTGTGGGGTCACCCTGCACAACAGCTCCTCCACTGGTCATGATCAGTCCTCATAACTAATCAGCCTGAGGGTTAATTTCTCCCATTGTCATGAAAATAGAAACTAAGGCTCAAATACAACTGGAGGGCACACATAACTGATACAAGAGACACACCTGGAGTACCCAGCTCAGGTGACTAGGAAGACTGTGCCACTGGGTTCCACAGGACACCTATTACATAAAGCTACTCTACTAAAACCCAGAGACATAATAACTCTAACAGATAGAAGTAAACACAAGGAGGTAGCTAAAATGAGAAGACAAAAAAATACTGAAGACAAGGAAAACAAGCAATCTACTAGATGCAGAGCTCAAAACACTGGTTATAATGAGGCTGAATGAACTTAGGGCAAGAGTATATGTACTCAGTGAGAATTTTAATAAAAAAGATAGAAAACATAAAAATGGAGATAGAAAACAAAAAAGAACCAGTCAGAAACGAAGACTACAATAGCTGAAATGAAGACTACCTTAGGAGGAATCATCAGTAGATTAGAGAAAGCAGAGGATCGAATCAGTGATTTAGGAGATAACATAGCAAAAAACACCCAATCAGAACAGCAATAAGAAAACAGATTCCAAAAATTATTACAATAGTTTAAGGTGCTTCTGGGACCTTACCAACATAGAGATACCAGAAGGTGAAAAGAGAGAGAAAGGAATTGAAAACCCATTTGAAGAAATAATGATGGACAATTTCCCTAGCCCGGTGAAGGAAATAGACACACAAGCCCGGGAAGTGCAGAGAATTCCAAACAAGATGAACAAGAACACATCTAATTAAAATGCCAAAGGTTAAAGACAAAGAGAGGATTTTAAAAGCAGCAAGAGAAAAGCAATTAGTTACCTACAAGGGAGCTCCCATTAGACTAATAGCTGATTTCTCCACAGAAACTTTGCAGGCCAGAGGGATTGGCAGGAAATAGTCAAAGTGACAAAAAGTAAGGACTTAAACACCAAGATTACTCTACCAAGCAAAGCTATCATTTTGAATCAAAAAACAGACAAAGAGCTTTC
>NW_024345861.1:0-57968 GCF_902729225.1 Pteropus medius | reverse complement strand
AAAAAAAAAAAGGAAAAAAAAGGAAAGAAAAAAGAATAAAAGAAAACTAAAGGAGTTTATCACCTCTAAGCAAATATTACAGAAAATGTTTCATGGGCTTCTTTAAAAAGAAGAAAAAAATTTAAAAAAATGAAAAATATGAAAAATAAAATGGCAATAACTATATATTTATCAACAATTACATTGAATGCAAATGGATTAAATGTTCCAATCAAAAAATAAGGTAGCTGGATCGATAAGAAAACAGGATCATTACACATGCTGCCTAAAAGAGACTCACTTCAGCTCGAAAGACACAAAACAACTGCAAGTAAAAAGATGGAAAAAAAGATGATTTATGAAAATGGAAACAAACAAACAAAAGATCTGGAGTAACAATACTTACATCAGACAAAACAGACTTTAAAACAAAGGCAGAAATCCGGAAATAACCATCAACGACAGAATGGGTATTTAAAGTGTGCTCTTTTTTTTTAATTTTTACAAGAGTATACAGTGTAATAGTGTTCATTTGTAATGATTAGGTGAATGATCAATTTACATAAACAAATAATAGAAAAATATTTGAGTGAAAAAAGCAAGTTGCAACAGAATTAAAAATAAATAAATAAATGAATAAATAAATAAATAAATGAATGAATGAATGAATAAATAAATAAATAAATAAATAAAACATAGGCTATAACAAGTGACAAAGGACCCAGTAACCCCACTTCTGGGTATTTATTTGAAGAAACCCAGAACACTACTTCAAAGGGACATATGAATTCATATGTTCATTGTAGCATTGTTTACAATAGTCAAGATATGGAGGCAACCTGAGGGTCTATCGATAGATGAATGAATAAAGAAGTGGTGGTACATATATACAATGGAATATTACTCAGCCATAAAAAAAAGAATAAAATCGTGGCATCTGCAGCAACATGGATGGACATAGAAGGTACTGTCCTAAGTGGAGTAAGTCAGAGAAAGACAAATGCCATTTCATTTCACTTACATAGGGAATCTAAAGAAGGGAATAAGTCAAAACAGAAAACACACTCATAGATACAGAGACTATTTTGACGGTTGTCAGGTGGGAAGGGTGTTGGGGGAGTGGATAACAAAAGAAGAAGGCATTAAGAAGTACAAATTGGCATTTACAAAATCGTTATGGGGATATAAGGTATATAGTCAATAATATTGTAATAACTATGTGCTGTGTCAGATTGGTACTAGGCTTATCGGGGTGATCACTTTATTTGTTTTACAAATGTCTAATTACTATGTTGTACACCCAAAACGAATATAATATGTCAATTTAATTGAAAACTTAAAAATATATTAAAAAAATATAAATTGGTAGTTATGAAATAGCCATGGGCAGTGAAGTATAGCATAAGGGATATAGTCAATGATATTATAATAAAAATTCTGAAAAATAAAAATGAAGTATCTGAAAGTACCTATTATGATAAAATATTGAATGAGACTAGGTCATTGCTACAAAGGCAAAATCTACATGTTTTATATACTCAGAAAATTTATGTTTATTAAAAATATTTTTGAAATGAATTAACTTCATAAATTTGACCAAACTAGTCAAAGAGAAAACCAGAGTTCATAAGAGAAGTACACCAATGACCAGGATTAATAATATAAAATTTTCCTGTTTAATAAAAATGATTGTTTTTTTTTTCTTTTACCCAAAAGCAAAGTGTTTTATTGTTTTAGTAAAATCTAAAAGTAGATTTCTAGGATTAGACCTGTACATTACTCATTAAAGGGTAGACTTATAAAATGTTTTGCTAATTAAAATTACACAAAACCAGAGAAGAAAATTTTAATTAAAAAATTGCACCTTATTTTGGGCTCCGAAATATCCAGCCGATCCATCTACATGGATCATGTTAATAGAATTATTACCACTTTACTTTTCATTTCATGCTGAGTAAACAAAATTTTTGTTTCCTGACTATTAAAACCAGTGAAACTCAGTTCACATTTTAGACATTGTGGTGCCACTGTACTTTTCATCACAGACGAAAGTATGTTTATTTAAAGCAGTCATTTTGATAGTCTTCATGTATCATATCCTCCACAAATTAGGTAGTAATTCACAATGAATCTCTAAGGACAAAGAGGCAAAGAAGCTACTGTGAGAGTAAATACATGGCCTATAATTAATAGTAGTTAGAAATATTTATACTATTTAGACATAGTGAGCGGCGAAACTACTTGGTAGAAGTTTGGAGTACCCCTAAGGTCCAAATTACCAGAATTTTGTCTATGACTGGTTATTAACATATGTCACAAAATTTGACCTTAACAGTTAAGTAGTCAGAGGCCTCCAAATTTATCTCTTTTTTTTCTTGTGGTAAGAACACTAAACATGAGATTTAATGTTCTTTACAAATTTTTAAGTGAACGACAACTCTCCATTTTTCCCACACCCCATTTCCTGGCTACCAACATTCCATTCTTTAGTTCTATGAGTTTGAACATTTTATATACCTCCTATTAGTGGAATTATGCAAATTTGTCCTTCTGTGACTGGCTTATTTCACTTAGCATAATGTCCTCCAGACTCATCAATGTTGTCACACATGGAATGATTTCAGTGTTTTTAAAGGCAGAATGATATTCTATTATGTGTACATATCACATTTTTTTAAACTATTCATCCATCCATAAACAGTGGGTTGGTACTATCTCTTGGCCATTGTGGAAAATGCCACAATGCACAGAAATCTCTGCGAGATCCTGATTTCAATTTTGAGGGGATAGTTGTGTCATATGGTAGTTCAACTTTTAATTTTTTAAGAAACCGTTTTCTATAGCAGCTGCACAATTTTACATTCCTACTAATTTAGGGTTTCGTTTCCTCTTCATTCACATGAACACTTGCGTTATGTCTATATACACACACATATCACGTATTTATATATACTATATTACATATTATGTATTTGTATACACGTGGTAGCTATCGAAAAGGGTTTCAGCTATCTCATTTTGGTTTTAAACTGCATTTTGTTGATGATTAGTGAAGTTGAGCATTTTTTCGGATATCTGTTAGCCATTTACATGACATCTTTGGAAAAAAAATATCTATTCAGAAGATTGCCCATTTTTAAACTGAGTTATTTGGTTGCTATTAACTTGAAGGACTTCCTTATATATTTTGATTTTAAGTTCTTACCAGATATGTGCTTTACAAATATTTTCTCCCGTTCTGTACATTGCGGATTTAACCTTTTGATTGTTTTCTTTGCTGTGCAACAGCTTTTTAGTTTTATATAGTTCTATTTGTCTATTTTTGCTTTTATTGCCTGTATTTTTAAAATTCATATCCAAAAAGTCATTACCCAGATGACTGTCATGAGACTTTTCCTTCTTTCCTTCTAACACTTGTACTAGAAGTCTTGCATTTAAATCTTTGATTCGTTTTGACTTGATTTTTGCTTGTGGCATAAGCCAATGGGCGAATTTGTTATCTTGCATGTAGAAATCCAGATTTTCCAACGTGACTTGTTAAAGAGACTATTGTTTTTCCATTATGCATTCTTGGCACCTATATTGAAGATTAGTTAACTGTATATGCCTGGATTCATTTTTTTTTTCTTTTCTTCTTTTTTTTCTTTCTTCCCTCCCCCCCCCGAAAGGCTTAGTTTATTTTCTTTAATATTTT
This sequence comes from Pteropus medius, assembly GCF_902729225.1. NCBI lineage: Eukaryota > Metazoa > Chordata > Mammalia > Chiroptera > Pteropodidae > Pteropus > Pteropus medius. Next base: position 54,295 of record NW_024345861.1, on the reverse strand, counting down.
TTTATTTATTAAATTTATTGGGGGTGACATTGGTTAATAAAATCATATAGGTTTCAAGTATATAATTCAATGATATGTCATATGCATATTTCATTGTGTGTTCACCACCCAAAGTAAATTGCCTTCCATTACCATACGTTTGACCCCGTTACCTTTATCTACACCTCCCCTTGCCCTCTGCTAACCACCAAACTGTTGTCAGTGTCCATGAGTCTCTGTTCCTTTGTAATGTTTATTTGTTGCTTTCAATATATATTCTATATATAAGAGAAATTATATTTCTGCATTGTTTATTTTATTTCATTGGTTGGTATGTTGGTTTTTATATCAGTATCATACTGTTTTAACTACTTTAGCTTTATAATATATTTTGAAATCAGGAAATGTAATGCCTCAAACTTTGTTCTTTGTTGTCAAGATTGTTATGGCTATTCTTTTTCTACTTATGGTCTCATATGAATTTTAGGATAACTTTTTTTTCTATTTCTGTGAAAAACACCTTTAAATTCTGGCAGGTATTGCGTTGAATCTGGAGATTGCTTTGAATAGTTTTGAAATTTTAGCAATGTTAAGTCTTTCAATTCATGAACAAAAAAGCCTTTGCATATGTTTATTTATTTCATCAATGAATGACCTTTTCAGTGTATAAGTCTTTCAATCCCCTTGGTTAAGTTTATTTCTAAATATTTTATTTTTTTGATGCTTTTGTAAATGTAAGTGTTTCTCTTGATTTCTTTATGGACACTCATTAGTAGTGTGTTGAATCACAACATATTTTTCTATGTTGATTTGATATCTTGCAACTTTAATGAATTTATTAGATTCAGTATTTTTTTAAATGTGTGGACCTTTATAGTTTTCTACAGAAAAGATTATGTCATCTGTAAACATAGATAATTTTACTTCTTATTTTCCAATTTGGATGTGCTGCTCTTTCTTTTTCTTGCCTAACTGTTCTACCTAGAACAATACTCTGTTGAATTGAAGTGGTGAGAATGGATCTCTTTGTTTTTAGAGAAAAAAAAAAGTTTTCAATTTTTCAACTAACATTATTCAATATAATGTTAGTTGTAGGTTTTTACTATATGGCCTTTATCATGCTGAGGTAAATGACTTCTATACCTAATTTTTTGAAATTTTTTTATTATGAAAGTGTGTTGAATTTTGTCAAAAGCCTTTTCTGCATCTATTTAAATGATCATGTGATTTGTATCCTTTATTCTAGTAATGTGGTGTATCACATTATTTGATTTGTATATGTTGTGCCATCCTTGTATCCCAGAGATAAATCCCACCTGGTCATGGTGCATGCACTTTTTAATGTACTGTTGAATTTGGCTTGCTGTTATCCAAAAGAGGGTCGTGGTGGCTGTACTTACAGAAGACAAAAACATTTTAATGCAACAAATGATCACAATAGACAGAAAAAGGGACATTATATGATAATCAAAGGGTCAATTTATCAGGAAGTTATCACAATTATAAATATATACCCAACATCAAAGTACCTAAATATGAAAGGCAAGCATTGATCAAACTAAAGGGAGAAATACATAGCAATACAATAAAATCAGGAAAGTTTAATAACCAAATTTCAGTAATGGGTAGAACATCCAGACAGAAAAACCAACAAGAAAAGAATAGACTTGACCAACACTTCAGACCAAATTTACCTAACAAACACACAATAGTTACCTCTTATCTACAGTTTTACTTTCTGTGGTTTTAGTTACACAGTCAACTGTGGTCTAAAAATATTAAACAAAAAATTTCAGAAATGAAGAATTCAAAAAATTAAATGCTCGCTATTCTGAATAGTGTGATGAAATTTCTCGCTGTCCCACTCTGTACTGATCAGAGTTATAAATCATTTCTTTGTCCAGTGTATCCACACTACAGTCACTACTCATTCCTTAGTCACTCAGTAGCCATTTCAGTTATTAGAATGACTGTTGTGGTGTCAGAGTGATTGTGTTTAATTAATCCTTATTTTACTTAATAGTGGCCCCAAAGCACAAGAGTGGTGATGCTGGCAATTTAAATGTGCCCAAAAGAAGCCGCAAAATGCTTCCTTTAAGTGAAAAGGTATGTACATATAGAACAAAACATAGTATGCATTGGGTTTGGTACTATGCATGGTCTCAGACATTCATTGGAGGTCTCAGAACATATCGCTCATAGATAAAGGAGGACTAATATATAGAACATTCTACATAACAGGATTATAATACACATTTTCTTCAAGCACACGTGGAACATTCCCTGGGATAGGTAACATTTTAGGTCATAAAACAAGCCTTAACAAAATCAAGAATATGGTATAATACCACATATCTTACCACAATAGAAGGAAACTAGATATCAATAACAAAAGAAAAACAGAAAAATACAAAAAGAATTGGAAATTAACCAACACATTCTTAAACAACCAATGGATCAAAGAAGAAATCAAAAGGGAGTATAGAAAATACACTGAGACAAAGAAAAATGAAAACAACATACCAAATCTTATGGAAGGCAGTGAAAGTAGTACTAAGAGTGAGGTTTATAGTGACAAACACCTGTAATAAAAAAGAAGAACAGGGGAGTGAAAAAAAATGGCATAGATTATAGAGGATTTGTTCATTCTTTTTGCGACCACATCAAAGTAGTGACAGAAACACAGAGCAAACAAACACGGAAACAAAGAAACACAGAGCAAGCAAAATCACCTGGGATCTAGATGAACAGAAGCGCTACAACCAGGTAGAGAAATAAGAAATCACCTTGCAGCCATAGAAGGTAGGAGGAGGCAAAGATACAAGGCTTCTGGTAATGAGCAGCTGAGTGGGACAGAGGCTGCAGCAGTGGCAGCCGGCAACTACAGATGCCTCTTAAAGTGGATGTGGTCGGGAGTGGACGTGTTCGGGAGTGGATAGACCTGCTCGCTCTGAGCACCAGCACCGGTCAGCTGCACAGGGGGCACCAGGGACTTACAGGGGGACACTGAGTTGCCAGAACAAGGGCCAGAGGCGAGGCTTTCTCTCAGGCAGAAGTGCTGGCCGTATCCATTGTTCCTCTGTTGAGCCCTCCCCACTCCCGGGGTGTTAAGGCAGTGCCACCATAGCTGGAACGTCATCACATTGGATAAGAGAGGTCACCCTGCCCAGAAGATTACCTGAAACTCCGCCTCCCCCAACTCATAGCGCCACCTAAGCCACATCCAATTGTGTCCTAGGCGAGCCCGTTGCTCCTTGCTGGGCAGCTCCGAGACTCACACTGGTGGCAGCTGGCATCAGTTTCTGGCGTGGTTTCTAGAAGCAACTATAAGCAGAGCATCTGTGGATTGCTTGCTGAATCTTAACAGGTGGCCTCAGAAGGGCACAGCGTGGGGCTAAATTGGCCTGCAGCTGAACTGCGCCACTGGAAACCTACTACACAAAGCCATGCTAATGAGATTGAGACTTAGGATCTTTTCTTATTACATAGAAACAGACACCGAAAGGCAACCAAAAATGGAAAGACAAAGAAGTCAAAACCATACAAGAATATAGAACAGAGATCCAGGAGTAATGGCTCCAAGCAATCTAACAGATGCAGTGTTCAAAACAGTGGTTATAAAGATGCTCAGTGAACCTAGGGAAAGTGCAGATGAACTTTGCGAGAACTTCAAGAAAAAGATTTAAAAAAACATAAAAATGGAAATAGGAATTATGAAAAGGAACCAGTCAGAAATGAAGAACACATTATCTGAGATGAAGAGTATATTAGAGGGAATCTACAGAGTGGATAAAGAAGAGGAGCAAACCACCTATATAGACAATAGGGAAGCCAAGGATACTCAATCAGAATGGCAAGACAAAAGAAGCCAAGACTATAATAATAATTTAAGGAGCCCGTGGGGCACTATTAAAGGTAAAAATATTTGTGTCATAGGAGAACCTGTGAAGTTAAAGAACCATTTGAAGAAATAATGATGGAAAATTTCCCTAACCTGGTGAAGGAAATAGACATACAACCCCAGAAAGCTCAGAGACTCCCAAAAAAGATGAATGCAAAGAGGCCCACACCAAGGCACATCATAATTAAAATGCCAAAGGTTAAATACAAAGAGAGAATCTTAAAAGCAGCAAGAGAAAAGAAGTTAAGTTACCTACAAGGGAGTACTCATAAGATTGGCAGCTGATTTCTCAAAAGAAACTACGCAGAACAGAAAGGCTTGGCACAAAATAGTCAACGTGATGAAAACCCGCAACCTATGACCAAGAATACTTTATCCAGCAAAGCTATCATTTAGAGTCAAAGGACAGATAAAGAACTTCCCAGACAAAATAAGCTAAAGAATTTATCAACACCAAGCCAGTATTACAGGAAATGTTGGAGGGACTCCTTTAAGAAGAAAAAAAACATGTATCAAAAACAGGAATAAAGAATGGTAATGACAACATTCTTATCAACAACTACCTCGAATGGAAAGAATTAATCGCTCCAACCAAAAGATAGAGTGGTTGAATGGTTAAGAAAACAAGACCCCTACATAGGCTGCCTACAAGAGACTCACTTCAGATTAAAAGACACACACAGACTAAAAGGAAGGGGATGTATAAGGATATTGTCTTGATGGACCTAGAGGGTACTTTGCTGAATGAAATAAGTCAGACAGAGAAAGACAAATATCTCATGATATTCGTACATGTACTTTCTAAAGAACAAAATAAACAACAACAAAAATGGAAATAAACTCATAGATAGAGAATATTTTGAGGGCTACTAGATTGGAGGGGGTTGGGCTAATAGTGAAAAAGGGCAAAGGGGTTAAGAAGCACAAATAGATAGTTATAAAGTAAACATAGAGATATAAGGTGTAGCATAAGGAAAATACTTAATAATGTTGTAATAACTACATCGGGGGAAAGGGCTACTAGATTTAGTGTGGTGATCTCTTTGTGAATTTCATAGATCTCTAATCACCATGCTGTACGACTGTCACTAATACATTATTGTATGCTAGCTATAATTGAAAAAAAAAAAACCTCATTGAATGGTACAATGTAATTACATGCAACTATTTGTCTATTTCAATAAAGCCAAAATAAATAAAGTCTTTAAATAAACAATATAAACATTATATCTGAAACATATAACAGAAAATCTGAACAGACCTATAATTAGGCAGTAGATTGAATCAGTAATCTAAAACCTCCCAATAAAGAAAAGCCCAGGACTGGCTGGTTTCACTGGTGGATTCTAGTAATACTTAAAGAATCAATACCAGTTCTTCTCAAACTCTTCCAAAAAAATAGAATAGGAGAAAACACTCCCAAACTCATTTTATGTGCCCAGAATTGCCCTGATACCAAAGCAAAAGACACCACAAGAAAAGAAATCCATAGGCCAATATCTCTGATGAACACAGAACAAAATACTAACCTCCAATTTTATCTTAATGCTCACAAAATACAAGGGCCTGGCACCATAGTCGAACAATCTATTGAACAATTTTATACATTTTTCATTTTAAGATCTAAGGTTTTGCTCGCATTAGTCCACACTTTTAAATTCCTTCTTCCTCTCTGGTAATTTAATTCCATGACTTTTCCCAATCGCTGTTGGAAACTTTTGAGCATCACCACTTCCATGAGAGTTGACAACCTTTAATTTACTCCATCTATCATTTTAGTCTAAGTCTTTCCATCACTTGAGTACATTATACTAAAAATACATTTCACTACATAATCATTATTTGTTCACAACGTACCCTTTATATGGATTGTAACATGTTCCTAGTTATCAGTCTGGTTTTCCTCTCTCAGACACACAATCGCCTATTGTGCTACTAAATGAATTTCTGTGAAAGACTAATCGTACGGTTGAACAAGTTACTGGAATATGTGACAATAACATTTGGCTTATTGTAAGGCCTTGTAAACTCTAATTTTATGGGTTATTCCATCTTCCCAAATAATTTAATAAAACTCTACAAATGGTTGATGTTCAGCTGCACTAGTAAATCTAAAAAATGGGGAAAATGCACCCTATTGCACATTCTAGAATTCTGAGCCATAGTATGGTCTATTTTCTGCAAATAAAAATAAAAGAGAGCATTTTTACTTATATTTAAAGTAAAGTAAAATGTTGCCTTCGAAGAGTATTGATAATACTCATAATTTAACATAGCTATTTTATGGAAAGAAAGCGTTACTATTATAGAATGACCCAGTTGCTTGGAAAAAATTCACAAGTGAAAAGATTCTCAGTGAGACTTGGATTCTTATTTTATATCCACATGCCCTTAGCCAATAATTCTGTACAGAGATTAACAAGGGCTGCAAAAAAAGCAAGTAGAATACAGAGGTATTTATCACTTAGGCTGTTAAATTCTTCATTCTTTAGATATTCTTAAGTGTTAGCTTCATGGGTGAGCCTTATATGACTAATGAAAAGGTATTGTTACTGTGTTAATCTTGCTATTGAATCATAGTAGCTTGAACGCACATAATACATCTACTGAAGATTTTAAAAAAGGACTTAGTAATTCACATATCAATAACACACAACATATTCTCTTCATACATATTTAAGTTGTAGAACCACTTCATTTGTTTAAGCTGTCAATGGTGGAGAGAGATACAATGTCTTTTATTCTCAAAATTTTATTCGATTTAGAATTTAGGTCACATACAAAATTGAAACCTTCAAGCAATACCAAGTTTGACTGATTACAGAAACAAGAATAATAATGATAAAAAAAAAAAGAAATTTACTTGGTTAGATATTACTGAATATAGCTTCTGTGTGTGTCTCAATTTTTTATTTTAATTATAGACTAACTTTTTGGATCAGTCAGAAACATGTTACAATATAATAACAGTTTTAGAAATCAGATTCTCTCTCCTCTTTCGGAATTTTTGTTGCCACTCATTGGGTTGTTATTGGTTGTTGTTACTTTGGGTTTTTTTTGCAGTGATTTTCATTAAAAATTTTTATAAAGTCTGTATTTTTTGTCATGCGTGATTACCGAGGTCTCTATTCAGTAAACTTAGCAGTCAGATAATTATTGCAAAAAAGATTTCTTGTTGTTGTTGTTGTTGTTGTTGTTGTTGTTATTTTTTATTAATAAATTAATTATTTTATGGTGACATTGGTTAACAAAATCCAATAAGTTTCAGCTGTACACTTTAACAGTAAGGCATATATATGTTTACAATGCTTGTATAACTCTCATAGTTAGGTTTCTTTCTGTCACCACATATTTGACCCCCTTTACCCCATCTACCTCCCGCTTCTCCCCACACCCTACCCTCTGGTAACCACTAGTCTATAGTCCATGTCCATGAGTCTCTATTCGTTTGTCCTGTTCCTTTGTTGCTTTTAGGTTTATATCCCACATATAAGTGATATCATATGATTATCAACTTTTTCTGCCTGGCTTATTTTGCTTAGCATGATTATCTCGAGGTCTGTCCTTGTTGTCGCAAAAGGCAGTGCTTCATCTCTTCTTATGGCTGAGTAATAAAAAAAGATTTCTTTAGATGGGTGGAACAAATAACTCTCCGAGTCCTTGCCGAAGGGCTTTGTGTGTGTGTTGGGGACACAGTTTCCATACTCAGCTAGGCAATTTAGAATCAACCTTAGTCTCCATTTCCTTCTTCTGCAGATCCTCAAAGTTAGTCAAAGGTGGGAGATTAAGGTATTCTCGTCCTTCCTGAGCTTACACATAGCCCTGTGCATGTGCAGAACACTATACATGGGTGTGTTTTTTTATATTCCCAAGAATATGCTGAGGTTTTTCCAAACCCATTATGGACATTGGATTCCTATATTTTCCTTTTAAGCTTTTTGCTTAGGTTACTCTGTGCCACATCAGTTATCTACCATCTCAGTAATGACTCTATGGTAAAAGTTATTTACACTGGGAAAACTATGAGTCAGGCCAAGGAAAGACAATTTTGTGAGTTAAGTCTTCCAGGAGACCACCAGATAATTCTAATAATGAAAATATTTGGAGAAGAGGCTTTAAAAAATCTCCAAATCTAAATGTTGCCAGGCTTCAGGCTATTACTAAGATTGTAGTCTGTTGGTTTTTGAAGCAAGTGTGGATCTCTGGAGGGGAAAATAACAACAAGGCAAGTTAAAATACCACAGACTGTGCCATTCTTACTGAGATTTAGCCCTTTTCTTTAATAATGCCCCTGGCAACTTATACCTAATATTCACTTAGAGAATTCCCATGAAACTGAAAATTTTGATGAGAATATCGGAAAATGTAATATCAGTCAGAGACTATGTCCTTTCTCTACTTGGCTTCAATTAAAGCAAATAAATAATTTTTTATGACATCTAGAATATGGGGGAAAGCCTAGAAAATTATTTTAAATGGAATTAAAAACTTGCAAAAATACATTTTAATAAGCTATTTAAGGATATAATATCAAATTATCATAGCTGTAAGCTTCTTCCATATTTATGGAGAAAAATAAAAATAAAGTAAATTACTATACTGGTTAGATATTGAACGCTGCAAGGCTTACAGAAGTAGATGGGGATACTGTAGGCAGTATACAGTGTGTTCCTTTAGTTCTGATGTATTATTATATATTAGAATGTAACTGGCTTTCAATGTACTATTATGACAAAGATATAACCTCCTTTATTTGAAATGTGGGGTTATATCAATTTGAAAGGTTATTATTCAATAGATAATATGTTTACGTATCTATAGAACACTTAAAATTTTAGATACGATGCATTGATATGTTTCCATGCATGCTTGGAGGAAAGAATTTTAACATCTTGTCAAAATAAAGCTTTGGTTCAGAATGGTAACGAGAGTGATAGATCTGATGTTTATCCAGTGACTTTTGCTATATTTGGTGGCCTACATCTTTGGTAATATATTCAGAAACAAGAGGAAAATAGGGGACACAAATAGGGTGAGACATAGCATTTGAATCCCACACATAAACCTAGTGGCCTTGAAGAAACAGACCTATACAGTGAGTGGAATAGAAAAAAGCCCATCCTGAGAATATCCTGAGAGATATATCCCACACTTATGGATTTAGGAATAGGAATCAATGCACGTGTATGGCTTATAAATCACAGAGCCAGAATTTTAGTTTCAAGTGGTCCTAGCTTTATAGTAGCAAGAGCAAAAGAAAATTCTCTCTAATGGAATTCACTTTAGATACAGATCTCAAAATTATTATTTTTTTCCAGATGAAGGGACTAGAAGATTATTTTATAATAAAATATCACCAGAACATAAGAATCTAGTCTATATAAGCTAGAGTCAGTTAGTGTCAGACAAAAAAATCTAGCATTAGACCTGAAAACACTGTGTATTTTGCTGTTGCATGCTACAGCATATGGAATAAAACTATAATATGTTTAAGAATTTGTCAATATTTAAATGTGTGATGAACAAAAAGTAACCATTGAAAATGATGAAGCAGTTTGGAAAGGAAAGACAAAACCTGTAGAAATTATAAATATGATTATTGATGTTATAAATAAAATAATATTAGATATACAACTGATGTGTTAATTGTACATTTACACTGCCACACAAAACATTGGTGAACTAAAACCAGAAGTTATATAAAAAGGAACATAGAAAGAGGTTGCAACTGTAATAGATACAGTTAAATTAAGGATTGAAATAGAAGTTCAAATATGGTTAACATGAATATTATAGAGGAGAGAGAGAATAAAAAAATGAGAAAAATTAAGAACCTTCTAGAATTGATGAAAGACACCAACAAACGAGTGTAAAAAAAAAAGAAAAAACCTAAATGAATATCAAGCAGGAAAAATGATTTTTAAAATTTATGCCTACACAAATTAAAGTAACATCGCAGAACAGTCGAGGCCAAAAGGGAAAAAAAAAATATATTGGCAAATAAAAGAACGAAGAACATATTTACACATAATGATGTGATGGAGCCAGTTCATATCATCTTGCAAGATTTAATTATTTGATGGAATTACAGTGTGACAGAGAAGGGAGCACTTCAGGCATACTTCAAACAAATCTGGCAAAAAATATTTTAAAGCAAAATATTTAGACTATGGAAATAATCATAAGGACATGGAGCAAATGAAAAAAAAAAAACAACTTTTATTCAAGAAAATCTCCTTAAATCTGGTGATAACAATGACAGTCTGTGGTATTTGAAATGAGATCTGGTCTTTTCCTCGCCTTTCTAACTCAATGAGAGAAAAACTTCAGACTTGTTTAGCCAAGAACACAGGGCTCTCCGTTCCTAGAGTTTCCAATTAGAGACTATCTTCCAAGGAAGTACAGCATTCCTCATTCTGCCCTCAGCTACCTACTGCTAATGCTGTAACAAGTAGGTGTAAATGAGATGTGTAGGTTCTCTTTTTCTTCTCAGCCTGCACAGTGGCACAGAGACTCAACTATGGCACAAAATCACTGAGAATACTAGAATCCCAGCTGCCTTTGCACTGGTTCATAAGCAGTGGGTCCACATAAGAAGAGGCAAGCCAAGAACCCCTGAGGCCACTCTCCCCTCCACTCAATGCTCATACCTTTCAGGAGAGTCACTCAAAGAGAAACATGCCATTGTCTTTATCCCCATCTCCAGAGCCTCAGCTCAGTGATTATACCAGAGTGGGGAAGCAGCCTGGACAAATATGTAGCTCCTAATTATTCCACAAAGAAACTTACTTCATTTGGAACACAATGTGGGAAAATTAAAGTCAATAGTCACTTTTAAAGAACACTGGAAATTGCGGTGAGAAACTGAGAAAATATTTGTAAATTCATGAAGACATAGGCTAAACAGTAGGTTGGGTAGTGTGCTTTAGAAACCTAAAAAGGAAAAGCTGGAAGAGACATGCTTGGGTCATGACAAATCTCAAACACTGACCTCAGGAATTATCACTTCGAAGGAGTCTGAATTTAATTGTATTACAATGTATGGCATTAGGTCTAAAGACATTTTTGAAATCGATAAAGCAATCATCTCACAATTAGTAGATTTTAACAGCTAGATGTGATTAGGGAAAAAGACAGCCTAAGAGAATCCCGCCAAAACCACTATCACCATCCCAGTATGACTATGGCCATATACAAGGCTGCCCCCCTGAAATATGACATAGATGATTAACATTGAATAGTAAAAATTGACTTTATTAAAAGTCAGTCATGAAACAATCAAACAATAACAAGTCCTGGGGATGGGAAAGTACCCATATTTGCTATAATATGTTATCTAAATTATTCAGTTTTTAACAGAAAATTATAAGACGTACAATGAAAAAGGAAAGTTTGACGTCCATACACAGGAAAATAACAGGCAACAGAAATTACCTGTGAGAATGGCCCTACGTTGCATTTTATTAATTGTTCTAAGAAACCATTATAAAAACATTCATAGAACTAAAGGAAACAATGGTTAAGGTGGTAAAGGAAGGTATTATGACAATGTTGCATTGAATAAAGAATATCAGTAAAGAGTTAGAAATTATAAAATAGAACCAAATGGAAATGGTGGTATCGAAAATTTTAATAACCAAAAATAAAAATTCACTAGAGGGGCTCAACAGTAGATTTAAACTGGCAGGAGAAAGAATTAGCAAATTTAAAGACTGATCGATTGAACTTATGCAATCTGAATACCAGAGAAGAATAAATGAAGAACAATAAACAGAGCCTCAGAAAAATGTGGGAAGCAATTAGTCACACCAGCATATGCATAATGGCTATATCAGAAAGAAAGGAGAGGGAGAAAAAAATATTTCAGGAAATAATGACTCAAAAGCTTTCCAAATTATTTGTAAAACATTACACACCCAGGAATCTCAACGACACCAAGTAGAATAAACACAAAGAGATCAAGAAACAAATGCATCATAGAGGAAATGCTGAAAGCCTAAAACAAGAAGAAAATCTTAAAAGAGCAAGAGAAAAATTACGTGCATTTACAAGAGAATCTGAATAAGATTAACAGTGGGCTTCTCAGCAGAAACAACAGATATAAATAAAAATGGCACAACATACCTAAACATATGGGATTTAGATGAAGTAGTGTTTAGATGGATATGTATAACTGCATATTGACCATGTATCACTCAGGTTATTCCAGAAAAAAAACAAACAAACAACCAATAGGATTTATACTTGATTGGAAAAAGTGAAAAAAGAATTAGAAGGGAGAGAGAGAGAGGGAGAAAATGAGATTTATTTTAAGGACCTGGCTCACGCAGTTTCTGGGCTAACAAGTCCAAAATATGCAGGACAGACCAGCAAGCTAGTAACTCAGGATGATGTTGTCTCACTTGTTTATTTTCACCTGTGTTTTGGTGTCATATCCATTCTATCAGTGCTAAGACCAATGTCATGAAGTTTTTTCTCTATGTTTTCTTCTATGAGTCTTACAGTTTTAGGTCTTAGGTATAAGTTTGTAATTCGCTTTGAGTTGATTTTTGCGTATGGCATAACACATGGGTCTGATTTCATCTCTTTGCATATGGATATACAGTTTTCCTAATACATTTTATAGAAGACTATCCTTTCCTCATTGTGTATTCTTGGCACCCTTGTCAAAGATAATTTGACTGTACAGTCATACCTTTATATCTGCTGGTTTAGCATCCGTTGATTCAAACAACTGCTAATTGAAAATATTTGTTTTTAAATCCCAGAAACTTCCAAAAGACAAAACTTGAATTTGCCACGTGCCGAGCATTATATTGAATCTATGAAAATAAAATGATATGTAGAAATATTCTTGTGTAGTCCACATGCAGATATGTATTATATGCAAAGACTATGCCATTTTATGTAAGGGACTTGAGCATCTGTGGAGTTTGATATCTGCAAGGGGTGCTGGAACCAATTCCCCACAGATAATGAGGGATGGCTGCATATGTGTGCATTTATTTCTGAGTTTTTCATTCTGTTTCATTGGTTTATATGTCTCTTAATGCCAGTATCATACTGCTTTAAATACAGTGGCTTTGTAATATAAATTGAAACCAGGAATGGGATGTCTCCAGCTTTGTTCTTTGTTATGATCGCTTTGGCAATTCTGGGCCATTTCTTTTTTCACATAAATTATTTTTTTTTCTATTACTGTAAAAAAAATGCCATTGGTATGTTTATGGGAATAGTTTGTAGATTGCTTTTGGTGGTATGGAAATTGAATTATATTAAGTCTTCCAATCCATGAACATGAGCTATCTTCCCATTTATTTGTCTTTTTTAACTTCTTTCATCAATACATTCTAGATTCAGTGTTCAAATCTTTCACTTCTTTGTCTAAGTTTATTTCTATTTTATTTATTTTGTTGCTAATGTAAATGGTATTATGTTCTTAATTTCCTTTTTGTGTAGTTTCTTGTTAGTGTATAAAATGCAACTAATTTTTGTATGTTGATTTTTCATCTTTCAACTGTACTGAAAATGTTTATTAGTTCTAACAGGGTTTTTTTTTTGTAAACCCTTTAGGATTGTCTATATATTAAGTAGATGTCATCTGAAAATGGAGATATATTTACTTCTTCCTTTTTAATTTGGATGGCTTTTATTTATTTTTCTTTCCTAATGATCTGGTAGGACTTTCAGTTCTGTGTTAAACAGAAGTGGCAAGAGTGGACATCTGTATTAGTTAGGGTTCTCCAGATAAACAGAACCAATAGGAAATGTGTTTGTTTGCTTTGTTTGTCTGTTTGTTGTAGGAATTGGCTCACATGGTTATAGAGTCTGATAAATCCTACAATCTTCTGTCTGCAAGCTAGAGGATCACGAGAGGTGGTGGTATAATTCCATCTGAGTCTGAGTGCCTGAAAACCGAGTGAACCAACTGTGTAATTTTTAGACTGAGGCAAAAGGTCTGAGAACCAGGAGGGCTTACAGTGTAAGTCCCAGAGTCTTAAAGCCCAACAACCAGGAGCTCCAATGTCCAAGGGCAAGAGAAAGTTTATATTCTAACTTACAATGAGAGCAAAAGTTTACCCTTTCTTCGCCTTTTTTGTTTGTTTGTTTGTTTTATGCAGGCCTTCAATGGATTGGACAACGGTGACTCACATTGGTGAGTATGGATCTTCTTTACAGTCTACGGATTCAAATGCTAATCTCTTCCAGAAACATTCTCACAGACGAACCCAGAAATATTGTTTTATCTGGTATCTGAGCATCCCTTAGCTCACTCAAGTTGACTCTTAAAATTACCATCACAGTATCCTTTTCTTGTTTCTGATGTTAGAGGAAGAGCTTTCAGTTTTTTTTTTTTTTCATTGAGTATGATGTTAAAAGCAGGCTTGTCATATATGATCTTCGTTATGTTGAGGTATATTCTTTCTATTACTACTTTTTTGAGAGCTTTTATAATGAAAGTTAAATTTTGTCATGTTTCTATATATCTACGGAGATGATCGTATGATTTTTATTCATTCTGTTAATGTGGTATACCACATTGATTGATTCACATATGTTGAACCATCTTTGCATCCTAAATCGAGTGGAAAATCCCACTCGATCATGGTGTATGATCTCTGTAATGTCTTGTTGAATTCAGTTTGCTAGAATTTAGTTGAAAATTTTGTTTCTATGTTCATCAGGGATATTGGCCTGCAATTTTCTTTTTTCTTGCAGTGTCTTTGTCTAGCTTTGGTATCAGTGTAATTTTGGCCTCATAAAATAAGTTTAGAGTGTTCTCTTCAAGTTTTTGGAAGAGTTTGCAAAAACGTGGCATTAATTCTTCTTCAAGTGACTGGTAGAATTTACCAATGAAACCATGCGTTCTTGACCTTTCCTTAGTTGAGAGAATTTTGATTGCTGAGTCAATATCCACACTCATTATTGGCCTGTTCACATTTTCTATTCTTCATGGATTTAGTCGTAATAGGTTGTATGTTTCTACTTTATATATTTCTTCTAGATTTTCCAATTTGTTGACGAATAATTTTTCATAGTATTCTCTTATGATTTTTGTATTTCTGTAGCATTAGTTGTAATTTCCCCTCTTAATTTCTAATTTAATAATTTTAATGTAAATATACTAACACATTTATTAATTTTAATAAATTTATTATTTTATAAGGAGTAAAATTCCTAATTTTATTTATTTGAGTCTCCTCTCTTTTTCCTAGCTAATCTAACTAAAAGTTTATCATTTTTTAAAACTTTTCAGAAACCAACTCTTCTTTTTTTTTAATCTTTTCTATTGTTTTTCTATTTTCTATTTCATTTACTTGTACTCTAATTTTTATTATTTTCTTTCGTTTGCTAACTTTGGGTTTAGTTTGTTCTTGCTTAGTTCTTTGCAGTGTAAAGTTAGAGTTTTTATTTGAGATCTTTTTATTTTCTTAATGTAGACATTTATTCACTATGACCCCACCTCTTAGTACTGCTTTTGCTGCGTCTCATAAATTTTGATATGTTGTGTTTTCATCTTTGATTGTCTCGAGGTATTTTTTTTCCATTTCTTTTTTGATTTCTTCCTTGACCTATTGGTTGTTCAGCAGTGTGTTCAACTTAGTCTGTTCAGATTGCTATGAAAAATACCATAGACTGAATGGTTTTTAAATAAATAGAAATTTATTTCTCACAGTTCTGGAAGTTAGGAAGTCCAAGATTAAGGCACCTGCAGATTTGGTGTCTGGTGAGGACCTGCTTCCTGGTTCACAGACGGCTATCTTCTCACAGTAACCTCACATGATAGAAGGAGCACAGGAGCTCTCTGGGGTCTTTAAAAGGGCACTAATTGCATTTATAAGGGCTCCCGCCTCAGAACCTAATCACTTCCCAAAGGCCCCACCTTTATCATATTGGATATCAGGTTTCAATATATGATTTGGGGGTGCGATAAATAATCTGTAGCAGTGTTGTTTAATTTCAACATATATTTGACTTTTCTAATTTTCCTCATGACTTCTAGTTTTATACCATTGTAGTCAGAAAAGATACTTGATATAATTTAAATCTTAATTTAATTTTTTTTTGGTTTGTTTATTGGGGTAACATTGGTTAATACAATTATATAATTTTTGGGTGTACATTACAATTTGACATCTCTATATTCTATTGTATGATTACCACCCAGAGTCCAGTTTCCTTCACCTACCACATATTTGATCCCCTTTACCCAGTTCACCCTCCCCCAATCCCTCTATATTTGACCCCCTTTACCCTGTCTACCTCTTCTCTCCTCCCCCACACCCTACCCTCTGGTAACCACTAGTCCATTGTCCATATCCCTGAGTCTCTGTCCTGTTCATTTGTTGCTTTCAGGTTTATATCCCACATATAAGTGATATCATGTGACTTTCAACTTTTTCAATCTGGCTTATTTTGCTTAGCACGATTATCTCAAGGTCCATCCAGGTTGCCGTTAAATCTTAAATTTTTTAAGACTTGTTTTGTGGGCTAACATATATTCTAACCTGAAAAAAATGTTTCATGTGTGCTTGAAAAGGATGTACAATCTGCTATTGTTGAATGCAATGTTCTACATGTGTTTGTTAGGTCTACTTGGTCTATAGTTTTGTTCAAAGCCACCATTTGCCCACTGATTTTTCTGTCTGGATATTCTATCCTCTGTTTATAGTGGAGTAATGAAGTCTTTTGCTATTATTGTATTGCTCTCTATTTCTCTTTTCAGTTGTTAGGACATTTGTGTTATGCAATTAGGTGCTCTGAAGTTGTGTGCATTTATATTTATAATTGTTTTCTATTCCTGATGAATTGACACTTTCATCACTATATAATGACCTTCTTTGTTTCTTAAGACAGTTTTTGACTTAAAATCTATTTTTTTTTCTATTTACATATACACTCGCCCTTTCTTTTGGTTATCATACGTGTGGAATATGTGTTTTTCTATCTTTTCACTTTCAGTCTATGTGTATTTTAAAGCTAAAGTGATTCTCTTGTAAACATCTTTTTGGGGGGGTTTGGATTTTACTTCTTCATCCATTTGCCACTTTTGATTGGATAATTAATCTATTTATATTTGAAGTAATTTTTGATATCGAGGGATGTCTATTTCTTTTTGTTTGTTTGTTTCTTGCTTTCTGTCCTCATTCGTGATTTGATTATTAAAATCTACGCATTAGAAATTTAAAGTTGTCATTCAATTATTATATATTCACAGTATTACAAGTTGAATTAGTTCTAGAGATCTGCTGTAAAACAGAACTCCTGTCTTTGACAATGCTATATTGTGCACTTCAAAACTTTTTTAAGAGGGTAGATCTCACACTAAGTGTTCTTAACACACACGCACAAGCAAGAAGAGGACACAAATCTTTTGGAGGTGATGGATTTGTTTATTACTTTGATTGTGGTAATAGTATCTCAGGTGTATACATGTGTCTAAACTCATTAAAATGTATACATTAAATATATACAACTGTTGTGCATTAAGTATTTCTCAGAAAAGCTAAAAAAAAATAAGAGTTGATGTTTGTATTAGTCAGGGATCTCAGAGAAAGAAAACCAATAAGATGGATAGATAAATAGATACATAGATAAAGATTTATTATGAGGATTTTGTTCACATAGTCATGGCCACTGAGAAGTTCCTTAAATTGTCATCTGTAATCTGGAAGCCCAGAAAAGCTGGTAGTGTAGTTCTAGCCCAAACCTGAATACCTGAGAACCAGGAAAGTCCATAGTGAACGTCCTGATCTGAGGTACAGAAGGTACAAGAAGCAGGAGTGCCCATGTCCCATGTTCCAAGGCAGGAGAAGTTGGGTATCCCGGAGATACCTGCTTTCAGAGAGCAAATTTGCCCTTCCCCTGTCTTTTTATTCTAGTCAACAGTTTGAATAATGCCCACTTGTACTGGTGAGGCTAATCTTCTTTACTCAATCAACCAATTCAATTGCAAATTTCTACTAGATATATACATTCATTTACCCACTAACAAATAATGTGCTACAAGATAGCTGAACATTCTTGGTCAAGTTAAGCTGCCACATAAATTAAGCCATCACTACATAAAGTCTTGAGTGTAGGGTGGATGAGCAGGCTGGAAACTTAAGCAAGTTTTCTATGTTATAGACTTAAAGCAGAATTTCTTCTCCAGGAAACTTTAGTTTTTGTTCTAAAGGCCTTCAATTGGTTGGATGAGGCTCACCCACATTATAAATGCTAATCTCTTTTATTTAAGTCAACTAATTTTAAAAGTTAATTACATCTACAAAATCCTTTCACAGTAACAGATTGACTAGTGTTTGACCAAACAATTAAGCAAAATAGCTTGTCCAAGTTGAAAAGTTAAGCCATCTCGACTTGTATTAAAAAAGAAAAAAAAAAAACGATATCACATCTATATTCTAACCTTCCACCTTATCACACTGTTAAAAGAAGAGCAAACTAGTCTACGGCCATGCGACCCTGAACAAGCCCGATCCTGTCTGATCTCAGAAGCTAAGCAGGGTCAGGCCTGGTTAGTACTTGGATGGGAGACCACGCCTAGGAAGACCAGGAGCTGTAGGTGTAAAAAATAAAAAAAAAAAAATAAGGGATTGTAAGCTGACAAGGTTCTTGCAATCTGTGAGGTCAACTAATGGTTACCTCGCCTAAAAAAAAAGAGCAAACTGAAGCAAGCATAAGGAACAAAATAATAAATATTAGTGCAGAAATTGTTGAAATAAAGAATTCAAAATGAATTAAAGACTTCAATGTGAGGCCCAAAACCATAAAACTAGAAGAAAATATAGGCAGTTAACACTGACATTGCTCTTAGTAACTTTTTTTCTGATATATCTCCTCGGGCAATAAAAAAGGGAAACAAAAGAAAAAAAATGAGTTCACATCAAACTAAAACATTTTTCACAGGAAAGAAGACCATTAACAACAACAACAACAACAACAAACTATTGAATGGGAGAAAATATTGACCAATGATACATCTGTTAAGGGATTAATATCCAAAATCTATAAAGAACTCATACAACTCGACACCAAAAAAAAAAAAAAAAAAAAAAGAAATGAACCTAAATAGACATTTCTCCAAAGAGGGCATACAGATGGTCAATAGACATATGAAAAGATGCTCAACATCACTAATCATCAGAGAAATGAAAATTAAAACCAGAATGAGATATCACCTCACACCTGTCAGAATGTCTATCATCAATAAATAAAAAAAAGCAAGTGTTGGTGAGAATGTGGAGAAAAGGGAACCCTCATGCATTTTTGGTGGAGTTGCAAATTAGTGCAGCCGCTGAGGAAAACAATATGGAGTTTCCTCAAAAAATTAAATAGAATTATCGTATGACCCACAACTCCACATCTGGGTATTTATCTGAAGAAATCCAAAACACTGATTCAAAAAGATATATACATCCCTATGTCTGTTGCAGCACTATTTACAATAGCCAAATGTGGATGCAACCTAAGTGTCCATCAATAGACAACCGGATAAAGAGGAAGTGCTACATATATACGATGGAATATTACTAGGCCATAAAAAAGGAATAAAATCGTACCATTTGTGACAACACCAATGGACCCAGAAGATATTATGCTAAGTGAAATGAGTCAGATAAAGACAAATACTACATAATCTCACTTATATGTGGAATCAAAAGAACAAAATAAGCAAACAAACAAAACAGAAAGAGACTCATAAATACAGAGAACAAACTGATGTTTGCTAGATGGGTGGTTGGGAGGCTGAATGAAAACGGTGAAGGGATTAAAGAGTACAAATTCGTAGTTATGAAATAGTCATGGGGGTATAAAACATAACATAGGGGATATAGTCAATAATATTGTAATAACCATGTATGGTGCTGGGTGGGTACTAGACTAACTGGGGGGATCACTTCGTAAATTATATAAATGTCTAACCACAATGCAGCACACCAGAAACTAATATAAAATAATATTGAAGTCAACTGTAGTTGAAAATAACTGTGTTACATCCAAACAATGGAATAACCTTAAAGCTAATATACTAAGTGAATGAAGCCAGATACAAAAGCCCAAATATTATGATTATGTTTATATTAAAAAGGCAGATGAGATAAATCTATAGAGACAGAAAATATATTAATGGGATTTAGGGCTCAGGAGCATGGTCCGAGGAGGGTGATTGTTAAAGGGTGCAGGGTGTTTTTTGTTTTTGTTTGGTTTTGAGGTGAAGAAATTGTTCTAAACTTGACTTTTGGGTTGTTTGCCCATATCAGTGAGCATACTGAAAATCATGAAAATGTACACTGTAAATGGATGCATGCATTATATGTGAACTTTATTTCAATAAAGCTGCTAAAAACATATATAAAAGGGGATAAAAGAAAGGGTGGCCTGAGCACCTCTGGAATTGGATTATGGACACCCTCAGTCCAATCTGAACCTGTGTCTGGTGCTTAGTTTCTCCCCTTAACAAAGGGAAAGGTATTTTTTTTTGTCATCCCACAAACAGCAATTCAGTTAAACATAGAAGCCATTTTAGGGGGATCCCCACAGCTGGGCTTACTCACCTAGTTCTAAGGCCAGGGCTTTGCTTCAGGTTCAGAGTTATCAAAGCTGTCCATAGGTAGAGTTTGCCTTCCTCTGTTTTATGTCTTACCATGCTAGGAGTACTGGTATCTTAGATACTTCACCTCTCAAAATCCCTCTGATGCTCTCTGAGGATAATTGTTGCCTTGCCTAGATTGTTACATAGGAGTAATCATCACTCAAATGGCCTCAGCAGGCCCTGAGATGCCTTAAAGGGGACAAGATTCATGGATTGAGGATGGGATGTTCTGGGGAATTGGGGACAGCCTGCTAGATCCACCTGAGAGACAACCTGAGAACCTTGGAATCCTGTGGCTTTAGAACTTCCAAAGGCACCTATTGTCTCACACAATAGCCAAGTGTTCTCTATTTTGGTGAGGTTCAGAAGAGCATTCTGCAGACATGTTTAACCGATACGTATTAGATATTCCAGCTGTAATAATTGATAATGGATCGGGACTCTGCAAAGCAGGTCTGTCTGGAGAGATTGTACCCCGTCATGTCATCAGTTCTGTCGTGGGACATCCTCGATTTAACATTTCTTTATCAGAACCCTATCAGAAAAAGTACTTTGTGGGGGAAAAAGCCCTGTACACATATGAGGCCTTGCATTTGCACTACCCCATTGAGCGTGGACTGGTAACAGGATGGGATGACATGGAGAAACTATGGAAGTATCTTTTTGAATGGGAGCTGGGAGTAAAATCCTATCAACGGCCTGTTCTCATGACAGAGCCCTCTTTGAACCCAAGGGAGACTCGAGAAAAGATGACAGAAGTAATGTTTGAGACCTTCAATGTACCCGCTTTCTACTTGTCCAACCATGCAGTGGTAGCACTCTATGCCTATGCCTCTGTCACGGGCCTTGTGGTGGACAGTGGGGAAGGAGTCACTTGTACTGTCCCCATCTTCGAGGGTTACTCTCTGCCTCATGCTGTCACCAAGCTCTATGTGGCAGGGAGGGACATCACAGATCACTTGACCCAGCTACTCCTTGCTGGTGGGAGTACCTTCCCTTGCATACTCAACAAGACCTTAGTGGATGACATCAAAGAGAAGCTGTGCTATGTGGCCTTGGAGCCAAAAAAGTCGCTATATAAGAGGCCAGAGGAGGTCCTGAGAGAATACAGACTGCCAGATGGGAATGTCATCTACATTGGGGATCAGCTGTATCAGGTGCCTGAGATTCTTTTCGCACCTGACAAACTGGGCATCCATAGCCCGGGACTCTCAACGATGGTTGCCAACAGCATTATGAAGTGTGACATAGACATCCAGAACAATCTCTTTGCAGAAATTGTACTGTCTGGGGGCACCACTCTCTTCCCTGGGCTTGAGGAAAGACTTATGAAAGAACTGGAACAGCTAGCTTCCAGAGGAACTCCCATCAAGATCACAGCTTCTCCTGATAGGTGTTTCTCTGCATGGATAGGTGCATCCGTCGTGACCTCTCTGAGCAGTTTCAAACAGATGTGGATCACTTCTGCAGATTTCATGGAGTTTGGGACATATGTTGTTCAGAGAAGGTGCTTTTAAAGAATCCAGCTCACAAAGGACAGCTTAAAGTGTCAGATCACAAGAGCACTGATTGAAGGTGAAATCTTGGTGTTCGATAAAAGTGATATGACATTTTGAGTTTCAGTTCATTTTTGTTGGCACCAGAATAATTTCTAATCCAGGTAATGGATCTTTCTAAGTGGTTCTATTTCACCCTTCCTGTCCCATGGACCTCTTCGATCATTTTCTCCTGAGAAATCCTTGGGTTATGTGTTGAGGCTGTATTCACTTGTAGGATTTGTAGTAAAAGCAAGTGCTTGAGCCTCATGCCCAGTGTTTGACTCATTAGGGTCCCTGGAATATTCATTTTCATCAAGTGTCTTAGATATTTTTGATAGCTCTAGTTCTGAGGAGAGACAGAATCACCAGGGAAAGTGTGGGGAGGGGAGGGGAGTTAAGTAGAAGGAACGCTACCCTGCTGTTAAGGGCTCAACAGACCCTTTCACTCAGTTGGTCCTTAATTAGCACAATAGGGCACAAGAGGGCTCTTTGTTGTTATGAGATCAGGCAGCTAAATAGGATGGAGCTGTTTTCCTTGGCAAAGAGGAGAGATGTACACAAAAATTCCCATTTATTTAAGGCTCTTTAAACTCAAAGCCCCTATTCCCAGTTGGAGTATTAAGAATCAACACCTCTATTTATCATGTTTTTTTGTTTTGTTTATTTGTTTTTACTTTAAAGGGTATTTACAGCCTCATTTTGTTAGGGATAAATTATTTAATGGTCATCAATAAACAGATTATTGAATAAATTATGTGTACATGATTTTTTTTTACATTAATTTAGTGCTGTTTTTCCAAAATATTATTGGGAGAGAAATGGAAAATTCAGAGAATTTACGTAATACAATCCTTTTATTTTTAATAAATGAAAGAGTGGTGCTTTCCCATATATACATATGTCTGCACATTCATATATGTACATATATATATATGAATATTTTATATGACTATAAGTCATATAAATATATAAGGCATATATTTTATATGACTGGATAGAAGTACAGAAAGATACATACTATGGAATTTATGCAGGCTGGTAGAGAAGAATTCAATGAGAAGTAATACAGGTGGAATGAAGAGTGGGAGGGAAGCAAATCAAAAGAAAAGTCTATACTAAAAAAAGTCAGCCTGAATGAAGTGAAACCACTTATCTAAAAAGAAACAAAACCTATTTTGCACATATTTCCCAACTCCACATTCAGGGGTGTCACACTGATAGCTGGAACAGAGCCATGAAAATTATCAAACACGATAAACCATTATAAAACATTTATTTTTTATATTTGTTTAAGAGATCCGGTTTAATAGCATAACTCTGTTTACAGATAACTTAGCATAACAACAATGGAACCAGAAGATAGTGGAATGATGCCTTCAAAGAGCTAGGAAAACATTACTGTCAATTTAGAATTATGTATATACTCAGGAAAATCATTCCCCAAAAGATGAGAAAATAAAGATACCTTCTAACAATGACTGAGCTTTATTGTGAATAGGTCATGACTAAAAAATAATTTTATACCATTGAGGGCATATAGAAATAACCCCAGAATAAGATACGTATGGTACAAAAAAACAACACTTAAAAATGGTGAACATGGAGGTAGATTTAAAAAATATTAAGAGTATAAATTTATAGTATTAACATAATAAAAATGAAAATTCTGTAATACAAAAGAAAATAAATTATAGACACTGGTTGAAGTCAAAAATCTTTGAAAATACTTGCATTTCTCAGAAAGAGAAATTATTGATTAAATTTAATTATTTAAAATGTTGAGACTGAATAAATGGTAAAAACATTAAAAATAACAAAAAATTACTGTAATTGCAAATATTAAAAACATCTCTGACAAAACAATACGTCAGGGTCTGTAGATTGCCCCGGAGTGGGGCCTGACTAAGGCACAATGGTGGCTGCCTGTCCCACCCTTGTTCTGGCACCAGGTAATGCAGTCTTTCCCCATACAAATCTTGCACGAGCCTCTGACCCACCACCGGTGCCCCGAGTGTGTGTCTGCAGGTGAGAGAGCCTGTGCGTGGGCCATTGAAAAGGGCATCTAGGATTTCAGTCTCCTTCTGTCTCACCCAGATGGCCAGAATCTCCTCTGATTTTGACAGTCAGAGTTTTGGGGAACTCCTCTTTCCTGGGCTGGGATCCTGGCATGAGGAGCCCCCGAGTGAGGCTAGGACCCCTCTTTCCCTCAGGAGAGACTCTGTAGCCTCGCTTTCCCTCCCGGTGTTCCTCCACCACCCACGGGTGAGGGGCCAGCCCGATTTGCAACTTTGCCCCTCCTACCAGCTTCGCTGCGGCTCCTTCTTATATTATCAGACGTACGTGTTATGATCATCTGGACTTCAGGTGATTCTCCACTTTGATCATTTTATAATTTAGTTGTAATTTCAATGCGGATCTGAAAGGAGGCGAACCCTTCTCTTACCTAGGCTGCCATCTTCCTCTTTTTGAAAAAACAATATGTCAAAGTGGAAATTGTAATAAAAAAAATTAGGTAATTATAAGTGAATGAGGGCTTCTGGTTAAGATCACAGAGTAGGTAAATGCTGTGCTTGCCTCCTCTTGTGATTATATTAAAGTTACAACTAAACTACAAAATGACCATCATTGAGAATCGCATAAAATCTATCTGAACAGGAGACCAAAAAAAATGGCGTAGATGGTAGAGGCTCTGTTCATTCCTCTGGTGACGAAATCAAAGTTGCGACAGAAACAAGAAGCAAACCACAAGGAAAAATTGCCTGGGATCTAGAGGAAGAATCCATACAACTAGGGATAAATCCAAGCAATCAACTTGCTATGGTAGAAGATAGGACATGGTGAGGACACGGGGCTGCCCGGTCTCGAGCGGCTGAGTGAGACGGAGGCTGTGGCAGCAGCAGACTCCACGTAAAGGGGCCACATATAAGAGCAGATTTTCACAGTTATGGACCAGACTCGCTCTGAACACCAGTGCCAATTCAGCTGTGCGCAGGGGGCACCAGGGACTTGCAGGGGGCACCAGGGACTTTCAGGGAGACATTGTTGGAATGAAGGCCGAGGCACTCTATACAGAAGTGCCTGCAGTATCCATTGTTCCTTGTTGAGCCCTCCCCGCTCCCAGTGCACAGACACAGTGCTGCCATAGCCTTGAGGTCATCAAACTGGATAACAGAGGTCGCTCCGCCCAGAGGATTTCCTGAAACTCCACCTCCCCCAACTCGCAGTCCCACCCAAACCGTATCCAGGTATATCCTCAGCAAGTCAGGTGCTCCTTGCTGAACGATGCCTAGACTCACACTGGAGGCAACTGGCCTCAGTTTCTGGTGTGGCCTTTTGAGACAACTATAAGCACAGCATCTGTGGATTGCTTGCTGAATCTTAACAGGTGGCCCCAGAGGGGTGGAGGCTTGGGCTAGGTTTGGCCTGCAGCTGAACCCCTCTCAGGACTGTGCCACTAGACAGACACCTATTTCCCAAATCCACACTAAAAATACAGGGAGACTTGGTAGCTTTGAAATAGACACGGAAAGACAGCCAAAATGGGAAGACAAAGAAGCAGAAACCATACGAGGGAACAAAACAGAGATCCAGATATAATGGATTCAAGTAATCTAGCAGATGCAGAGTTCAAAACAGTGGTTATAAAGATGCTCAGTTAACTTTTGGGAAGTGTAGAGAACTTCAACAAAGAGATAAAAAACATAAAAAAATGGAAATGGAATTTATAAAGGGAAACCAATCTGAAATGAAGAACACATTATCTGAGATGAGAACTATATTAAATGGAATAAACAAAGGAATAAACAAAGTGAATAAAGAAAAGGATCAAATGCCCTATCCAGAGGATAGGAAAGCCAAGGACACGCAAAAAGAATGGCAAGACGTGAGATGCCAAGACTATAAAAATAATTTAAGGAGCATATGGGACACTATTAAGGGTCCAAATATCCGTCTGATCAGCGTAACTGAAGAAAATCAAGATGTCGAACAGCTATTTGAAGAAATAATGATGGAAAGCTTCCCTAACCTGGTGAAGAAAATGGACCTAAAACCCCAGGAATTCCAACAATCAGGGATCCAAAGAGGCCCACACCAAGACACATCATAATTAAAATGCCAAAGGTTACATACAAAGAAAGAATATTGAAAGCAGCGAGAGGAAAAACAGTTATTTATAAGGGAACACTCATAAGAGTGGCAGCTGATTTCTCAAAAGAAACTATGCAGGACAGAAGTTCTTGGCACAAAATATTCGAATTGACAAAGACCCAGGATCTACAACCAAGGATACTTTATCCAGCAAAGCTATAATTTAGAGTTGAAGGACAGATAAAGAGCTCCCCAGACAAAAAGAAGTTAAATGAATTTATCACCACCAAGTCAGTATTACAGGAAATGTTGGAAGGACTTCTTTCAGAAGAAAAAATACAAAAGGCTCACTTCAGATTAAAAGACACACAGACTAAAAGGAAGGAGATGGGAAAAGAAATTGCTTTGATGGACCTAGAAATTATTTAAGTCAGACAGGGAAAGATGAACACTATATGATTTCACTTATATGCGGAATCTAAGGAATAAAAAGAACAAACTAATCAAAAACAGACTCACAAATATAGTGGACAATTTGGTGATGGAGAGGAGTGTTTGGGGGTGGAGAATGGGGTGAAAGGGTGTAGGAGTACAAAGTGTAGCTGATGGTCCTTAGAATGGGAGCAGAGCATGAATGCAGTTAGCATTAGCACGTTGGCTAGGTGGAGGGTCAGGGAGGGGAGGGAGCAATCGGGGGGATTGTTTTGTGAACTATATAGATGTCTAATCAATGTACTGTATACCTGAAACTAATTAAAATAAATAAATTAAAAGAAAAATCTAGCTGGACAGAAATTCTACATGGGGACCCACAGATCAGGCCACCTTGAGATAGGCAGGAGGGGCAGAGACCAGAACGAGCTGGTTTCACACTAGTGTGTGGAGATTGAGCATTGAGAGAGATAGCTCAGCTTCGGAGGTTCCCCTGAGGGAGCAAGGGGTCCTGCCTGGCCTCACACCAGGATCCCCAACCCAAAGTTCCAGTGTCAAGAAGAAAATTCCCCACAAATTCTGTCTGTAAAGATTAGCAGAGATTGTTGCTGAGTAAGAAGGTAGGCTTACTCTTGGCAGAGGTTGTTGCTGAGTAAGAAGATAGGCTTACTTTGAGGGAGTCAAAGATTTTCTTTGTAAAGGGCCTGCACATGAACTGATTCATGGACAGACTCACTTGCTTTGAGCTCCAGCTCTTGGCCAGCTGCTCAAAAAGCACCAGGGACACATGAGGAGGAACTGAGCTGTCTGGTTTCAGGGCAAGGGCTGGAGAGGCAGCTTTCTCCCAGGTAGAAGCACTGGAAGAAAGCATTGTTCCTTTGTTGAGCTCTCCTTCATTTGGCTTGCAGACCCCGGCTGGCGTGTTATCTGAGTTTCCATCAATGTAGGTAACACTGCTCTCCCCATCCTGGTAATTCCTTGAGACCCTTACCTCCCAACATGTGGGCACTCTCAGGCTGCTTGCAGTGAATTTTCCATACAGTCTTGGCTCATGCCACAGACTTTTCTAAAATCTCTCAAAGGTATACAAAGCCTAAACAAGCAGTGTCTGTCCTCAGTGTTCCCCGTACATCTTGCTGAGCAGCCTTAAGTCCAGTACTAGCAGTAGCCAGCTTGGTTTGCAGTTTGGCCTCTTGACGCATATCCAAGCCCATTGTGGGTGGCAGCCATCAGTAGATTGTTTGGTGGCTCATGCCAGGGAGCTCTGAGTAGGGCAAAGGCTGTGGCTAAACTTGGCCTGTAGTGGGGCCCCTCCCAGGAGGCCACGACCTGCATGCTCAGTGGCTGGCTTCAGTCTACAAGGCCACATTCAAGGCCACACCCAAGACCACATTCAAGGATGACACATCCAAAGGGCAGACTGGGCAGGCACCAGAGCCCTGCTAAAGTGAATCCTGCTCAGTGCCATCAAGCCCTTCACAACAATTACGACACTAAATCACGGCCAATCCCTCCCACTGAAATGCCAACAGCAACCAAGAACCAACTGTAACGGGAGGGCATATACAACCCAAACAAAGGACAGACCTGGAGCACCTGGCTCAGGTGTAAAGGCAAGACTCTGTCAGTGGGACAACAGCACACCTACTGTATAAAGCCAAGACTGGGAGACATAGCAGCCCTACATAATACACAGGAACAAACACATATAGGCAGCCAAATTGGGAAGAAAACAATCATGTTTCACATGAAAGAACAGAACAAAGCTCCAGAAAAAGAACTAAACAAAATGGAGACAAGCAATTTACCAGAGACAGAGTTCAAACAACTGGTTATAAGGATGCTCAATAAACTTAGGGAAGAGTAGATGAACGCAGTGAGAACTTTAACAAGGAGATAGAAACCAAAAAAATGGAGATAAGAAACAAAAAAGAACCAGTCAGAAATGAAGAATACAACAACTTAAATGAAGAATACATTACAGAGAATCAACAGCAGATTAGATGAAGCAGAGGGTTGAATCAGCAATTTAGAAGATAAGGTAGCAGAAAACACCCAATCAGAACAGCAACAGAAAAAAATTCAAAAAAAAAAAACAGTTTAAGGATACTCTGGGACAACATCAAGCATACAAACATTCATATCATAGAAATATCAGAAGAAGAGAGAGAGAGCAAGGAATTGAAGAAATATTTCACACAATACTGATGAAAAACTTCTTTAACCTGATAAAGAAAATAGACATACAAGTGTAGGAAGCACAGAGAATCCCAAACAAGATGAATCCAAAGAGGTTCACAGCAAAACACATCATAACTACAATGCCAAAGGTTAAAGACAAAGAGGGAATCTTAAAAGCAGCCAGAAAAAAGGGAACTCCATAAGACTTTGAGCTGATTTCTCAACAGAAACTTTGCAGGCCAGAAGGGATCAGCAGGAAAGTTTCAGAGTGATAAAAAGCAAGGACCTGCAACCAAGATTAATCTACCCAGTAAAGCTGTCATTTAGCATCGAAGGACAAATAAAGAGCTTCCCAGACTAGAAAAAGCTAAAGGAGTTTATCATTATCGAGTCAATATTATGAGAAATGTTCTTTAAGAAGGGACTTCTTTAAGAAGAACAAAGATAAAGAATGAGAATAAAATATGGCAATGACTACATATCTATCAATAATTACTTTAAATGTAAATGGAGTAAATGCTCCAATCAAAAGAAAATGTGTCCACATGGATAAGAAAACAAAACCCTTCCATATGTTGCCTCCAAGAGACTGACTTCAGATCAAAAGACACACAGACTGAAAATCGAGGATGAAAAAAGATCTTTCTTGCAAATGGAAACAAACAAATAAAGAGCTGAGGTAGCAATACTTGTACCAGACAAAACAGACTTTAAAACAATGGCTATAACGACAGACAAAAAAAGGACCCAGTAATCCCATTTCTGGGTATTTATCCAAAGAAATCCAAAATAGTGTTTTGAAGGGACATGTGCATCCATATGTACATTGCAGCAGTATTTAGTTAGCCAAGATATTTAGGCATCTTCTATATTCATCAATGGATGAATGGATAAAGATGCAGTGTGTGTGTGTGTGTGTGTGTGTGTGTGTGTGCGCGCGCGCACGTGCACGCACGCACACACACACACACACACACAATGGAATATTAGTTTGCCATTAAAATTGAATGAAATTTTGCCATCGGCAACAATATTGGTAGACCTGGAGGGTATTGTGCTGAGTAGCATAAGTTAGACAGAGAAAGACAAATGTCATATTATGAATCTAGAGAACAAAATAAACATAAAAATCAACACAAACAATATCATAGATACAGAGAACAGTTTGGTGGTTGTCAGATTTGGGTGTGGTAGGAGGGATGATAGTGAAGGATAAGGAGGTTAAGAAGTACAAATTGGTAGTTACAAAATAGTAATGAGAATGTAGAATATAGCATGAGGAATATAGTCATTAGCATTGTAATAACTATATGGTGTCAGATGGGTACTGGATATATCGGAGTAACCACTTCATAAGTTATATAAATGTCTAATCACGATGTTGTATACCTGATACTAATATAACATTGTATGCCAAATATAATTGAAAAAATAAAAATATAAAAATTAAAAAAATTATAAAACATAAACCCGCACACAAAAAAGAGATCGAACTTCTCTTTTACTTGTCTTTAAGGAACTATTATCTGGGCTACACAACTTGTGGGGACCATTGCCAAATAAAATACAGAGGCTCTTATTCCAAAACTATCAAGAAAATCAAGATGTACCAGGAGAGCAATAAACCAAGTACAACTTTAGTTCCTTCTTAGTGCGGGGACCTGTTGCAATTGCACAGGTCTCAATCCCATGAAGGTGGCTCTGAGCATCTCCATCTCATCCAGTTCACATAAACCAACTTAAGGAAGAATTTAAGGCACAAAATATCTTCATTTTTGTAATGAAATTCCAGATCACCTGTCTTCTGTCCTCTAATAACAGTTAAAGGTCTCTGATAGAAAGCACGTAGATAGAGTGGACCTATCCCAAAGAATGAGGAAAGGATCTTTCTGGATTTAGCAGTGACTTTTTGTGTGACCTTGAGAAAATCACATGTCATCTACTTTCAGTTACTTCATAGAGTAATATTTGACCATATAATTGCTATGATCCCTTCAAGTACCGATAATCCCAAGGTATATAATTAAAGGCATTCTGGATAATTGGTGGATATACCAGCTTCAACATTTGGTAGCATTGTCCCCATTAAACATGAAAATATTCACCAAATTCCAATATATTTCAGTAAAATATTTCCTTGTCGTCTCCCACCCTAATGTTGTACAGTTTGTAAGGAAAGAGGTTAAAATGCATAAATTGCCAGTTATAAAAACAGTCACAAGGACATAAAGTGCAGCATAGGAAATATAGTCTATAATATTGTAATAACTACGTACAATGTCAAATGACTATAAGACTGACTAGGGTGATCGCTTAGTAAGTTATATAAATAATCACTATGTTGTACACCTGAAACTAATACAATATTGTATGTCATAACTGAAAAATAAAGTTAAAATTATTTAAAAAATTTGTTAAATGTGCCAGTGACTTCAAATTATACTACAAAGTGACAATAATCAAAACAGCATGGTATTGACAGAAAAACAGATACACAGACCAATGGAATGAATTGAAAGCCCAGAAGTAAATCCACATATATAGAGAAAAATCATTTTTGACAAAGAACCCAAACATACAATGGAGGAAGGAAAGCCTCTTCAATAAACGGTTTTGGAAAAATTGGAAAGCCACATGCAAGAGAATGGAACTAAACATCATCCATTACCATACACCAAAATTAACTCAAAATAAATCAAAGCTCTAAATATAAGATATAAAACATTAAACTGCATAGAAGAAAACATAGATACTAAACTCATTGACCTTGAATCTAGAAACAATTTTATTAATTTGACCTCAAAGGCAAGAAAAGTAAAAGCAAAAATAAATGAATGGGACTATATCAAACCAAAAAACTTCTGCACAGAAAAAAAAAAATAAAACAAAACAAAACAAACACACAAAAAAACAGGTGACCAAGTGAACGGGAGAAGATACTTGCATACAACCTCTCTGATACGGAGCTAATATCTAATATATATATTTCATTTAACTCAACAGCAACAACAAAAAACATCCAATTAAAAAATGAAAAGACCTGAACAGACCCTTCTCTCAGGAAGACATACAAACAGTCAGCAGACATATGAGAAGATGCTCGACTTCACTAGTAGGGAAATGCAAATTGAAACCACAATGAGATACCACCTCACACCTGTAGGAATGACTATTACCAACAAGACAAGTAATAACAAGTGTTTGAGAGGTTGTGGGAGAAAAGGAACCCTCATACACTGCTGGTGGGAATGCATATTGTTGCAGCCACTATGGAAAATAGTATGGAGTTTCCTCAAAAAATTGAGAATAGAACTACCATATGGCCCAACAATCCCTCTTCTGTGTATCTACCCCCAAAATTTGAAAACATCTATCCATAAAGATATATGGATTCTGATGTTCATAACAGCATTATTCATGGTGGCCAAGACATGGAAACAGCCAAAGTGTCCATCAATACATGACTGGATAAAGAAGCAGTACATGCATACAGTGGAATA
This sequence comes from Pteropus medius, assembly GCF_902729225.1. NCBI lineage: Eukaryota > Metazoa > Chordata > Mammalia > Chiroptera > Pteropodidae > Pteropus > Pteropus medius. Next base: position 22,078 of record NW_024345861.1, on the reverse strand, counting down.
TTACTTAGCCATAAGAAAAGGGGAAGTACTGCCATTTGTGACAACATGGATGAATCTTGAGATTATCATGCTAAGTGAAGTAAGCCAGAGAGAAAAATTGAGAACTATATGATTTTATGTATAGGTGTGATATAAAACTGAAAGCAACAAATGAACAAGACAAACAGAAACTCATAGACACAGACAACAGTTTAGTTTAGTGATTTCCAGAAAGAAAGGAGGGGGAGTAGATAAGGGCAGAGGGAGTAAAATATATGGTGACATAAGATTTGACTTTATGTGGTGAACGTACAATGAAATATACAGATGATATATTATTGAATTGCGCACATGAAACTTATATGATTTAATTAACCAATTGTCACTCCCATAAATTTAATTTAAAAATGTAAAAACAGTGACATGGAAAATTATTTTGATAATTGCAGCTTTTTACTTACAAATGTGAAAAACTTGGATTTGAATTTATTCAAGCATTTGAATAAAATTTTTGTTCGAGAAGAAGAACCAGTGTCATAAAAATGTCAGTAATATTCAAAGTATTGTGTAGATTGAATATAATTTTTTCTATGTAACTATTGTAAAATAAATGGCTGAGAACAGGCATGACATTTCCAAGAAAATCAGACAGAGACATACCCTATTGGAAATCCTTACTTATTATAAAGCAATAGAAAGTAATGCAGTGTTTTGTTGGCCCGATGATAAACAAATAGTCTAACAGAACAGGATGGAGTTCTTGGAAAAAGACACATTTGATATCTCCCAAATGTGGCATTAAAAATTTATAGGGGCATGATTAACACTTCAATAAATGGCACAGAGATAAATTCTTATCTATACGGGGTGGGGGGAGGGATTGGGTCTATACCTAACAATTAAACAAAACTACATTTCACATGGGAAATAACATGAAAAGCCAGACTTTAAAACTTAGAAGAAAATAAGGGAGACTATCCTTAAAAGCACAAAGTGGAAAACATTTTGTTAAACAAGTATATCAAGTACTTACACAGGTACTGTGTGAGTAGATTGGTCATTTGCCTTTCAATGCTTTTAAGGATCATTTTCTAGTTAGCTGCTTTTCCAACCTGAGAGTTCTGAGTTAAGCAAAACAAGGGCAAGCATCTTACTTTTGGTTCCTTAGGGAAGCACTAAGAAGATTAAAACGAACACAAAGTAGGCCTTGAGAATGAGGCCTACTTTGCTCCCTCTAGTACCACATTTGGAACTTGGACTGCTAACTTTGAGATTTCTGCTATGCTAGGGAAGAAGGTGGGGCAAGACTAAGTTAAAACACAGCAGAGTTCTACAATGTTTAAGTTATTATTTTTTCTCAGTTAAGCATTGGCATAGCTGCTTTTCATTTTTCACTATATTCCGAAGTTCTTAAAAAAGTTGATTCTGACAGGTTTTGTTTATATTTTAGGTGGTTTTGTGGAAGGATGGCTCTTGGAGCTCTCTTTTTAGCCATTTTTGCTGTTGTCACCTCATTGTGGTTTTAAAATGCATTTCCTTAACGATTGATGCTGTTAAGCATCATTTCATTTTGTTATTGGCCATTCGTGTATCTTCTTTGAAAAATGTCTATTCAGAACTTTTGCCCTTTTTATTATTTTATATTTTGCAGTTGTATATTTTACTTACAAGATTTTTTATTTGTATGTGTTTTATTGCAGTCTATATTTTTCATTTTTATTTTCTTTACAGTGTCTGTTAATGACCAAAATTTTAAATTTTGATAAAGTATGTTATCATTTTTATGTTCTATTTATAAAACATTTTTTTAACTTTCAATGTTCCTACATTTTTATTGTTTTATTTTGGACAACTCAGAGTTTTATTTGTTAGATAAAGTTTGAGAATATTTTTTTACCAATAGTGTTTTAGGAACACTTATTGTCCTTTTTCAAATATATAAACTTTCTTCAATTTTCCTCAGCAATGCTTTGTGTTTTCAGTGTACACATCTTGCGAATATTTTAATAATATATTGCTAAGTAGTTCATAGATTTTAATGTTATCGTAACTGATATCTTTAAATTTTAAAATTCCATTTCTGATTATTTGCTAATGGCATATAGAAATAAATTGATTTCATTCTGTGCCTTTGGAAAACTCATTTACTGGTTTCAATATTTTTTCATAGCTTTTGTTTTGTATGAATTTCTGCATATACAATTGTGTCTTATGAAAATAGTTTAATTTTTTCTTTCTAATATCTTATGCAATTTTTTCTTGCCCATTTTGTAATGATTAGTATCTCCAATACAATGTTGAATAGAAGTGGTGACAGCAGACACTTGTCTTGCTTCTTAGGTAAAATGCGTTCAGTATTTCATGATTAAATATGATACAAGCTTATATGTGGGATATAAACCTAAATGCAGCAAGCAAACAGGACAAACAAACAGAGACTCATGGACATGGACAATAGAATAGTGGTTACCAGAGGCTGGGGGACGAGGAGGGAGAGGATGAATGGGAATTAAGAGAGGTCAAATGTGTGATAACAGAAAGATGCTCAGAATATATGCTCAACGCAATATATATAGATAGAAATAGATATAGACATAGACATAGATACACATATACATAGGCACACATATACATATACATACACATACACATATACATATACATATACATATACATATACATAAACATATACACATATATACATATATACATATGTCTTACTGTTGAATTGTACACCTGAAACTTACTGGATTTCATTAACCAATGTCACTATAATATTTTTTTAAAGTATTTATAGGAATAAAAAAATATGTATGATACAAGCTTAATTATAATGTCCTTAGTAAAGAACATTCATGATTTTTATCACTTTAATAAATTTATTCTACTCTTAGATTCCTGAGAGCTTTTGTTATAAATATTAACATTGTTGATTATTTTCTGCATCATTAGAAATAATATCATAATTATATGTTTTTAGTATGTTTATATATTGGTTTACTTTGAATCTTTAAATCTAAAAAAAAATTGGCATTCTGGGCATAAAACAAACTTGGTTATGATGTATTGTTTTTATATGCATTATTGAATTTAAATTTGAAGTGTTTCATTAAGAATTTGTACCCATGTTTATGACTTGTCTACAGTTTTTTTTAATGTCTCTCTCTCTTTTTTTTTTTAATATCATGGTCATCATAGCCTTGTGGAATAAGTTGGGAAGTATCACCTATTCTATTTTCTGGTTCAGTTTATATAAAAGAAATATGAATTGTTTCTTAAATGTTTTGTACATTTTACGTTACCTGGACTTGGAGTTTCCTTTTTGATGTAGCAAATTTAAAGTTTTAAACATATATAAATTATACATATAATTTATATATGTTTAAATTATATATGTATATATATATGGCTATTTAATTTATTTTTATGTATATATATATATATACACATATATATGTGTATATATGTATATATATGTATATATATACACATATATATAAATCAAGTCAAAGTATTTTGTTCAAATACTTTGTTCAATACTTTGCCAACTTTGATGAAATTAAAAATTCCAATGTTCACAAAGAAAAAATAAATTAAATAGCCATATGTACATATATATACACATATATATATATATATGTTATTTATGGTTAGCATATAATCTGACAATCTTTACATTGTAATTGGATACATTTTAATAAAATTATCAATGTCACTGGGTTTAAACTGATCATCTTGCTAAACATTCTCTATTCATGCCATCTGTTCTTTTATGCTACTTCCTTTCAAATTAATTAATTTAATCATTTTATTTTCATCTATTATTGACTTATTACATATAACTAATTATTTTTAGATGATATTCTAGAGTTTAAAATGCAATTTTAATTTATCAGTTTGTCAATATACTATTCCATCACTTTCTGTGTGCTATAAGAACATATTCATTCATTTCCTTCTCCCAATTGTTTAGTATTTTTATACATATCATGATATTTTTGCTGTAAATTGTGTATTATTTTTAGGGGTATTTAAAATATGAAAACAAAATTTTTATATTTCTTCACATACTTACCATTTTTGAGGCTTCTCGGTTTTTTTTTTTTTTATACAAATCCAGATTTTCATCTGGTGTTATTTTTATTCTGCCTGAGAAAATTATTTTACCATTTTTATGCTATAATTTTGGCTATTAATTCTCTCAACCTATGTAGGTATGAAAAAATAATTTTGTTTTTATTTTTGAATTATATGTTCATAGGTATGAAATTCTATGTTGACAATTTTTTTTTTAATTTTAGTATTTTTATCTTTCTGGTGTCTACTGGATTGCATTTATTCCTAGAAGAATTCAATTGTCATTCTATGTTTATTCCTTTATATGTTATATGACTTTTCTCCTCTGGCTGATTTTGAGATATCCTTCTTTTACTGCCCTTCAACAATTTGATGATTATTCATTATGATATGGCCTTCTTTATGTTTCTCAGGCTAGCATTTTGTTGGGTTCTTGATTCTGTAAATTTTAGGTTTTGTTTAATTTGGAAATTTTTTACTCATTTTAAATAATATATTTATTTTATCTTTCCTTATGATCTATTTTTTCTTGGATTTCTAATATAAATACATTATGCTCTATTAAATTGGCCTATCAATTCTGTCATTATTTCTTTCAATCCTTTTTTTTCTATTTGTTTTATTTTGAATAGTTTTGATTGGTTTGTCTTAAAGTTCACAAATGTTCTCCTATGCATGGTCTAATCTGTTGTTAATCCCATACAGGTATATTTTCTTCTCAGATTTTTGTTGTTGTTATTAATCTCAGAAGTTACATTTAAGTATTTTTTGTACATTGTCAGGTGATGGATTTTATTACATGCCCATTAATATGGTTGTTGTCTCCCTCCTTCTCCCACTTTGAGATGTAGTTAAATTACTTGTAAACATTTTTATACTTTTAGGGAGTATATTTTGGTTTGTTCTTTTGTTGTTTGTTTGTTTGTTTGTTTTAAGAAGTCCCAGGAAAGCACTTAGTGTAAGGTTCATTTTACCCCACTAGGGGTGTAACAACCTTCTGCTGATTCTAGGCATTTCTTTGTGTATGAGGAGAATTTCCACTTTTGTAGGACACAAATTTGATGCCCTTGATGGAATTCTGATAATTTTCTGCCTGCTCCAATTCAGTAGTTTTTCCCCTGATGGAGGGTAGTTTATTCATATGCATGCATTGATCAGGAAGATCTGAATGCCTGAGGGAAACCTGTAGACTTCCCAAGCTTTCTCTATGGATAACTTCTACTTGCCAACATTCTGAAATAAAATTGTAGTCACCTTGACCTCCCTTAACTCACTCACAACTCTGTCATTTCCATTCACTAAGTGCTAATCTCTTTTGGTGTTTTTCCTACATACACAGTGGCCTTGAATCTCTCTTCAGGTAACAAGCTATGCTATTTCTAACATTTACCCCCTTACTATCTATCTTCCATTGCCTATTCTTCAACATCCAGAAATAAATTTCTCTTTTATTTTATGTAGCTTGGTAGCTGTTTAAGGTAGATAGGAGAAACTTTTCCCTGTTATTTTGTCGATACTCCATTTTATCTCCACAACTGCTTTTTATATTCATGTCTTTATTTTATTTTTACTAGTGGCTCTAAGGTTTAAAATATACATACTTGGTCAGAAATATAGTGGTGTTAGAGGTCCCAGATCTTTGCCCTTGAAACAACAATAAGCTGAACATCTAAAACTCAACAAAAAACACCCAACCTGCACACAAGCGTGTCTGAGTGAGGGATCTACAAATAAGAGCTAACACAGGTCAGAACCCCCAAGAGATAGGCAGTAGACTGGGAGAAACAAAGAAGCTGCTTCTCCAACTCAGAGGTCCCTACAGGAGGAGAGGAAAGGGAGAAGGTGCAGCATGTTCACTAAACATTCCCTACCTGAGAGAGCTGTGAGCTCCACACAGCATAAGTGCCCAGGGATAAAACAGAAAGCAGAGAAGTGAGAAAGGCAGAAAAGTGGAGATGTCAGAGAAGCAATAGTTAATTATTACCACTCGCTGTTGCCAAATTCAAGGCTGAGCCACAGCACCCATCCCTCAACCCAGATATCACCTCGCTCCAATTCCTCCAAGACCAAACACCACAGAGCCCAAGGGGACTCTGAGCAAATGCTACCAAAACAGTCGCTAACAATGACAGGCAAAAAGACTAAGGGAAGAGAGCATGACTGAATCTTTATAGGAAAAAAAGGCAATATTAAGACTTTATATAAAGCAGGGATCCAAGAGGCTTGGACTCCACCTGTTCCCTGAAAAAATGTAATAGCCAGAGTGCTGTAAATAGCCTGGAAATTCACCCAGGAAAAACAGGTAAATGTTGAATAATGCCCAGGTGGAGAAATAGTCCATTAAACACCATGAACAACCAAGGTGACAAGGCATCTCATAAAGAAAGAGAAAAATCTCAAGAAAATAAGCTAAAAGACAGAAATATGGGACTTCGATGAGAGAAAACTCAGGACGGTACTTCTGAAAAAAATCAGTGAGATCCAAAACAACTCATATCAATAATTTCAGGAATTGAAAAAAACAACGAGAAGAGCAGAATGAGTTCTTTTTCAAGGAGATTGCTATATTCATTTCTAAAACAACCAACTAGAACTTCTAGAGATGAAGAATACACTAAAAGAGGTGAAAAATGAAATAGCAAGCTTGGGAAATAGAATCGACCAAATGGAGAAAGGGAACAGTGATACTGAAGACAGAAATATAGAGATAAATCAGAAGGAAAAAGAGAGAAAACAAAGAATGAAAAATAATGAAAGAGAAATACAAGAACTACCTGATACCACCAGGAAAAGAAACATAGGAATAATGGACATTCTCGAAGAGGAGGACAAGGAGCAGGGATTAGAAATCATTTTCAGACAAATAGTAGATGAGAATTTCTCAAATCTAAGGAATGAGTTGGAGCTTGAAATTTCAAGAAGTAAACAGAACACTCAATTATCTCGACCCTAAAAGAACATGTCCCAGACACATTATATTAAAATTATCAAAAATCAATGACAAAGAAAAATTCTTAGGGCAACCAGGAAAAAGAAGACAGTAATCAGCAAAGGAAAACTCAGTAGATTATTGTCAGACTTCTCAGCACAAACCTTATAAACAAGAAAGAAGAGGAAACAAATATTTAAACTATTTAATGAAAGAACTACTAACCAAGATTAATGTATCCAGCTAAGCTCTCCTTTAGACATGAAGGAGAAATAAAGACCTTTCCAGCAGTACAAAAATTGAGGGAATTCTCCACTAAGAGGGAGGCCTGCATTACAGGAAATACTGAAAGGGGTCAACTCATCTAAAACAAAATGACAAAATAAAATTACATAACTATGATAAGGCGACAAGGAGGCAGATAGAAGCAGAGTAGTGCAACCTATATTAAGAACAAGACATTATAAGCTTAAACAATAAGAAGAGATTTGCTATTGCAAGATAGTAGTGAACACTCAGCATACATGGAGACTAATTGAGACAACAATGACGGAAAAGGAGAGGATTCGAAGATCAAAATTTGTAATGGAGACTGAAGATAAGGCACATATAGAAGAAAATGGACTACTATATATATAGATACATAACTATCCTCTACATATTCATAATGGTAAGCACACACCAAAGTTTCAGAACTGAAGTACATAATGTAAAACAAGAAGGATCAGAAGGCAAATCCACAACCCCCCCAAAAAAAAACAAAACAAAAAACCAAAAACAACAACAACAACAACAACAACAACAAAAACCCAGAAACACAAGGACAAAGAAGCAATGGAAACATCGAGTTACCAAAAAGCAAAACATAAAGTGGATATAGAACAATCTCATATTTAAATAAATACCCTAAAAGTAAATGGACTGAACTTCCCAATAAAAAGGCACAGAGTTGCAGATTTGATCAAAAAACAAAACCCAACCATATGCTGCCTCCAGGAGATACATCTCAGTTCCAAAGACAAATATAGACTCAATGTGAAAGAATGGAAAATGATATTTCAAGCAATGGCATTCAGAGAAAAGAGAGAGTAGTGGAACTAATATCTGATGAAATAACTTTTAAAATAAAAAAAAAAATAGGTAAAGAAAGATACCAAGGGACACTTCGTAATGGTAAAGGGAATCATACACCAAGAAGACAAAACACTTATTAACATCTATGCTCCCAATCAGAAAGCCCCAAAATATGTAAAGCAATTACTAACAGAAGTAAAGGGAGAAACAGACCAAAACTCTGTCGTAGTAAAGGACCTAATACTCCACTATCTTATATCGAAGCACAAATACATGGAGATTAAACAACATGCTACCGAAGAATGACTGGGTCAGAGAAGAAATAAAAAGAGATCAATAGATACATAGAAAGGAATAATAATGATAGTACAACAAATCAAAACTTTTGGGATATGACAAAAGCATTGATAAGAAGACAGTTCATATCATTACAGGTCTATCTCCAAAAAGAAGAAAGAGTCCAAAAAAACAACCTAACACTTCATCTTATAAAACTAGAAAGAACACCCATAAGAATGGCAGCTGAGTTTTCAAAAGAAACTATGCAGAAAGAAGGGCTTGGCACAAAATATTCGATGTGATGAAGACTCAGAATCTACAACCAAGGATACTTTATCCAGCAAAGCTATTATATAGAGTTGAAGGACAGATAAAGAACTTCCCAGACAAAAATAAACTAAGGAATTTATTGCCACAAAGCCAGTATTACAAGAAATGTTGGAGGGACTTAACTGGGAAAAAAAACATGTATCAAAGATAAGAATAAGGAATGGAAACAACTTCATTCTAATCAATAAGTGCTTCACGTGCAAATGAATTATGTGCTCCAACTAAAAGATAAAGTGGATGAACAGAAAGGAAAATAAGACCCTTAAATGTTGCCTATAAGAGACTCACTACAGATTAAAAGACACAAACAGACTAAAAGGAAGGGGGTGGAAAAATATATTGCTTTGATGAACCTAGAAGTTTTTTCAACTCATATAGAGAAAAAAAATAAATGCAATATGATTTAACTTATATGTGGAATCAAAGGAATAAATAGAACAAACTAATCAAAACCAGACTCACAAATATAGTGGACGATTTGTTGATGGACAGGGAGGCGGGGCAGTTGGGGGAATGGGGTGAGAGTTAAAGATTTTCAAATTAGTAGCTGATGGATGGTCACGAGAATGGGGAGCAAGGCATAGGGAATGCAGTTAGCGTTAATATGTTGGCTAGGTAGAGGGTCAGGAGAGGGAGAGAGCAATTTGGGGGATCGATTTATGACCTATATAGAAGTCTAACCATGTACTGTGTACTTGAAACTAATTAAGATAAATTATTAAAAAAAAAACTAGAAAAGGAAGAACAAATTAAGCCTAAATTCAGCAGAAGGAAAAAAGTAATCAAAATTAGAGCAGAATTAAATGACATTGAAAACAAAACAAAACAAAACAATAGAAAAAATAAATGCAACAAAGAGATGGTTCTTTGAGAAACTTGATAAAATTGACAAAACCTTGTCTGGAATCACTAAAGAAAAAAATGAAAGGGCATAAATAAACAAAATCAGGGATGAAAGAGGAGTAATTATGACAGAGACTGCAAAAATACTAATGATAACATGATAATACTATGAAAAAGTTTGTAATACCAAATTTAATGATCTGGATGAAATGGACCAGTACTTAGGAAAAAAAAAACATTCCTAGCTTGACTAGAGAAGAACTGGAAAATCTAAATAGACTGAGCAGCAGTACGGAAATTGAAAGAATCATCAAAAACCTATTGAAAAGCAAAATCCAGAACCAGATAGTGGCTTCACCACTGAATTCTACCAAATATTCAAAGAAGTTTTAATACCTATTCTCCTCAAACACTTCCAAGAAATCAAAGTGGAGGCAATACTTCCTAATTCATTTTATGAGGCCAATATTACCTTGATACCAAAACCTGGTAAAAATATCACATAAAAAAGAAAACTACAGACCAATATTTCTCATGAACACAAATGCAATATTCCTAAATAAGATACCAGTGAAATGAATATAGCAATATATGAAAGAGATTACACAGCATGATTAAGTGGGCTTCTTCCAAGAGACACAGGGATGGTTTGACATATGCAAATCAATTAATGTGATACACCACATAAACAAATTAAAAAATAAGAATCATATGATCACATCAATAGATGCAGAAAAAGCCTTCAACAAGATACAGCATCCATTTATGATCAAAACACTTATAAAATCGGTATAGAAGGAAAATACCTTAACATAATAAAGGCCATCTATGACAAACCCTTAGCCAACATTATACTTGATGGTGAAAAACTAAAAACCTTTCCTCTAAGATCAGGAGCAAGACAAGGCTGTCCACTATTGCCACTGTTATTCAATATAACACTGGAGGTACTAGCAAGTGCAATCAGGCAAGAGAAAGATATAAAAGGCATGCAAATAGGAAACAAAGAAGTCAAACTGTCACTATTTGTGGATGATATGATTCTCTATATAGAAAACCATAACAACTCCAAAAGAACACTATTATAAACAAAAATCAAATACAGTAAAGTTTCTAGACAGAAAATTAAGTCAAAAATCCATAGTGTTCCTATATTCTAATAATGAAGTGTCAGAAAAAGAAGTGGAAAAAATGATTCCTTTTGCTATTGCAACAAAAAATATGTCTAAAAATAAATCTAAGGAAACATGTGAAGGAGCTATATAATTAAATCTACAAGATCCTATTAAAAAACTAGAAGAACATGCAAAAGAAATGGAAAGGCATTTTATGTTCTTGGATTGGAAGAATCAACATAGTTAAAATGACCAAATTACCTAAAGCATTATACAGATTTAATGCAATCCCCATCCAAATCCCAATGGCATTTTTTAAAGAAATAGAAAAAATATCATCAGATTTGAGTGGAAACACAAAAGACACCGAATTGCCAAAACCATCCTGAGCAAAAAGAATGAGTCTGGAGGCATTAATCTGCCTGACTTCAGATTATATTACAAAGCGACGACAGTAATCAAAACAGCATGGTTTTGGCAGAAAAACAAACACATGGATCAGTGGAACATAAATGAGAGTCCAGAAAAAAAAATATTTATATGGGCAAATAATTTTTGACAAAAAAGCCAAAAACATACAATAAAGAAAGGAAAGCCTCTTTAAAAATTGGTGCTGGGAAAACTGGAAATCTACCTGCAAAAGAATGAAACTAGACTGTTGTCTATCGCCACACATCAAAATTAATTGAAAAAGGATTAAGGACCTGATTATAAGACCTAAAACAATAAAATGCATAGAAGAAAATATAGTGACAAAACTCAATGATTTTAGACTTAAAGAGGATTTTTGATTTTGACTTCAAATCCAAAGGAAGTAAAAGCAAAGACAAAAAAAATGAAAGAGACTATATCAAACTAAAAATCTTCTGCTTAGCAAAAGAAACCTTCAATAAGGTCAAGAAAAATCCATTCGAATGGGAACATATATTTGCAATCAATGACTACAGTAAGGGCTTAATATCCAAAATATACAAAGAAATCATACATCTCAATAACAACAACAACAACAACAACAACAACAACAACAACAAAACCTAGACGATCTAATTAAAAAATGGCAGAGGACATGAACAGACACTTCTCTCTGGAGGACAAACAAATGACCAACAAATATATGAAAAGATGCTCAACATTGCTAGCTATTAGAGAAATGCAAATCAAAACCACAACTAGATACCATCTCACACCTGTTAGAATAGCTATAATCAACAGGACAAGTAATAACAAGTGTTGAAGAGGATGCGGAATAAAAGGAATCCTCATACACTGCTGGTGAGACTGCAAATTGGTACATCCGCTATGGAAAGCAGTATGGAAGTTTCTCAAAAGAATAAGAATTGATCTACCATGTGATCCAGCAATCCCTCTACTGGGTATTTACCCCAAAGACTTGAAAACCCATATCCAAAAAGGTATTTGCACACCGATGTTCACAGCAGCATTATTCACTGTGGCCAGGACATAGATACAACCAAAGTGTCCTACAATTGGATAAAGAATCTGTGGTACATATATACAATGGAATATTACTCAGCCTTAGAAAGAGAAGAGATACTGACATTTGAAACAACATGGATGGACCTAGAGATAATCATGCTAAGTGTAATAAGTCAGACAGAAGAAGTTGAAAATCACATGATATCACTTATATGTAGGATGTAAACCTATAAGCAACAAATGAACAGGACAAACAAACAGAGACTCTTGGTCATTGACAATAGACTAGTGGTTATCAGAGAGTATGAGGGAAGGAGAAGGGGTGACTTAGACAGAGTAAAGGGGGTCAAATATGTCTTGACGGAAAGAAATGTAACTATGAGAGGTGAACACACAGTGTAAACATATATTTGCCTTACTGTGAAATTATACAGCTAAAATTTATTGGATTTTGTTAACCAATGTCACCATAAAAAATAAATGAATTAATTAGTTAATTTAAAAAAACATACAAATAACTCAAGCAACTCAATAAGAACAAGAAAACAAATTATCCAATCAAAAAATGAGCAGAGAACCTGAACAGACACTTCCCTCAAGTAGACATACAAATGGCCAACAAATATATGAAAAGATGCTCATCATCGTTAGCTATTAAAGAAATTCAAATCAAAACCACAATGAGATATCATCTCACACCTGTTAGAATAGCTATAGTCAACAGGACAGTTAATAACAAGTGTTGGAGAGGATGAGGAATAAAGGGAACCCTCATACATTGCTGTGGGATGGCAAATTGGTACGACCACTATGGAAAACAATATGGAAGTTCCTAAAAAAATTAAGAATTGATCTACTATATGATTCAATAATCTCACTACTGGGTATTTACCCCAAAGACTTGAAAACATATATCCAAAAAGAAAGTTGCACTTCGATATTCTTAGCAGCATTATTTGTGGTAAGCATGACATAGAAGCAACTGTAGTGTCCTATAATAGATGATTAGATAAAGAAGCTGTGGTACATATATACAATGGAATATTACTCAGCCATAGAAGATTGAAATACTGCCATTTGCGACAACATGGATGGAACTCGAGATAATCATGCTACGTGAAATAAGCCAGACAGAAAAACTCGAAAACCACATGATATCGCTTATATGTGGGATATAAAACTAAAAGCAACGAACAAACAGGACAAATAGATACTCTTGGACTTGGACTATAGACTAGTGTTTAACAGTGGGGAGGGGGAATGGGGAGACAGATGAAGTTAAAAGGGTCAAATATGTGATGGAAAGAAATATCATTATGGGCAGTGAACACACAATGCAATATATATATGCCTTACTGTTGAATTGTACACCTGAATTTTACTGGATTTCATGAATCAATGTCACCATAATAAAAATTAAAGAAATAATGATAAAAAAATAAAATAAGATATACAAACTTAGCACACTGATGTATATCATTAATATTATTTGACTTTATATTTAATGTAAGAATTAGCATTATTCTTCATTTTACCCTAAAAAAGTATTTACCAATTTATGTTACATTTATATTCAAATATGAATATCATAATCTTAATAATATATGTTTATTACTTTTTATTTCCAATTCGAACTTTGAATGTTATTGAAATATTTTTTTCATATTTACCTATGTAAATAACATTTTTGTTTTTCTTCATTAATTGTTTGAAAACCAAGTTAATGTTTGGATCTTTTTCAAATTGACTTTGAAACATAACTTTCTTTTATGATTATTTTTTTAAATTTAGGTCATCTAAGAATTAATTATCTTAGCTTTTATTTGAATATGTCTTTATTTTTCCTTAATTTCTTAAACATGCATTTGATGGATATTGATTTCTGAATTGACAGAAATTTTCGTTCCCCAACATTTTAAAGATTTTATTCTACTGTCTTCAATTTTTTAAATACGTCTTGTAGTTTTCAGTGTACAGGTCCTCACATCTTTTTTTTAAGTTTATTCCTAGATATTTTAGTCTTTTGTTGCAATTGTATAAGGAATGGAAATTTTTTCTTTTTCTGAAATACATTTTCAGCATATAGGAATGCAATGGATATTTGTACATTGATTTTTATATTCTGCAACTTTACTGTTTTTGTTTATTGATTCTAATGGATTTTTGGTGGAGTCTTTAGGATTCTCTGTTTAAAGAATTATGTCATCTGCAAAAAGTGACTATTTGACTTCTTTATTTTCAATTTGAATACCTTTTATTTCTTTCTCTTGTCCAATTGCTCTAACTAGGATTTCTAATAAAATATTACATAAGGGTGGTGAAAGTCTGCATCCTTGTCTTGTTCCCAATCTCAGAGAAAAAGCTCTTATTTTTTTATCATTAATAATGATATCATCTGAGGTTTTGTCATATATGGTCTGTATCATGTTGAAGTTCTTTGCTTCTATACTCATTCTATTAAGCATTTTAATCATAAATGGATGCTATATATTTGGAAGTGCTTTCTCTGCGTCTATTCATGTAATCATGTTTATCTTTTATTTTGTTTATGTGGTGTTATCACATTGATTGATTTATGTTTGTGGAACCATCTTTGTGCCCCTGAAATGAATCCCATTAATCATGATGTGTACTCTTTTTAATGTATTGTTGTGTTCTATTTGTTAATATTTTGTTTAGAATTTTTACCTCTATACTCATCAGTGATATTGGTCTGTAGCTTTATTTTTTGTGTGTTTTCTTTACCAGTTTTTGATATCATGGTAATGTTGGCCTTATAAAATAAGTTAGGAAGTATTGCCTCTTCAATTTTTTGGAAGAGTTTGAAAAGGACAGGGATTAAATTATCTTTGAATCTTTCGTATAATTCACTAGTGAAGCCATCTGGTCCTGGACTTTTATTTTGGAAAGTTTTTGATAATTGTTTCAATTGCCTTACTATTGATTGGTCTACTTAGATTTTCCACTTTTTCATGATTCTGCTACTCTGTGCCTTTTTATTGGTGAGTTTAGTCCATTTACATTTAAGTCCATTTACATTTGATATACCTCTTCAATATTTCCTGTAATATAGGCCTTGTGGTGAAAAATTCCCTCAGTTTCTATATATCTGTAAAGGTCTTTATTTCTCCTTCACAACTAGAGGATATCTTTGCTGGATATATTATTCTTGGCTGGTAATTTCTCTTTTTCAATACTTTGAATATTTGATTCTGCTACTTAGTTTGAAGAGTTTTGGTGAAAATATCCAATAATTTGAAATTTGATGTGATTTTCTTTATATGTTATTGTCTACTTTTCCCTGGCTGCCTTGAGAATTCTTTGTCCTTCATTTTCGAGTTTTAACATAATATTCCTTGGAGAAAGCCTTTTTGGATTGAGATAATTAGATGTTCTGTCTGATTCTTGGAAACAAGTATCCAGTTATATTCTTAGGAATTGGAAGTTCTCGTCAACTATTTGTTTCAGTAGGCTCTCTGTTTCCTTCTCCTCTCTTCTTCTAGTATACACATTATTCTTATATTGCTTTTTCTGATGGTGTCAGATAGTTCTCGTAGAGTTCTTTTACTTACTTTTTTTTTTTTCATTCTCAAGCCTCTCTCTTTTTTCATCTACATCATTTCTAGGTTTCTGTCTTCATCACTAATTCTTTCCTCTCTCTGGTGAGCAATCTGATTACTTCCCTCTCCTGGAGTCCTGAAGTGAGCTCCAGTCTGTATTGTAGTACCCATCTCTGCTCTTATCCCTTTCCTCTTCCCCTCCCTGTTCACCCTGATTTACCTACATCTAGATGATTTGATATACAGATCTCTCAGAAGTGTTTGTGTTAGGCTGGGAATCCTTTGTTGGATTACAGCTGTTCGACTTGTGATTTCCAGGGGATATATCAAGGGGATTCTTCATGCCACCATGCTTCTGACATCACATCTGCTTTTATTTTTTAAATAACACTCACAAGAGTAGAAAAATAAACATTTTTTTACTACTTTGATTTGTTATCATTTTTGCTATGGTTTTATGCTACCAAAAATATTATTTCCATGTAAAATGTATTTTTTTAAATCTAATAGCAAAATTAGATTTAAAAGACACATAACCTGATTTATTATAGAAATTATCTCATTATAAAATTACAGAACTTTTAAAATAAATAGTGTCTCCTTTCAACTAACGTACTTAACAGATTAATGGGAACAAATTAGATACAATCAGAAGTCTATTTTTTCTGCCTTAGAAGCATAATTTTTTGTATTTTCTTTAATCTTGAAATTTCGTAATTTTTTGCAGTCAAATTGTATATCTCCTGAATTGGGGAGGCATTTTATTTCTTAACATATCTGTTTATGAATATAATTGTGAAAATAATGACTATTTTCAAAGTTTTATATATAAGTGTGAGAGATTTAAAGTAAAGAACATTGAAGTGAACATATTTAAAACTTCTGATAATTCTTTGGAAAAATTTATAAAAGTGAGGGGATAACATAATCCCTATAAGTTGAATGTTTTAATTTAATATTTATGTTCCCCAAACCACTATATTAAACATTTAAATCACATAATTCTACTGTAATGTTAGTGGTTTTGAATGTTGGTTTGAAGGAAAACTGAATTCCTTTAGAAGAAAATTATTGATGTTTGAGAAAAGAATGACTTTTTCACATATTTTTAATTAATAGATTTTTAAAAGCAACTTCAAGTTTACTGGATAATTGAAGGGTACACAGAATACCCAAATACTCCCTCACACTAAACAATTTCAAGATTGTTAGGTATTTTATTGCAACGATTTTCTGATTTAATCTCATTTTGGTTAAAGAATATTCTCTGTGCGGTTTCCAGCTTGAAATTCATTGAGACTTATACTATAGAGCAACATACATTCTATTTTGATAAATGTTCTGTGTGCCTCTGAAGTGAATAGAAGGTTGACTATAAATAAATATATAAAAATTTAGGTTTTTAAAATGTTCTCTTGATTGACTTTATTAGAATAAAATTTTTCTATGTATCTATGAAAATAGCCCTTATTGACTTTTACATTGTTTGATATAAATATAGCCATGTTAACTTTCTTATGCTAGAATTTTATGCTTACATGCTAGAATTTTTCTACCTTTTAAAATTAATCTGTCTGTGTCTTTAATTTTAGTTAAAAGTATTCCTCTTTACAGTAGTTGCTCCAGATTGTGTTAGATTCTTAACTCATTAGAGTGGACATTAAAAAAATATTATAATATTATATGAACAATAAAATATTATTAGAACAGTGTAATTTCTTTTACCCACTCTATATTGTTTGTGCTTTTGCACATATATATATTATATTTTATATATTAAATATAAACATATATTTCATTTCTATGTGTGCTATAAAGGTGATTATAATTTTGGTTATCCTTTCTTTAGTGTGTCAAGAAACTGAAAAAATATAATATTACACATACATTAATAAGATATAATCGTCTATACACATCGTGCTTCTAGTTAACAATACTGTATTGTACAGTTAAAATTTTGATAAGAGAATAAATTGTACATTATCTGTTTTTGCCACAATAAAAAAAAACATTTCATTACTAAAAAATATAGAGCATTTTTAGATAGAAATATATTATATGCAAAGATATAAAATGAACATAGTATATTCTTTGTCTGTGTCAAGTGAACTGATAAGCCCATTGAAGGCATTCTTCATAGTCTGGCAAAATACACTCTACCTTAATGCAAGGTATCTCAGCAATAATGTGAAGCTTGTTATGATGCACTGAGTGTAATATTAGAAACAAAAAGCTCTGAAGTACAGCTAAATTCCTAACTAGAGTAACTTGTGCCCATAGATTATGGTTGTGGGAGAAGGACAGACATGCTCACATTCAGGAATTAAAAATTATTTACATCAGTTCCTACTGTCTTAAACAAGATGTACAACTTTCTACAACAAAAAATTACAAAGTGTATGAAAAGGCAAAAAAAGCACTCTTTAAAGACAAAGCAATCATTAGATGCAAAAACTAGAACCAGATTCAGATATGATGTTGAATATTCAAACTACCTGACAGAGAATTGGAAATAATTACAATTAATGGGATGAATATTTTAATCGAAAACAGACAACATTCAAGATCCAATTAGTGAAGTCATTAGAGAGAGAACATTTATAAGAATAAACTCATGGAATAGCTACAAATAAAGAACAAAATACAGGAGATGAAGATTGCCTTCAGACCCATTATTAGGTCCATTAGTAGAAATAGGTCCAGAAAAGAATCAGTGAATTTAAAGAGATAAATACAAATTGAAATATAAAAATAAAGAGAAAGACTTATATAGTTCTTTACTATGTAACAGGTATTATTAAGGGTGTTTTGTGTATTTTATATTATTTATATTTAATTAATTTTAATAATTCCATCTTGTAGGTATTGTAATTATTCCAATTTTACAGAAGACGATTTAATTAGTTTCCATGCTCTTCCGGAAAATAATAAAACTGAAAATTGAACAAAGGCATAGACCATGCGATATGAAAGATAGTGTAATTATGCTCTACTCTTTGGCATTGACAAGGTTTATTGTAGTTAATAAAAATAATATCATGAATATCAGTGTCAAGGAGATCAGCGTTCTGAATACATTCTCCCCATTTACTAGCTACGAAAACTTGAGAAAATTATCTAATCTTCAATGCCTGTTATAAATTCAATGTTTTGTTCTTCCAAAATTCATGTTTAAACCTAATCTCTGTGTCAGTATTTGAATGTGAGACCTTTGGAAAGTGATTAGGTCATGAGGGTGAAGCTCTCATAAATGAGATTAGTACCCTTATGAAAGAAACCTCAGAGAGCTCTCTCATCCCTTCCACCATGTGAAGACACAGCAAGAATATGGCCATCTACCAACAAAGAAGTAGGCCCCACTAGACACAAATATGTGAATGCCTTTAATTTGAACATCCCAGCTTCAAGAACTGTGAGAAATAAATGTTTATTGTTGAAGCTACCTGTTCTATCTAATTATAGAAGCCTAAAGAACATAAAATATTGCTGAAGAATTCTTGTCTGTATAATGGCTATAAGGACAACAGTTATCTCAAAGTGTTATCATGAGAATTAAAATATTTAAACCACTTAAATATTTATCATAGCATCTGAAATTTAGTAAGCTTTGATAAAAGCTATTTTTTAAAGTTTGAACTATTATATAAGTAGTATACTTTTACACAAGTAATTTTCTTCATTTGTTGATAAGGAAAAAACAAGTTATTTTGCCTCCTAAATATTTCAACAATTACATTTTTAAAAACCTTTAATTTACTTTCTTTCAACGCATTTTGCATCTTTGTTCGAGCCAGAAAATTGAAAAAAAAAAAACTTTTAATAGGCAAGACTGTTGGTATGCTTGTCAGAATTATGTGAATAATTGCTTCAAATATGTACTTAAATTTGTCCATGCAAAGAAAAATCTTGTCATTTTTAAGTGCATACATTATAATTATGTGATAAAAATACTATTTGTTTCTCATTTTTCTTCATTGAAAGCATGCTTTTAATTCTGGAAGCCTTTCCTTACATTCAGAATCTTGCCTGTTTCCTCTTTCCTTAGAAAAATTGACAGGTCTTGTTCAAGCTTATAAAATCAAACATTGTAAGTAAAGGAGAACAATTTTTAAAAGTACATCTGGGAGCATTTGAGATCTTGTTTTCTGGAAACTGTTGTCAGTTTTGGCTCACATAAAATCTTATTTTTTAAAAAGTACAACATCTGAGAAATTAAAAAAAAGAGAGAAGACTGGAAGACTTATAGAATAGTTAAAAACACAAAAGGTCTATGTGATAGGAAAGAAAAAGAAAAGATAAAAGAAAATAAGAGAAACAAGTGGAGTATTAAGTACAGAGAAAGGGTAAATTGTGAGAGAAGAAAATGAAGATATAAATAGTGATAAAATATTATTTGTTGTTATTTTCAAAACAAGAATATTTACTCACTTATGTAAAAGAAAATTCAGTAAAGGTAGTTATTTACTCTAAATTTATTTTTAATATTTTTCAAGTTTAAGAGTAAAATTAAAAAGACAAAATACTAGGCAAATTGTAGAATACAAATGAAACCTTTGTAATACAGTATCTGATAAATTTCAGTTAATTTTATATTTCTATATTAATATTCTGTTCTATTATTCCTGATCTGTCACTGGAGCTTAAAACTTCTACAGCTTGTCGTCAGCTATCACTGTGGAAATTTTAGGGAATCCCTTAGAGATTTATCAGCTTAAAAGCAGTTGGTCTCAAGATGCCAAAAGATGACTTCTATAAAAGAGAAAAATTGACCTTGAAAATGATGCAAGCTCAGAGAGCAAGCAACACCTAAGCAGATTTGTGGAAATGTAAACATTCCTAGAAATAAATAGGAAGGGAAAATTCTTTAAAATCTAGAGTTTTAATGACAGAAAAAGTCTTTTTAAACTATTGTGATGTTAGATATTAGATAACCTTTGTTTAGTGCTCACATTGCATTTTGAAAAATTATTTTCTTGCAGTATGACATTTAATTAAACAATATTATAAGTTAGTTACTTTACTTTTATTTTCTAGATAACAATGCTTGTCTAAGGCCATGAAGTTAGTTAATGATACCTCAGCTTCAAATCTAAGCAGTCTGCTTCCAGAGGTATAACTGTTAGATTTACAGATTTTGAAGACTTGAATATTCTGGTTCATTTGGATTTTATAAGGAAAAAATTCAGGAAATTGGAAACAAAATATCTGAAGCAAAGTTAAGACACATGCTACCACACAGAGGAGTGATAGGCTCAGAAAATTATCAAAGTTGAACTTGCAAAGATAAATTTCTTGAACTACACTGGTTAAAAGGTACTACCAGTCCTTTAGTGTAATAAACTAATTATAAAAATACATACTAATTTTAAAAATGCTCCTAATTCTTCATCCATCTCTGTATTTAGACCCTTTTCAGTATGGCATTTAAGCTTCTCCTTTTAAGAGGTGATATCCACTTTTGCACCTTTTGAATTCAAACCATCCTTGTAGCTTGTGACAAGGACTCTCTTCTTGACCAAATTCTAGTCAGGAACCTCTGAGCCCAGCTAGGTCTCATCGCTGTGCATGTCCACAAGAGCTGACTTTTAACAAGAATCCTGTCAAGTTAGTTTATCTAGAATCCTGAACCTCAATATCTAATCAGGCTCTTTATCCCCCACCATTTTCCATGACATATGTGTTAATCCTGGCCTACCTTAAGCAAGAATCCTGTCAGTTTAGTAAGAATGACTTTATCTTACTTGTAATTTTCCATCCAGTGATATTTCTCTCTCAACTTTGCTCCTTGCCTATAAATTTCCATTTTTCCTTGTATTCAAAGTTGGGCTTAATCTATTTCCTCTACTGCAAAACCATATTGTAGTAGTCTTTATATCTATCAGTATATCTTGAATAAAGTAAGCCTTAACCTTTTAACAGTGTCGTGAACAATTTTATACTTGATTAGAAGAACAAATACAGAAGATGTAAAAGTGTGTCAATTCCAATCTCAAATCTCAAGAGGCCTTATTCTCTGCCATTCTCTTTCAAAAATCTGTCACCATCATGGTATGCTGTTGGTATGTAAGAGATGCATAAAGGGGACCTGAGTACTCTCAGCTGAATTCATTCTAAATCAGCAGAACAATCCAGATGATTCACAAATTTGAGAGAAAAATAAGTGTTTATTGTTGCTTGTCACTAAAGTTTTGTAAATTTAGTTTTATGGAATTATTGTACCAAAGATAACTGATGCATTTAGCAAGTAGTAACTGTAAATTAACATTAGAATTTGATATATATCTTCTGGAGCTGTGGCATAAAATAGTTCTAGTGAACTATATATGTATGTTCAAAGACTGAGTTTAGTTATTCCCAATAGGCCCTGTTTTCAAATTTATATGTTCTTACATATATATATATATATATATATATATATATATATATATATATATATATATATATATAATCTGTGT